>NC_057797.1:1174316-1774316 GCF_018294505.1 Triticum aestivum
CTCTCTCTCTGACAGCACCTTTCTCTGTTGACCAGGGCCCGGCTCCTCAGGCGGCAAGGTGCTCCAGCGTGAAGGTGCTCCGGCGTGCCCCTGCTGATCTCCTGCTCGTGGAACAACTGCATCAGCAGGAACACATGCTGCATCTGGTTTTGGTTCCCCTCCCTCCCACAATTGCATCTTCAGAACACCTGCATCACACACATACACACAGTGCTCAGGGTTCATAAAAAGGGGAACACCGCACCCCGCACACACCGCCGACCGAATTCCCACCGTACTGCCTGGGCAGCGGTGTCGCCGTCATGCGTGGGGAAACCAGCAATGTACCAAGGTCAAGTGCACCGAGCTCGTCCATTGTGGTTTAGACCAGCTTTTGCCTTTCCTTGAATGCTCTTGTTCATATTTATGCATGTTTCCTGATTCCCCTTTTCTCATCTGTGATGTGATGCTCATACGAAAAGGAAGAGTAAGAAGAAATCTATGAAAGATGGTAAATTGGCAATAGAAGAACATGTAGGTGTAGAAGCTGGTTGATGCTGGCACTTGGACTCTTATCTCAGAGTAAATTAGCTTCAGATATCAGAATAGTACTGGTTCAGAAATCAGAATAACTACTATCTGGGTGCAACTTGCTGGCAGGGCAGTTAAATTAGATATCTTATTTTTCATTGTATCTTGCTTATTACTTTTACAAATTAGTGTTCAAGACAATCTTCTGTTGTTGCATTCCAGCAAGTTAGCTTACAGCCGAAGATAGTTTATCCAATCCAAATGATGTAGGTCGAACAAAACTTATGGCTGGGGTAAAAATATTTGTGGTGATCAGCATCTTCCTCTCGCTTCGCTGTTAAGATGTCGACGCGGCGCTACGCAACGAATGATTTATACTACTACCATGTTTTTTATGTTGGGTCTGAGAAACTAGAGAATTCATGCCTCTTTGCCATGCCAAGAGTATTCTAGGGATTTCTTATGAATATACTGTATGTAATATGGGATGGCTATTTTCATTAAGAGATCAATTTTTATGCAGGTTTATCTACACTCTTCTCAGCCTGGGAATTATCATGTGCTTGCTGACCTGCTCGGGCCACATCGCCGCTGAAACTGCAAACAGCCCCTGCCTGTCTTGTGTATCCTTGGAAGCGTCTGATACTAGGAGTTGCGTTAGCCTATTTAAGTGTGCTTACATGGCAGCTGCTACTGGTTTAGCAAAATTCCTCAAAGCCTTTTGTGTTGTCACATAAAGACCAAACCTTGCGTGCTTTTTTCCAGATATATCCATTTCAAAAATATAAATGATATTTCAAAAAGAGGGTCATGTCTCTAGCAGTTAAGTTTTGAACTAGAATTGTTGACTCCTAATAATAGTTTGCTGAAACCTTAAGTCCCAGTTATGTTCTTGGAGCTCTGTGACCTTAGATGTACTGTGTCTTGGTGATATGGACTATTTTGCCTTAACCTGCCATGTATGTAGCACGTGATCTTTGTATTCTTGCTTGTGATACTGGAAGCTGCAATCGCCGCCGGTGTATTTCTGAATAGCTACTGGGAGGAGGTAAGGAGCACTTCAGCTGCTATATACTTGATATTTCTGTGTGCATTTTAGAACCAAAATAAGGTCTCTTTTGTCGCCAATTTTTTTGCTGGAATGGAAGTCATCTTAAGAACAAAATGAAATTATGACTGGTCGAGCCTGAGAAAGTTTACTTCTAAAATATATCCATATGTCGTCTTAAGAACAAAATGAAATTATGTCTGCTTGAACCTGACAAAGTTTCCTTCTAAAAATATGCCCATATGTAGTTTGCATAGTATGGCCTTTTCTATTCACGTAGTATGAGAAATACATGCAGTGCTCTACTTAAGACATTCTCTTCAAAATGACATCTCTAAAATTACTTGATCGCAGATCATTATTCAGACATGTTTGTTGCATATTTTTCCTTTTTATTTTTCACCCTTGCATCGAGTGGCTTATTTATCAGGTCTGTTTTATGTTATTTTCTCTGTTCCAATATAAATATTCATTTTAAAGGTTCGCTTCCTGGTGTTCTAATTTGGGATTTCTTGCTCTTCTTTAGGCAGTACCTCCATCAAAATTAGAAAGACATGTTAGTAGTGTTGTGTTTTTTGGGCCATGCTTGTGGATATACTCACTCCGTTCCTAAATATAAGCCTTTTAGAGATTCCGTGCAATTTATAAATTATAATTTCAGTGATGTCTCATCCTTCTCATTTGCTATCCAGTTTTTTCTTAGAGCAATGGTCTTATGATTCTGTTTGTATCTAATGCCATTTTCTATGTTTTCTTACTTATTTTCAGGACAAATCCCACCAGACTTGGCTCTAATTGAAGTTATCATAAGAGTAAGCAATCATCACTTGTTGTTCTGTTTTCTGATTCTATAGAGAAAGCTCAAAATTTGCAGTGTAAGATCAAACTTTTGCTCGCAGAATATTGAATGTGCGCTAAAAAGTATGTAGATTTACTCATGAGGGCAGAATCCTGTGAATTTCTTTTGAATCGATTGCTCAATTAGGAATAATAACATACATGATTTACGCATGTGTGGACTTGGAACTTATGGTCCTTTTGTTTGCGAACTATTGTTGCATATGTACGCATGTGTGGACTTTCGTTGGATATATATTGCTTGCTGGATCTATATATTGCTCGATATATATTGTTGGTCATTTTGCTTGCTGGATATATATTGTTGGTCATTTTGTTTGCTGGATCAATATATTGCTGGATATATATTGTTGGTCATTTTGCTTGCTGGATCGATCAATATATTGCTGGATATATAAGCCATCTTGCTGCTGCTCGCTGAAGCATGCAGGAAAAAAAAATGCTATTTGGCATATAAACCGTGTGTCCCAGGGACATGGCACCCGGCTTATAGGCATATTATGCCACGGGGAGCTGTATAAGCCGAGTGTTCCTGATGCAGGCACCCGGCTTATAGGATATGTTTAACAGTGGATGTCCTATAAGCCGTGTACAAAGGCACCCGGCTTATATTTAAACCGTGCAGCTCGTGCGGACACAAGGTTTATATTTAAACCGTGTGGCTCCCTTAGCTAGGCACTCGGTTTATGTTTAAACCGTGTAGTGCTCGTGGGCACTCGGTTTATATATAAACCGTGTGGCTCATGTAGGCACTCGGTTTATATTTAAATCATGCGGCTCTATTAGGCACTCGGTTTATATTTAAACCGTGTAGCGCTCGAGGGCACTCGGTTTATACTGACGATAACACGTGGCCGTTATCTCCCGGCTGCCGTCATGTTACTTTAGTAAGCCGAGAGCCTCGTATAAACACACGGCTTTTAAGTAAACCGAGTGTTTTCCCACTGGCACTCGGCTTATAGCGTATAAGCCGATCAAGTGTAAACCGTGTCATATAAGCCGGGAGTTTGACTCGGCTTATATATAAACCGAGTTTATATCGACATAAGCCGAGTTCTTTGGGTACACGGCTTTAAAGTTTTTTCCTGTAGTGTCTCCAGCCAATTCGCTAGTTGGTACTACTTGTTGATCATGCCAAGAACTTCATTATTTTTCTTCTCACCAAAATCGGTCAACAGTCGACAGCGCGGCGCTATAAAACTCCATGATATATAAAACTCCACAAGCTTGAAAGCTATACGCCATGCATGTAATCTCTCTCAACTATCTCCAACATATGGATCGGAAGGAGTACCTCATTAAGAGCTTCATACTAGAAGCACATATCCTATGGTAGTACCATTATTTCTAATAGGAAGATTCCAACACTTGATAAGACACATGAGTACCTAAATAAGTCATTCCAGCAATAAAGAAGATTCCAACACTTGATAGGAGATTTCATTATTAAGAACAGATTTCAACACTTAATAAGACAATTTCTCAATAAAAAATTTCAACACTTAAACATACCTACAAGAAGAGATATTTTTATGCTTCTTATATTCATGGATATTATTTTGTTGATATGATTACTTCATCGTTTCTCAATATTTATACCGTCAAATAGGTTACATGATACACATGTTGGGTAGCATTTCACATAAAAAAATCTATTTTTATCATTTACCTACTCGAGTACGAGCAAGAATTAAGTTTGGGGATGCTTGATACGTCTTCAACGTATCTATAATTTATTATTCGATGCTATTATATTATCAATCTTGGATGTTTTATATGCTATTATATATTATTTTTTGGGACTAACCTATTAACCCAGTGCCTAGTGTCAGTTGCTGTTTTTTTTTGCCTATTTTTGATTTTCTAGAAAATCAGCAGCAAACTGAGTCCAAATGCTATGAAACTTCGTGATAATTTTTTTCTGGACAAGAGAGATCCTAGAAGCTTCAGGATGAGACCAGAAGGCAAACGAGGAGACAACAAGGCAACAGGGCGCGCCCTGGGCGAACGAACTTCATGAGTTGCATGAACTCAATTTGAGATGAATCCAAAACCATATGTGAGAGTAAACATTGTGCTGGCAAGTGGCAACACGTGAGCTCAGTGGCGGAGCCAGGAATAAAGCAAACCTCGGACCTAGTTTTTTTTCAATAACATGGAAAAACTTCGGCACTTAAAGCTACTTCATACCATTTTCTAAAAAATACCTAATGCAGAAGCATACAAAATAAAGTTCAGTTTCGTAACAATCTACAATTTAAACTTGATGCTCAATGGTCCAAGAAAATAGATAAAACACGACAGAAGTATAAATAGTAATATGGGGATACAAAAAAATAAAAATAAAATCAATTGATAACTTCCTCGGTGCCTCTCATAACTTGAACAACGGTAGAAGAGTCAACACCTTCAAGGCTTTCAAGGCTTTCACGGGAAAACATAAACTTTCAAGTGAAACAAATATCAAAGATACAAATCTGAAAACTTACCACTTTGATGAGGCGCACGCTTTCAAGTAAATATTAGTTCGGAGCAGTTTATACATTGATACACAGCAACACATAGGTCTCATGAAAAGCATCAGGGGAAACTGGAAAAGCATAAAAAAATACTACGAAGCTGCGGACAGTAACACATATATTCAACACCACCACCGCCCCCTCCAACGCAGAGACTGCAACGAAACTCCTCAAGAGCAAACGAGGTAATCACTGCTTATATTCTTGATCATGGAAAGAGTCTCGATCTCCAGCAAATTCGCTAGTTGGTACTACTTGTTGATCATGCCAAGAACTCCATTATTTTTCTGCTCACCAAATCTGTCAACAGTCGACAGCGCGGCGCTATAAAACTCCATGACATATAAAACTCGAGAAGTTTGAAAGCTATACGCCATGCATGCATGTAATCTCTCTCAACTATCTATCCCGGCCGTATCCTTTTCTATCTCTTTCTCTTAATTGTTCTCCACGACACGACAGATGGATGCAACGGGATGCATGAATCCTAGTGATCGATCGTCCTGCTGCCTTGTAATGCACGACAGGCTTTCTGTCCACATCAATATATATACTCCTACTATATAGCAACGCCAACGCAGCTCTCCCCCTGGAGAGTAGGTAGGAACCAGCTTCCATCGATCCATCTAGCTAACAGCATATATAATGGCAGCGAAAATCCGTCATTCGACTCTTCTTCTTCTACTACTTGTAGTACTAGCTTTCTTCCTACCCCTGGTCTGTTCCACGGAGTTCGTCCACCTCCACTTCAATTACACCATCGACCCCTACACCAAGAAGGCAAGAACCACGCAGACTTGAAGAGCATACTGGTGAGGAACCAGCCTGAGCTGCGAGTGCTGTCGAGCAGGGCGTTGGCGGTTCGACGCCCCGTCTTCTATGACCTACCAGCTCGAGTGATTTTATGCCACCTCAACGGTAAAATAATGCAGCTAATTTCAGATTCGCTCGCTTTTCGGCTTATTTTCAGTTGGTTGTAATTCGATCATCCTCTCTGACTTCTTATTTATTTATTTACGGAAGGGGATCTTCCCCAGGACAAGTGCGTCGTCGCCTTCGCAGACGACGATATCTCCGCCATGGGCTTCCGGAACTCGAGCGGGCACTAGCACTGCATAGGAGACTTCCGGTTCGCGGGCTGTACAGTTCTCCCCTTCGGGGAGAATTACGCCGAGCTTCTAGGAGAAGGTGGCCACCTCAACCTCCCATTTGTACCGCTCGGGAGGGAGGCGGCGAAAGAGGGAGTGCGCCTTCTGGAAAGCTACTCATACTCCCCCGGCGGGGACCTTGCACCGGCTAAGCGAGGTATGGCCAGGTTCATCGTCATGATAGCCGAAGCAGCCCGTTTCCTGCCCATCAGCAACAGGTTGGCCGATCACTGGGAGGAAGAGACCTACATGCTCGAGGCTGAGGCAAACTTCTGTGTAAACTGGGGGAGAATGTCGTTTTTACTTATTGACTGGGATAAAACAACCGGGCGTACAAGCTGGGGAAGTGGGCATTACACAGCGGCTCAGGGGCTGGAGAAGGAAACAGGAATTAAGAGCCCAAGGGATGTTTTACGGGTGCTAGACCTGCTGGTGAGGCCAAGAGGTTACATTCAACCCATCTAGTTTTTTCTTTTTAATCGAAAAAAGCTAGGGTTTAGGGTTAGGGTTTAGGGGTTTAGGGGTTTAGGGTTAGGGTTTAGGGAACGTGTGAGGCAACAAGGAGTAGTACAATATATATAATGTTCAAGGTCTGTAATGCTGTAACGAAGAATCAAAGAAATAAGACTCTACTGGCTAGTACAATAATGTGTGTTTGTGTTGTTTCTTTCTTCTGAGCATTATAGTTATAGTGTTAGGCATCTGTTAGCGCCGCTCCCGTTCCCCTTCTCCTCCTCCTCCTCCTCCGTCCCTAGCCTGTTTCATATCTGAATTTGTGCTACTCGCGCAATCACAAATGTGCTGAAGTCTACGATATCCGTTCTACAGCAGTCTGTTTTGGTTTGATTCAAAGCTCACACTCTTAAAGTTTCTTCAAGTTTATATCATGAGTATCAAAGTTTGGATCAGCAAAGTTCTCAACTTACAATAGAAACTTATCAATTGATTTAACTCAGCTACATGCATGTCTTCACGTCCATCAGCAGAATTATGCGGCGTTTTTCTATATATCATCCATTCATTTATTCAGGACAAGAAATCTTCAATTATAACTGTACGTAGCTGTATTTGATCAAGCTACTGTATTTTTTCCGGGCATGAGCAGCAGGCTTCATGTAATTGTTTACAAATGCCTAATAACTTGACTAGTCCTTTCGTTGATTAGTCGCTCCCAAAGGTGGAGCACATGAGCATCTGCCATTGCTGCAATTTGTAGTGGGAGAATATTTTCTGCAATTCCAGGTTCTAAATGCAAGATAATCAGATGGTGTTGTAGTTCTACTCCCTGAACAGTTCAGATGCTATTACTGTTCACTTGTTGATTTGAGTTGCTCTAAACGCAGCATTTGCCATAATTCAGCTGTCAAGCTAAATCCTTGAGCTTGCTATATATGCACTTCTTTTTTTACATTTACGTTCATGTTTTCTAATGCTATTTTTCGAATCTCTACTGACTACTCTCTGATGGAGCTTCCAGATTTAACAACAATTTGGCGTTTTTTCTTGCAACAAACCTGGAACAAGAAAGGCCATGATGGTAATGAGGCACTCAAGTTCAAAACTGATGAGAAGCAAGTGATTGAAAAACTTGACTTTAGTGTGCCAGCTTCAACAAGGTGCTAATGAGGTGGCCTTCAGCACCGTTCTGCCATTACATGTAGGATGGAAATGAACCATTACATGCATGCTGGGAGACTAATTCCTATGTTTTTAATAGGCATTTTAATTAGACCATGCTGATATGTATACTATAGGGGCATCAGCACATGAGGCTATGCCGACACGTATATGTTTTACATACCCTTGATTCAATGGCATAAGAGTTTTTTTTTACGGGTGAAAAACTTGTATTACTCAAACCATATCAGTGTTACAATCAGCAGAAGCTAGTTCCGGTGCACACCTATCCAAGTCATTGTTCTACCTGTTAGAGATATATTTGGGTTACATGTGTTAGGTAGTCTAGGATTTGTAATCTCTCTCCTACCTTATCTCCAAGAGAGGTGTCTTGCCCTCCAAGTCTTGTACACAATATATACTCGCCCTCGAGGCTCAATAATACAACCATCATATTACACCAAACCCCCCTCTCCCTTCTAACATGGTATCAGCCTAATCGATCAAACCCTAGCCGCCACCCGGCGCTTCCGCTCCGCGCGCCGCCCCCAGGGCGGTCGGCCTCCATGACCGCCGCCGGGGGCCACGCCGCCCGTTGTCGTTGTCAAAACCGGCCGATCTTGGGTAGGGGGTCCCGAACTGTGTGTCTGAGGATCGAAGGTAACATGAGACAAAGGGGACACGATGTTTACCCAGGTTCGGACCCTCTCGATGGAGGTAATACCCTACTTCCTGCTTGATTGACTTTGATGAGTGTAGGGATTACAAGAGTTGATCTACCTCGACATCGTAATGGCTAAACCCTAGATGTCTAGCCTATATGATTTGTGATAGCATCTATGGACTAAACCCTTCAGTTTATATAGACACTGGAGGGGCCTAGGGTTATACAAAGTCGGTTTATAGAGAAAGAAAAGTACACATCCGGACGTCAAGCTTGCCATCCACGCAAAGGAGGGTCCCAACCGGACACGGGAGAAGGCCTTCTATCTTGTATCTTCACGGCCCATCAGTCCGGCCCATGCTACACAGCCCGGACGCCCGAGGACCCCATAATCCAGGACTCCCTCAGTAGCCCCCGAACTTGCCTTCAATGACAACGTAGTATTCGGCTCATGTCTTCGACTTTGCAAGGCGGGTTCTTCACTATAATCCGGGCCGATGACAATCTGGTGATAATCTTGATGCCTTTTATGATTCCCCCTTGTCGACGCTTCGATTTCTGCGCGCTGAGTGAATATGAATGGTCCATGTTTTTTTTGCAAATAAGTCCTTTACCACGCTCGGATGGCATCTATATAAGGAGATACAGATCTCCAAATGGCATATCACATCGCGCAGAAGGAAAACACCAAGTTTGGCAACGAGCAAAGCCTTCCATCATGACCAACGCCCCATACTCTTCTTCGCGCCCCCATAGCACTCAAGAGGGTGATTGGCAGAGTTGCTCTGTGCCTCATCTTCAGCTAATCCGGCTCCAGAAGCAAGGCTAACTCCCCCTCGCGGATCTAGTCTCCATTCGAGCGGGATTGTATTCAGTAGGCAATGACGCGATGGCTGAGAATTTCTCCAACCCCAACAAGGAGGAGGGTGTGCTTCGTCCCATTCCTGTTGTGGGGCCTAGGATTTCCAATCCATCCCTTTCTCAGGAAATTATTGGAATTTTATGGCATCCAACTACACAACCTCACCCCAGGTTCGATTTTGCACATCTCAGGCTTTGTTGCCCTCAGCGAGCTATTTTCGGGCATTGAGGCCCATTTTGAATTATGGAGAAGTTCTTCTGTTTCGTTCCCCGCCACCGAGGAGGTTCTATATTTGAAGTGGGTGGTGCCGAAGTATGGCGTATAGCCGGATCCGGATACCTCGTAGGAACACCCAAAGAGGTATACCCGCAGTGGTCTTTGGAATGGTTCTATGTGGACGACGTCCCACTGACGGACCCAGTTTGTAGTGGCCTCCCTGAATTTTCTAGTGCTCCTTTAAGGAAGCGCCTCAACTAGCGTCCCCGCAGTCCCAAGGAAGAGGACAATGCAGAGACCAAGAGGTTGGTCAGCAAGGTCAGGTTGCTCGCCCATACCGAACTCTCGATAGTTGAGGTCATGGCGATTGCAATAAAGAGGTGCATTCAGCCTCTCCAATCCAGAGTAACTTCCTTATGGTGTTACAACGGAGAGGACGACGCGTCCCGTTACAGACGGGAGGGTCCAGATACCCCAGCCGAACTGGCCACAATGCTGGTCGAGCTATATAAGGGCGAAAAAGAAGATTTCCTCCAGTTAAAATGCCGGGAGGCTTATTCTATGTATACTCCTATTGAATGGTAAGATCTCGATTGTCTATGCTTATTTTATTGCATTGTAGACACTAATTGAATTTGCCCGTTGTTGACACCAACAGTCATGGAGGAGGATGACCGAAGACATCCACTGTCCTGCTCCCCAGCCTATGGATCATAATCGTGATAATGATCCTGGCTTCTACGAGGATCCGGACATATATATAGTATTCGACGATGGGGTATTCTATCAATCGAGCCTTGAAGGCTCGGAAGTGGCTATCACCGCCGACTACCCTCGCCTCTATCCCTTCTGCATCATGAGTATCCGGAGGCCTCTTAAAAGGAGATCCTAATCCGTATCCTTACCCGTCGTACTGATTCAGATTTTAAGAAGATCGGCACTCTAGGGACCATATCTCCTCAAGGGCGCCCCCTACACAAGGTCGTCGTTCAAAACCAAAAGCAACCAGGAGTACTACAGAGAACTCACATGCTTCCAAGAGGTACGTATGCCTTAATACATTCCTAGGCATGAGTTTGGATTATTAAAAGTCTCCCTTTTTATCCTTGACATCAGGAGGAGTACGTGGCAGACGGTGGGAAAACGCCCGATTAGCCAAATTTCCACTAATCCGGTGCCGGATTCGTCAACTAGGACGCGAGCCGACGCAATGCCCGTTCCGCCTCCTCAAGAGGATTCAGATGACGTATCAATCACGAATTCCGAAGTAGAGAGTGTGATGAACCACCATCGATTATAGGAGGCTATGCGTGCTCCGGCTTTTTTCGAACAAGAGTTTGCCTCATTGAGTTTGGTGGATGCATATCTTTGAGCCGGTCGAGACGAACTTGCCGGAGTCATTCAGCTATTCTCGAAGGATATACATGTAAAATTTGGTGCAATTTCTATAGTCGTATGCCAGTAGCCCCCGTGATTTAAAGCGGTGAAGCAAACCGATTTAAGGATCGATAACTTTTGCAGGTTCTGAAAGAAAAGAACGCTTTGTTAGCCCAGGAGCTGAACACAAACCAGACGCAGCTAAATGCGGTCACCGCCGAAGTAGCGGAATTGAAAGAGACTGCGACGAGCGCATCTAGGGAGAAAAAACCCGAGGAGGAAAAGGGCAAACAATCCTAAGAGATAGAGAGCTTGAAAGCCCAGCTATCGGCCATTCAGAAGGAAAACGAAAAGCTGAAGGGCGGCATGTTCGGTATGTCCTCCCCTCTTATTCAGTACCACCATTGGTGCATGTTCAGTCCATAATGCTGAATATCATGACTTTTGTTGCTGCAGGTCTGTTAACTGGTCGCCCAAAAGAGGAAGTATCCGGATTTCAAGGCGACATGCTAAAGGAGCTGTCCGCCGTGCACGCTCGAGCACGGAAAGCAATGAGGAGTATGGTGAAGGCGTTATGGCCATCTGATACCCCTCCAGAAAGTATGGAGGGCCTGGCCAACCTGTTCAAAGGTGCCCGGCGCCGGTTCGAGATATGGAATACGTCTGCCTGCCATGAAGGCGCACGAGAAGCCTGGGCCATGGTGAAGACGTGCTTCACGAAACTGGACCCGAATCATATGGCCCGAGTAGGACCACAGGGACCAGATGGGAAGGAAATCCCTTTAAATCTGGTCTATGATCAAGTAATGACCGCTGCGAAATATTCGCAGGAAGACTGTAGACTAGACAGCCTTATAGACGGAATAGAGAAGGAATAGGTTTTCTGACTTAATGTATCAATGTACATTTATGATCAACCTTTGGTGAGATCCGAACATGTGAAATAATTTTGTCATTGCGGGCTTTCGTCTTTAACCTCCTAACCAAAATGGTGGAGTGTCTCCGCATACTTAAGACAAAAGGGAGTATTTATCCGGAAACCAGGCAACCCACTCATTGTGCTCGAACAAACAAAAAATTCGAGTTCGGGATGTATGTTATATTACGTATGTAAGAAACATCTTCCAAGGAAAATAGTTCCGTTAATGGTTTCTTTCCTTGGGTCGGCATATTATGATTACACGTGCCGGAGCGTACGGTCCGTAATATGGCAAAACTGTCTCGCAATGCTTAAAATGGTTGCAATATGGCAACGATATGTCGTTTTAGTGTCGACCAATTATTACCTTAAGAACGCTAGCTTTCGGCTTCACCCGTCTGAGGTACATGTCCGGATAACCCGGTTGTAACAATCACAAAGGTGCTCCCTCTATGCCCTAGCCGAACAATCGGGAACGTAGGGCATAAGCACAGGAGCAAGGCAACCCAGCATGGCAAAAAACTTAAGTCATAGAGGTGCATATAATGGCAAAAATGATGCATATCCACAAACGACACTTTTGTTTTGAGCTCTAGGCTTGGTATAATAACAAGCTTCTACTTACAGAAGCCCCAGTCATGGTGGGGTGTGTACATTTAAGGATGTGCACTCCTCGAGTGTTCGGCACATCCGAACATGCCATGGGGAACATATAAAAATGAGAAAGAGAAGGAAAAGGAAAAAATTAAAAGGAGACAAAAGAACGACTAAGAAGCATGGCCGGACTTATGCGTAGAATCTTCGGAGCTGGGCAACGTTCCAAGGGTTCGGCTCTAAGCGATTATCCGATGCATTGAGAAGGCGGTAGGCTCCTCCAGTGAGAAATTCATCTATAATGAAGGGACCTTCCCATTTTGGCTTGAGTTTGTCCTTTTTCTTTTCTGGAAGGTGTAAAACGAGCTCACCGACGTTATAAGTCTTTGCCCGCACTTCTCTGCTTTTGTATGTTCGAGCTTGTTGTTGATAGAATGCGGAACGGGCTTTGGCGACATCGTGCTCCTCCTCCAGGCCATCTAAGCCGTCCTGCCGATCGAGCTCGGCCTCTCTCTCTTCATACATGCACACTCGAGGTGAGTCATGAATAATGTCGCAGGGCAAGACAGGCTCTGCGTCGTACACCATGAAGAACGGTGTGTATCCGGTCGTGCGGTTGGGCGTGGTCCGAAGCCCCCAGAGTACGGAGTCGAGCCCCTCGACCTAGTGTTTATCCGACTCCTTTAGGGATCGCACTAGTCTGGGTTTGATGCCGCTCATTATCAGGTCATTAGCCCGTTCAAACTGACCGTTTGTTTGAGGGTGATATACGGAGGCGTAATCAAGCTTGATGTCGAGGTTAGAACACCAATTTTTCACCTCATCGGCTATAAAATTAGAGCCGTTGTTAGTAATAATACTATGCGGGACACCATAGTGGTGTACGACACTGGATATAAAATCTATCACCGGTCCGGCTTCAGCCGTTTTTACTGGTTTGACCTCTATACACTTAGTGAATTTATCCACCATAACCAGTAAATATTTCTTTTTATGGCTTCCCCCTTTTAGGGGTCCGACCATGTCTAGCCCCTAGACCGTGAAAGGCCAGGTAATAGGGATTGTTCTTAGGATTGTGGGGGGCATATGGCTTTGATTGGCAAAAAGCTGGCATCCAACACAACAATGTGCAAGGGTTTATGCATCTGCTCGGGCCGTGGGCCAGAAAAGACCTATACGGAAGGCCTTGCTTACCAGGGCCCGGGCTGCGGCGTGATGGCCGCCAAAGCCAGCATGTATTTCGGCCAAGAGCTGACGCCCCTCCTCTTCGGAGATACATCTTTGAAGTACTCTAGTAGTGCTTTTCTTGTAGAGTTCTCCTTCATGAACTTTGTAGGCCTTAGAACGTCGAACTATGCGACGGGCCTCGTTCTGGTCATCAGGGTGCTCCTGCCTAGTAAGGTAGGCTAAGAAAGGTTCGGTCCATGGGGCGATTACCACCATGATTACATGTGCGGAAGGTGTCGGTCCGGTGCCCGAGCCCCCGGTGATATCTGAATCGTGTTCGGCATCCGGGGGTGTGATCGTCGTCGGACTGTTATTTCCGCTCTTGTCCTGCCATACCACAGATGGCTTGAAAAGCTTTTCCACGAAGGTGTTAGGCAGGAAGGGGTCGCGTTTAGCGCCCATTCGAGTAAGGATGTCCGCTGCTTGATTACTGTCTCGAGCCACATGATGAAACTTGAGCCCCTCGAACCAAGCTGATATGTTGAGTACGGCGTTGCGGTGTGCCGCCATCTTTGGATCTTTTGCATCAAAATCTCCATTTATTTGTGTGATATTGCGAGGTTCGAGTCCCCACGCACCTTGAGGCATTGTATATCCATGGAAACAACCATTCGGAGACCATGCAATAATGCCTCATATTCGGCCGCATTGTTGGAGTCCGTGTACATAATCTGTAACACGTAACGGACTGTGTCCCCTGTAGGGGATGTGAGGATGACACCGGCCCCCAATCCGGCTAACATTTTAGAGCCTTCGAAGTACATCACCCAGTTAGAGTATGTGTTGTACTCTTCAGGGAGCTCGACTTCTGTTCATTCGGCGATGAAGTGAGCCAACACCTGAGATTTAATAGCTCGGCGTGGCTTGTATGTTATTTCAAATGGTAAGAGTTCGATAGCCCATTTGGCAATGCGGCCGGTGGCGTCTCGATTGTTTATGATGTCGTTGAGCGGTACTTCGGAAGCCACCGTCATCGAGCACTCTTTAAAGTAGTGTCGCAGCTTCCGAGATGCCATGAAGACCGCATAGGCTATCTTTTGATAGTGCGGGTATCGGGATTTGCATGGTGTAAGGACCGCCGATACATAGTATACTGGTTTTTGGAGTGGGAATGTGTGTCCCTCTTCCTCTCGTTCGACGATGAGCACAGCGCTCACCACCTGGTGAGTTGCAGATATGTAGAGCAACATAGGCTCGCCGACGTTTGGTGCGGCAAGGATTGGGTTGCTTGCTAACCAGATTTTTATTTCCTCCAATCCGGCTGTTGCCGCATCCACCCACTCAAACTGGTCGGTGCATCGGAGCAGGCAATAAAGTGGCAGTGTCTTTTCTCCTAGTCTGGAGATAAAGTGGCTCAATGCTGCAACACCCCGCTAGTTTTTGGACTTGCTTTAAGTCTGTTGGCGTTGCCAATTATGACAAGGCTCGGATTTTTGCTGGGTTCGCTTCGATTCCTCTATTGGAAACAATGAATCCGAGTAGTTTTCGGCTAGGACGCCGAAGACACATTTTTCCGGAATGAGTCGTATGTCGTATGTCCGGAGGTTGTCAAATGTGAGTCGTAGATCGTCCACCAATGATTCGACATGTTTAGTCTTGATGAGGACGTCGACGTAGGCCTCCACCGTCTTGCCAATTTGTTTTTCTAGACATGTTTGAATCATGCGTTGGTAAGTGGCACCAGCGTTTTTGAGCCCAAAAGGCATAGTGTTGAGCAGAAAGGCCGGGGGTAATGAATGTTGTTGCAGCTTGGTCGGACTCCTTCATCTTGGTTTGATGATATCCGGAGTATGCGTCGAGGAAACACAATGAGTCGTGTCCTGCGGTTGAGTCAATGATTTGGTCAATGCGAGGCAGTGGGAAGGGGTCCTTAGGGTAAGCCTTATTGAGGTCCTTGAAATCGATACAAAGGCGCCAAGATTTGTCCTTCTTTGGTAACATGACCAGGTTTGCCAGCCAATCCGGGTGTTTGATTTTTCTGATGAACCCGGCTTCAAGTAGCTTGGCTAGCTCCTCCCCCATGGCTTGTCGTTTGGGTTTGGAGAATCATCACAACGTTTGCTTGACTGGTTTGAACCCCTTTATTATGGTGAGACTATGTTCGGCCAGTCTGCGCGGGATTCCTGGCATATCCGAAGGATGCCAAGCAAAGATGTTCCAGTTTTCCCGCAGGAATGCTCGCAAAGTGACGTCGACCGCCGGATCCAGCTGTGCTCCGATGGAGGCTGTCTTGTTAGGATCCATCGGGTGCACTTGAAATTTAACTATTTCGCCTGCTGGTTTGAAAGAAGTGGACTTGGGTCTATTATCGAGGATTATATCGTCCTTGTCCATCGTTGTCCGCGGAGTGGTTAACTCCTCGGCCGCGAGGGCCTCAGATAGTGCCTCGAGGGTCAAGGATGTAGTTTTGTTTTCAGCACGGAGTGCTATATCCGGATCACTTGTGATGGTGATGATTCCGTTGGGCCCTGGCATTTTGAGCTTCATGTACCCATAGTGGGGTATTGCTTGAAAGCGTGTGAAAGTGTCTCGCCCCAACAAGGCGTGATATCCGCTGTTGAAAGGTGCCACATGGAAGAGTAACTCTTCCAACATGTAGTTCTCCGGCGTGCCGAATACTACATCAAGTTTAATTTTTCCCGAGCATCGTGCTTCTCCGCTGGGGATAATACCTCAAAAGGTTGTATTGCTTTGCTCTATGCGGCTCTTGTCCGTTTGCATTTTATGAAACGTGTCCTCTTAGATAGTCCGTTGCCGCCATCCATGAGCACTTTAGTGAGTCTGAAGCCATCTACAATTGGGTTTAAGACCAAGGCGGCAGGTGCTCGCACTAATCTGGATCTTGGTTCGTCATCGTCATTAAAAGTTATTGCCATGTCGTTTCAAGGATTTATTGCGGCTACTTGGTTGACTTTGGCGAGGTCGCGGAGCACCCTTTTGCGCCGATTATTTAAAAAAAAGGGTCTCGAAGACCGTAAATACATTGAGGTTGTTGTCCTCCGGAGAGTGCGTCTCCGGGGTTATTTTGGAGAGGACGGCCTCGCCGCTCATAGCCACCTGCCGGAGTACCTGATACGTCTTCGTCGTATCTACTTTTCCTAACCATTTTTCCTTGTTTTAGACTCTAACTTGCATGATTTGAATGAAACTAACCCGGACTGACGCTGTTTTCAGCAGAATTGCCATGGTGTTATTTTTGTGCAGAAACAAAATTTCTCGAAATGACCTGAAACTTCATGGTGATTATTTTTGGAAATAATAGAAAATACTGGCGAAAGAATCAAGGGCAGGGGCCCACACCCTGTCCACGAGGGTGGGGGCACGCCTGCTGTTAAACAAATCCGAGGCATACCGTTGATCATCCGAGGACCAAGCAATCACACGAGCACGACGCCAAGATTTGTTGACGAGGTTCACCGATATGGCTACATCCCCGGGGGCTGACTACGGACGCTCCTCCCCATGACACCGTCACAATATCGCACACCGGCCAACCGGGCGCCGGCACACGCCGCCGGCTCCCCCTTGCGCGCCTGTGCTATTATGTTGGCATAGGTTACATCGTGTGTCTACCCTCACTATATAAGAGAGGCCTAGGATACAATTGTCCATATCCTATCTAAACACAATACAACTCAAAGTCCAGCTGTAACCTACCTTGTACACAATATTCGACACAACTTCAACAAACTCCACCTTGGTGAATATTCTCCACCACCTTGAATTCGTCCATGCATCAAACTTCCATGTACATTGGACTTGAGTTTATCCCGTGAGCACCGTTGTTACTCCAAAGACTCCATGTGACTCCACCTGCAACTTGTAGTCCCTTCTTTTCTTGACCACAGTCAACAATCGAGCAAAATTAAGTTCCTTGTTACTCTAGTTTGTGCTCCCAACTTTCAGAGTATCTGTCCAACGCCATCACACACTGATCACTGACCTGCGTGAAAGTGAACAACTCACATATTGGGTGTCACACATAAGAGTTGCCTGAACTCAACATCAACGCTCTTCCTTGACCGCCTGTCTGAAACTTGAAGGAATTTCACCATTGCTTGTTGTCATCCCGAGTCAAATTCGCAGTTGTCTCACCACATGTATGACCACCAGAGCCCTGGCCCGTCTCCATGTTCGTGCATACCACATGCCTCGCCGCTATTACCGTGTCGAGCCTCCGCTGTCTCGGTCGACTCTCAAGGGTCGCGAACCCACACCACTCAACCCCCATTGCAGAGTATCATCAGTCATCACTGACTGATGACGAGTTTCACGCTTCCATCAGACCACTGGGCTCCAGTCCAAACTACGTGTCACTCGCTTTTCCCGCTGAATAGGCTTCGACTCTCTGAGCTCTTACGTCGTAGCCCCTCAATCAGCACCAAGTGAAGTCTTCCGTCTGACCTCAGCTCCACCTTCAACATGACTCCATGGTAGATGATCAGTCCACCCCACGCCACGTCGACTTCAAGCCCCGCGTGTACAACACCTTGAATCAACCCCGCGCCATAGTCTTGTCGAAGCCGCACAAGCCCTCGGGCCTACGCCAAGTGTTTCCACGCCCAGAAGTCGGTCACCATCAGCATCACGCTCCTATGTTGTCATCGCCGATCCAACACCTTCTTCTGTACCAACCGACTTGCGTCGATCCGTCAGATTGTCTAGTCCGACCCAGCTGAACATGTCCAACTGCAATCATGCTTCACTCTACATCACGACCACTTGCACATCTGTGCATGTCTTGGACGCCCTGTGTTTGCATGATCACATGATACTTTCATCTTATAGCACCTTGACATCATGCAACGCCTTCAAGCATCCTTGTTGTGCCAATAAATCTTTCACTCTTGTCTGCCATAACCCAAGGTTTTTGGTTTCCCGAACTTTTCCACCTCAAATCTGATACCCGTTGGCACCATGGTTCTTCATATGACTAACCCCGTGAAAAATCATCCGAGCTTCCTTCTGTGATCCCCAAGTACGTGTGCACTGCTGCAAATCGAAAAGAGTTGCTTTGGTCTTCACGTGATTGCTCCCTGGCACCAATTCCAATGCTGGCTTGCTTTGCCAAAGCTTTTGCTATTCCAATGGTGCATATCGCTTGATGGATTTTTCCGCTCAAAAATTATCCGCTGCCTTGCGTCGTATACATGAGGACTCGGTCCTCTTCTTTTTTTCAACAAATCCTCACGATGCCACGGCTTCTGGCTGAGCCCTCCGTACAGCTCGGTGCCACCATTGAACGAGTCAGCCACACGCGCCGCCAATAAATCCCGCGACATGGGCCTGCCTACAAGCACGCCGCATGTCGGCGCGTGCACTTCCAGCCTGGTCCATCCATCCGATCCATCGCCGCACATCCCCGCGCGCATGCCGCTGTACGCGCATACAAGCCACCGCCGACGCATCCATCACGGTACTGCTTCTTCATCCTCTAGATCAACACAACTGGCCTTCGATCAACCTAGCTCATGATACCACTTGTTAAACAAATCCGAGGCATACCGTCGATCATCCGAGGACTAAGCAATCACATGAGCACGACGCCAAGATTTGTTAACGAGGTTCGTCGATATGGCTACATCCCCGGGGCCTGACTACGGGCGCTCCTTCCCGTGACACCGTCACAATACCGCACACCGGCCACCCGGGCGCCGGCATACGCGGCCGGCTCCCCTTGAATGCCTGTGCTATTATGTTGGCATAGGTTACATCGTGTGTCTACCATCGCTATATAAGAGAGGCCTAGGATACAAGTGTCCTCTTAGGACACGACTCCATATCCTATCCAAACACAATACAACTCAGAGTCCAGCTGTAACCTATCTTGTACACAATATTTGACACAACTCCAACACCTGCCCCCCTGGGCGCGCCCCCCGGCCTCATGGGCCCCCTGGAGCTCCACCGATCTCAACTCCAACTCCATATATTCACGTTCGGGGAGAAAAAAAATGAGAGAGAAGGATTCATCGCGTTTTACGATACGGAGCCGCCGCCAAGCTCTAATCACTCTCGGGAGGGCTGATTTGGAGTCCGTTCGGGGCTCCGGAGAGGGGAATCCGTTGCCGTCATCATCATCAACCATCCTCCATCACTAATTTCATGATGCTCACCGCCGTGCGTGAGTAATTCCATCGTAGGCTTGCTGGACAGTGATGGGTTGGATGAGATTTATCATGTAATTGAGTTAGTTTTGTTAGGGTTTGATCCCTAGTATCCATTATGTTCTGAGATTGATGTTGCTATGACTTTGCTATGCTTAATGCTTGTCACTAGGGCCCGAGTGCCATGATTTCAGATCTGAACCTATTATGTTTTCATGAATATATGTGAGTTCTAGATCCTATCTTGCAAGTCAATAGTCACCCACTATGTGTTATGATCCGGCAACTCCGAAGTGACAATAATCGGGACCACTTCCGGTGATGATCATAGTTTGAGGAGTTCATGTATTCACAATGTGTTAATGCTTTGGTCCGGTACTCTATTAAAAGGAGGCCTTAATATCCCTTAGTTTTCAATAGGACCCCGCTGCCACGGGAGGGTAGGACAAAATATGTCATGCAAGTTCTTTTCCATAAGCACGTATGACTATATTCAGAATACATGCCTACATTACATTGATGAATTGGAGCTAGTTCTGTGTCACCCTATGTTATAACTGTTGCATGAATAATCGCATCTGGCATAATTCTCCATCGCCGATCCAATGCCTACGAGCTTTTCACATATTGTTCTTCGCTTATTTACTTTTCCATTGCTACTGCTACAATCACTACAAAACTATCACTGTTACTTTTGCCACCGTTACCGCTACTATCATACTACTTTGTTACTAAATATTTTGCTGCAGATATTAAGTTATTCAGGTGTGGTTGAATTGACAACTCAACTGCTAATACTTTAGAATATTGTTTGGCTCCCTTGCGACGAATCAATAAATTTGGGTTGAATACTCTACCCTCGAAAACTGTTGCGATCCCCTATACTTGTGGGTTGTCAAGACTATTTTCTGACGCTGTTACCGGGGAGCATACATCTATTCTTTGAGTCACTTGGGATTTATATCTGCTGGTCACTATGAGGAACTTGAAAGACGAGAAAACCAAATTTTAACCCTCAACTACGAGGGGAACTAAGGAACTGCCACCTAGCTCTCACTTGATTCACCTTCTATTTTGAGTAAGCTTGCGACACCTAAACCTGCTTCTGCTATTAATTCTGATATGTCGCATGTTATTGATGATGCCACTTCTGCTATGCATGATACTTATGATGAAACTACTTCTATGCCTGATACTACTGTGCCACTAGGTGAATTTCTTGATGAACAACTTGCTAGGGCTAGAGAGAATGAAATTATTGAAACTGATAACATTGATGAAAGTGATGATGAAGATTCTCCCCCTAGATATGAATTGCCTGTTGTGCCTGAGGGTTATGTTATGAATGAAGAAACTGCTAGAGACTTTCTTGCTTGCATTGATAGGAGCGACCTTAAGAAATTATTAGCTAAGCTGAAAGAAAAATCTCTGAATGCTAGAATGAAATATGACCCTGCTTATGCTACTTCACCTATCTTTGTTACTAATAAGGATTATGATTTCTCTGTTGATCCTGAGATAATTACCTTGGTTGAATCTGATCCTTTCTATGGCTATGAATCTAAAACTGTTGTGGCGCATCTTACTAAATTAAATGATATAGCTATCCTATTCACTAATAATGAGAAAACTCACTACTATTATATCCTTAAGTTATTTTCGTTCTCGTTAAAGGGTGATGCTAAGATTTGGTTTAATTCTCTTGATCCTGGTTGTGTGCGTAGTCCCCATGATATGATTTATTACTTCTCTTCTAATATTTCCCTGCTCATAAGAAACAAACTGCTTTAAAGGATATATATAATTTTGTGCAAATTGAAGAAGAGAGTCTCCCACAAGCTTGGGGGAGGCTTCTCCAATTACTTAATGCTTTGCCTGATCATCCTCTCAAGAAAAATGAAATACTTGATATCTTTTATAATGGACTAACCGATGCTTCTAGAAATCACCTGGATAGTTGTGCTGGTTGTGTTTTCAGGAAAAGAGCTATTGATGAAGCTGAAATTCTATTGAATAATATGTTGACGAATGAAAACAATTAGACACTCCCTGAACCAACTCCTAATCCAACTCCAAAGAAAAAGGGTGTTCTATTTCTCAGTCCTGAAGATATGCAAGAGGCGAAGAAATATATGAAAGAAAAAGGTATAGAAGCTGAAGATGTTAAGAATTTACCTCCTGTTGAAGAAATACATGGTCTTAATTTACCGCCTGTTGAAGAAACACATGGTCTTGATAACCCGACACAGGTAGTAAAGGTAAATTCTCTCTATAGATATGATAAAGCTGAAACCCCTCCTACTAAGTTTGCTAGCCAATGCTTAGATGAGTTTGATAATTTTATGGTTAAGCAAGAAGATTTTAATGCTTATTTTGGTAGACAATTAAAACGCAATGCTTATATGATTGAACACTTGAGTGATTATATGTCTAGAGATAAAGGTGAACTTAAACTCATTAGTAAATATGCTTCCATGGTTACCACTCAAGTAGAACAAGTGCTTAAAGCTCAAAATGATTTGCTCAATGAATTAAATAATAAGAAAAATGATAATGTTATTAGAGTTGTGACTAGAGGGGGTAGAATGACTCAGGAACCTTTGTATCCTGAAGGTCACCCTAAGAGAATTGAACAAGATTCTCAGAGAACTAATGTTGACGCACCTAGTCCTTCTAAGAAGAAGAAAAAGAAAAATGATAGGACTTTGCATGCTTCTAGTGAACCTGTTATTGACACACCTGAGAATCCCAATGATATTTCTATTTCTGATGCTGAAACACAATCTGGTAATGAACATGAACCTAGTGATAATGTTAATGATGATGTTCATGTTGATGCTCAACCTAGCAATAACAATGATGTAGAGATTGAACCTGCTGTTGATCTTCATAACCCACAATCAAAGAATCAACGTTATGATAAGAGAGACTCTGTTGCTAGGAAGCACAGTAAAGAAAGAGAGCCATGGGTTCAGAAACCCATGCCTTTTCCTCCTAAACCATCCAAGAAAAAGGATGATGAGGATTTTGAGCGCTTTGCTGAAATGATTAGACCTATCTTTTTGCGTATGCGTTTGACTGATATGCTTAAAATGAATCCTTATGCCAAGTATATGAAAGATATTGTTACAAATAAAAGAAAGATACCGGAAGCTGAAATTTCCACCATGCTTGCCAATTATACTTTTAAGGGTGGGATACCAAGGAAACTTGGAGATCTAGGAGTACTAACTATACCATGCTCCATTAAAAGAAACTATGTTAGAACTGCTTTATGTGATCTTGGAGCCGGTGTTACTGTTATGCCTCTCTCTTTATATCGTAGACTTGATTTGAATAAGTTAACACCTACTGAAATATCTTTGCAAATGGCCGATAAATCAACTGCTATACCTGTCGGTATTTGTGAGGGCGTGCCTGTTGTGGTTGCAAACGTCACCATTTTAACGGACTTTGTTATTCTTGATATTCCCAAGGACGACAGTATGTCTATTATTCTTGGAAGACCCTTTTTGAATACTGCAGGGGCTGTTATTGATTGCAACAAAGGCAATGTCACTTTTCATGTTAATGGTAATGAGTATACGGTACACTTTATGAGGAAACAACCTCAAGTCCACAGTATCAATTCTATTGGAAAAATTTCAAATATTACTATTGGAGGTTTTGAATTTCCTCTTCCTACTGTCAAAAAGACATATGATATTCTTATTGTTGGGGACGTGCATATCCCTGTTGAGGTAACCTAGTGCTATTCGAAAATTCTCTGGTTTCATGCAATTCAGAATGAGTTTGTTAACAAGACTTGATCGACCTTGTTAGTGGATTCCTTTTGATGAGCATGAGACCGATAAAGTTAGAAAGCACAACGTTCTGTACCCTCCTTTTACTTCCTGTTATTTAGATTAAATAAAGCGAAAGTGATATTTTCTATCAGTTTTCTGAATTATCCGTGCAATAAAAAATTACCCCAAAAATAAAAGTTCTCCAAATGCCCTGAAATTGAAATATGATTTTTTTGGAATATTTGAGAATATCTGGCGCTGAGAACATAGCAGGGGGAGCAAGCACCTGGCCACGATGGTCCAGGGCACGCCCCTGCCTCGTGGGCCCATGGTGGCTCCCGTCCACTTATCCCAGCATCCACACACTCCTTCTTCCTCCCAAAAAATCACCAACCAGCTCAAGCATGAGTTCTAGCTCATTTTGCTGCAATTTTTGATCTCCTAGCTCAAAGGTCCACTCACAAAACTGCTTTGGGGGATTGTTCTTTGGTATGTGACTCCTCCAATGGTCCAATTAGTTTTTGTTCTAGTGCTTTATTCATTGCAAATTTTTGCTGCCTAGGTGACCCTGTTCTTGAGCTTGCATGTCAAATTTATTTGGTCCCAAGTAGTTCTAATGCATGATATAGTCTCTAGGCACTTGTGGGAGTAGTTTCTAGCAATTTTGTTGAGTTAGGTTCACTTTTATTTGAAGTTACTAAAAATTTCAGAAATTTTCAGAAAATGATGATGAGATTTTTGAGGGGCTCTTCGAGCCGAAGCTCGAAGGATAAGCAAAGTGAAGAAGACAAGAGGCCCAGATATAATCTTCCTTGCACCACGGAGGTTCGGCCGTGTGAATGGCCTTGTGATGATTTCTTGAGAGCAACCGGGATTTATGATGATTTTTATGAGTTGGCTGAGAATGCATGCCTCACAGACTTCTTCCGCGACCAACGCGAACAGTATCTCCTACTCACTAATATTTTTGTGCAAAATTTTCATTTCAATGCTAGGAGGTCACCACCTTCGGTGGATTTCTATTTATATGATGTGTATAAGGAGATGTCCCTCTATGAATTTTGTGAGGTTCGCAAGTTGCCCTTTTCGGGCAGCGTAGAGGAACCACATGTTGGGGAACGTAGTAATTTCAAAAAAAATTCTACGCACACGCAAGATCATGGTGATGCATAGCAACGAGAGGGGAGAGTGTTGTCCACGTACCCTCGTAGACCGGAAGCGGAAGCGTTAGCACAACGCGGTTGATGTAGTCGTACGTCTTCACGATCCGGCCGATCAAGTACCGGCGCACGGCACCTCCGAGTTCAGCACACGTTCAGCCCGATGACGTCCCTCGAACTCCGATCCAGCCGAGTGTTGAGGGAGAGTTTTGTCAACACGAAGGCGTGGTGACGATGATGATGTTCTACCGACGCAGGGCTTCGCCTAAGCACCGCTACAGTATTATCGAGCTGGACTATGGTGGAGGGGGCACCGCACACGGCTAAAAGATCAAATCAATTGTTGTGTCTATGGGTGCCCCCTTCCTCCGTATATAAAGGGGGGAGGAGGAGAGGGACGACCAAGGGAGGAGGCGCGCCCAAGGGGGCAATCCTACTCCAAGTAGGATTCCCCCCTCTTTCCTAGTCCAAGTAGGAGAGGGGAAGGAAGGGAAGGAGAAGGAGAAGGAAGGAGAGGGAGGAAAAGGAGGAAAGGGGGGCTGCCCCGCTAGTCCAATTCGGTTTGGGCTAGGGGGCCGCGCGCCCTGCTTCCTCTCTTCCACCACTTGGCCCATGAGGCCCATTGCCTCTTCCTCGTATCTCTACTCCTAATGTCTCAGTTGGTAGGTCGCGTTCCGGGTTTTATTTTCGTCCCACCTCACCCGGTCTTTTTTGGTACTTCTTTGGTACTTCCCCCCATCTCCCGCTCAGCCGCAATGAACCAAAAAAAACCGTCCAACCGAGTACCCACGCGCCCCCACGCGCCCAATCTTCCGTCGCATCCAACTAACCCGAACGAAAAAAAACTAGCTAAACCAAGCCGGCGAAAATTAACCAGCGAAAAAAATCGCCCCACTCTGCGCCGTCGAGCGAGGTTTCGTGCCCTCGAGCGAGAAACAGTCGCCCGACTCTGTTCCCTCCTTCGCCCGCCGCCTCCAGGCCTTCGTCCCTTCACCGCCGCCGCCCTTCGTCCCTTCGCCGCCCCCGCTCCATCCATTCACCATCGCCCTGGCACTGATCCGACGCGTAAATCGCACATCACAAGCGCCGGCCTCCACTGATCCGGCGCCGGTCCAGGATCCGGCGCCGATCCTGGTCAGGACCCGTCGCCGGAGACGTCCAGGACATCCAGGATCCACCTTTCACCAGCCGCCGCCGAGGAGCCCTACGCCGCAGCCAAGATCCAAGAGGAGCAGCCGCCGCCGAGATCCGAGAGGAGCAGCCGCCGCCGAGGTTCGAGAGGAGCTGGCCACCACGACCTCCCTCCCCAGCCGGCCGCCACCACCTCCTCCCCCACCCCCTCCTCCACGTGCCTGGCATAGGTGGGTCTCAGCCTCCCGCCTACCTCCGTCCAAGGCTAGGAACTCCCCTCCCCTCCCGATCTCCTCCCTTCGTCCAAGGCCACGAGCTCCCCTCCCCTACCCGATCTGACGAAGAGAGGGCCAGGCCTTGCCACTCCGGTGTTCGATGTGGCCAGATCCAGCCGGGGGACTCGCCGCAGAGCCTCCATGTCGGCGGAGCAGCAGCAGCCCAACATAAGGTGGGTGCCCAATCCGTTTTTTGTTCATAGATTTCTGTTGTAGTTTAATTTACTTGACATTTTGCCAAGTCATAGTTTTAGGACTATCACAACATATGTATTACTTTGCACCCATGTCCTCTGTCAAATTTGTTCAGTTCAAAGCATTAAGACTATGACCAGCTATCCAATTTGCAGTCCAGATATATTGTTTCCTTAATCAGCAATGCAAATTTGGGGCAGCTTCAACTTTCTTGTCTGATTTTATTTTGCAATCTATAATCTGAACTGAAAGACAGGGGTACATGCGCTCAGGTTTTGTAGTTGACTAACCATTAGTAATGCAAATTAGGAGCCCCTTTAATTTCTGTGAGCTGCAAGTGCAGTTGACCAATAATCTCATACTTGCTCATAAGCTGCTGAACTGAATCAACACGCCTCTTTTGGTTCCAACAAAAAAATTCCATGCTTAGGACTGTAAAATTACTTCTGTGTAATGTTCATATGGGTCCGGAGGACATTTTACACTTGATGTTTACTTGTGCACGAGCGAAGCAAGTCTGAGCTGCCCTGGGTCTTCTAGAAATTATTGAAGAAGCGTCACGTATCGATAGATCTGGATCCTTTGTGTTGGAAGAGCTGCTGCGTCGGACTATCATAGTTCATATCATAATGTTGATGCCTCTTTTGATATAGCGCTCAAATAAGATTAGGAGGAAGGGCATCACACTCTCCGATAGCAAACAAGATACCACGTACCGATCCTGTTAGTGCATGTAATATCACTATGTTGTATTAACAAATTTGCCTAATGTTGTATTAACAAATCTGTCTTTTCTTTTTTCACTTTGTGTAGGATTTAGAATTATGACAAGGAGTCAGGGACACAATCAGATTTATACCATCCGTTGTGATGATACAAGGAAAGTAAACATATACGCATATTGTGTTCAACGTGATGATACAAGCGAAAGCTGGCCTACGCCGCCAACTGATCTGCGGCAGCGTGAAAGGAGTGTTCAAAAGTAGCAGGAACAGTTGTTCCACTGCTGGTCGGAGGGAGAGCTTGGCAAGGGAGATAGAGGGAGCTCTACAACCACGATCTTGGCATACAACCCGATGGCATCATGCCCACTTAAGCTTCTTCCATGTTCCAATTCTTGCATTTGTTGGTCTTTTACTGTCAGAGCTTACGAAATCCATTACAAATTGAGGTGAGGCCAAGTCGTGAACTTGCTGAGACGTCTTTGCCTTGAATTCTAAGGCTTGAATCTAAATGGAGGCGAGGCCAAGTCTTGAACGAATACTAAGGTTTGCATCTTTTATAAAGCTTGACAGTTACTGTGTAGTTTCAGTTAACATGATAGTCACGCGTGGTGAATCTCTTTTCTTGTCCAGAGATTTCACGAATCCATTATTGCCTACAGAACAACATCCTAGGGCCCTCCCAGTTTGATTCTCTTTATTTTGCTATATCTCAACTATTACATACATCATTTATGCTCTGAAGCTAACCATTGTATGCTTTGATTGGTTGGAGCGGCAAGGTTTTCCAGATCCTGGGAGTCTATCCCTTCCAACAATCTGGAGGTAGCATAGTACATCCGTACTCGCAGGTTGGTGTCTGACTGTCTTTGAATGGTGTTGCTCCAGTGTTGTTTTCCAATGATTAATTTGCAGAAATTGATTATCTGGACATACATGTTTGCTATGTTTGCATCTTGTTTACATATCCCTGTGAGTTCTCTTACAGGAAGAATATGAGTTTGGTGTTTCTTTACTGCCTGATATAGCTAATAGTCTGGTACCAATGAACGGTGCACACTGATAGTCAGTGATTTGAACACTAGCTTATGCCAGATTTTACCGGTTCCGTTTTGAGCCTTGGAAGGCTCATTTCACAATCTTAATCTTTTGACTACCTTTTCAAATGCCAGAGTATATTTTATATAGAAAATACCGACTGCAAAGTTATACTATCAAGTAAATTCCACACACAAAATAAATAAGAGAAACTTATATGTAACGTTGGCAGATGCTTGTTGGCATGGAACGGACATTGTGGATCCAGTGTGAGAATCTCATAGCTGCACTAACTAATTGTACTATTCTTTTAGAATGACAGCCTCCCTAAGTTTGTTTCATTTAAAATGGTTTTCCTCACTAATTGTATGTCAGGCTGCAACATCCTTAGTTCCTCCACATACGACCCTGCGACTAAACCGAGCCGCATACATCTACAACACTTTTGTGTTGCTGACGCCGTCGCGGCCTCCCCGCATGGGTTCCCATCCTCTGTTCGCCGGCCCGCGCCCCCACATCTCCTCACATTAGTATGGCTGCCGGCTGCAGAATCGACGAGGAGGTCGCAGTGGAGGGGTGGTGCTGCAGTGGCTAGCAAGATATCATAAGCTCTCCTTTGTTCTTTTGTGTTTGAATCAGATTCAGTGGTTCTTGATTTTACAGTCATGTATCGACCACCATTGGGTAAGCTCATCAAGGTTTATCTTGGTTGCAGTTTGCATAAGCTAGGTTTGGATTACACTGACCTTTGCCAGATATATTTGCTTGATAGGTCGATTGCATTATATGCTAGAGGGTGCAATGCCATGTTTTTAATGCTTGTATCATGTGCACCCTAGAGCCGTAACACTGGTTGTTTCAGGCCCTAAATAAAATCTGACACTTGAAAATTATCGGGGCATGCCGTTTGAACTATCACACCCCATATAAAATGGTGGATTATGCCATGATCGTATAAGTCTTGCTTACCCTGTAATTATGTTCATATGTTTGGACAGAGGGAATATGATCTGAGCCGCCGTTATGTGTTTCTACTAATTAAAGAACAACTAGGGTCACTTGAAAGAAGATGAGGTATGTTGCGGGGCTGTTGTCGATTCTTGCCTATTTGTCATTAGTTATTCTGTTTTGGCGGAATTACTATGTTATCAAATTTGAGTGTTCAACAACTTGCAGAAGTAATTACATGCCAAATTTCTAAATCTTAGTTCATATGCAGCTGGAAGAATTCCACGATAGACCATTGCTTCAAGGTTGGGAGCGGCCACAACATAATTGACATCAAAACCAGATCTGGGTCCTACATATCCGGTCTTGCTCGGTGAGATTTCTATTTTCCAATCCGTTATATACCTATGATTTATTTGCTACATGAGGTAGTGGCGGGATCACCTTTACAATGCCAAATTATATTTCTATTTCTACAGTATTAGCTACTAGCCAACAGCATGTGTTTACACTCTCATCAGTTAACAGAGTGATTAGTCATAGTAAACTATGTGCCAGCTTATGTGAGTCCAATCGATCTATCTTTTACCGGCATTCCCCATTGTGTAAATTGGGATTATTTGCACCAGCCTTCATACACTCCTAAAACATGGTAGGGAAGACAAGCAAATAGGCACCAGTGGAGCTATGGCAAGGCTCAAAGGGCCATGGCCCGCCCTGGGCTAGAGCGAAAAGGAGTTTTACATGAAGTTTATCCCACAATATTGCATTGATTTTTAGTTTGGTGGTGCTATTTGCACTATCCAGCCCGCCAACATTTTTTAGGTAACTCCGCCACTGCAAATAGGTATCACGATGGTTGCTGCCTAGAGGGAAGTGAGAAGAAGAGAAGACACAACATGGAGAGGAAGACAATCAGATATATCACTTGTTGCTTTACATCTTTTGTTTGAGCCTTGCTACCTGATTGCTCTTGCAATTGAGGTTTTCCAGTGAGCGTTTTATTACATAGATAGGCTCTTTCTGATGACACCAAGGCTACGACAATGAGTAGGCATGCTCTTTTAAAAATGGGTAGGCATACTCTTTTCAAAATGAGTAGGCATCTTTCCTTTTTGAATAATGGTAACATTAATTTGTTTACTTGTTAAGATTTCCCTTGAATGACTTACTATTGTTATGCACTTATGTTGAATGAAATTTTATCCATTTTGTAGTATCCTACAATGGTTTACAGATGGTGTGGCTCCTTGCACTAAGATGATCGATCAGAGATCTAGAGTCCTCAATACAGATCGATGACGCCTCCTCAAGATTCACTTCTTCGTAGCCCCCAACCTTGGTATAGTATAAAAACCTATAAATAAATCAGAAGAATAGGCAATTATCGGATGCTTATGTTTGTTGGTGTAGTAGCCCTCTTAAGTCCAGTCCTAGAGAAGTGTGTCGTAGAAGCATATCAGGAAGACATGGACGTGGATATGCATTATGGTTGTATTATGGACGTGGATATATATTTTACATATTTTTCTGAGTTTGTTCTCAGGGGTGGGTCGTGGCTACCTGGTAACGGTCCAATTTGGTTGTTTTATGATCTTGTCAAGATATTTCACATGATACGGATTAACTATCACCAGTTTTAGTTAATGATTCCTGATATTTATCTCCCAATGGTTATCCGTCCGCACAGTTGCATGCAACTACAAGTACAAACTAATTTTTTAACTTCCATTTCTTGATCAATTGACATTGAAAAGTTAGCACTATTAACGCACTCTTTGTAGAACACTGCTAATACACTAAAATCTATTTGAAACTTATTTTATGGAATACAAAGATTACTTTTTGATATATGTGAAATATAAACTCCTCTACACTAGAAGCACAAAGAAACATGAAATGGAACCCCACCTTGAAACACGTAAAAACAGATATGATGTTGATCTATCATATACCCCATTAACTGCAAAATTTAGCATGATGATGATGGAAGAAAGTTTTAATCAAGGTGTTATTTTCGAGCAAAAACCCAACATTTTATTATTTTCCCTTGATTGCATGCCTCATTATTTAATCACCGATGCACATATGCTACCTTCATGTTTCAATCATATTTACTTACTCTTCCAAGGAATTTATGGCCAGATGTGTTCAAATGCTTTTATCTTTTGAACATGTTTTCATATGAATGAACTGTGGTGCTTTTACTTTTCATTAAGGTTGCTCGACCAAGGTTGTTCAGTGATTGTGTGCACTCCACATGCATCGCCTTTGTCGAGTAAGAAAAACATGTTTTATCTCTGATTATTTCCACATAATCTTCTTTCGGTTATTTGATTTTCTTTACGTTTGTCCCCTTATGCTCCTCTTATTCCCTCAATAAAGTTTGGCCTTGTAGCAACGCACGGGGACATACCTCGACAATAGCTATTTCAAAAAAAGAAGCAAAAGGAGCGCATGATATATACCATTTCATATATCATGGCAGCAAAAACACATTGTGGTGGTCGCTCTGAGCTACGACGATGTGCATTCCTTAGCACCGGGAATTGGCCTAGGATGTCGTGGAGGGGAGAGGAGGGGGCGGGTGACACCGTGGAGGGAAGGAGAGATGGCGGTGAGAGGAAGGTGCGGGTTGAATGACGTGGCATTGAGGGGAGGCAGCAGCAAGAGGCCATGGCGAAGAGAGATTGTGGCGACGAAGCCGTGACAAGGAGAGCAGGCCGGGAGAATGAGATGTGAGTGTGAACGTTCTGCCATGCAATGAGAGTCAGAGATTGAACTGTTTTGTTTATTGTAAGGTGAGAAGAAAAGGAGATGCCGTTTGCTTTTTTTTGTGGGAAAAGCGACTGTTTGTTGTGAGAAAAATATCACATACCTTTTTATGCAGTGAAAAATAACACATACCCTAGCCAGTCATTTCTGGAGAATAATTACCAAGTGAGTTCCTTACTAAAATTCGGATGCGACTTACTCTACTAAAAAGCAGATGCCACTCACTCGGACTACATATATTGTATATGGGCTTATCTTATTTTTTTTATTTTAATATGTGTTTATATATCGCTTTTGTTGATTAGAGATAAGAACTATGGCTTCGGATGATGCTTTGAAAATGTCAATTGACAAAGCTTTATGATTGGCGGACTGAAAACTCCACAATTAAAAGAGACATATATAAATAGTGGTTCTTCTTTATATATTTGTTGCACATGACAATATAGAAGATGTATTTTCATATATGCTTATTTTTGCAGAGTATGAGAGAGATGAAGATGTATGATGTCGACATTCAAAAGGAATCCTTTGACAAGGTTTCCAGCATAGTGTTGTTGGAAGTAGCCTAAAATTCACCGAATTATATACAATAATACACGTATATATGTGCAACCAGAATAAAAGATTAAAAGGCCCGTGGCAACGCACGGGCACTCTACTAGTTCCTGTAACTCTCCAGTACCCCCGAAAATACCCGAATCACTCGAAACCTTTCCGATGTTCGAATATAGTCGTCCAATATATCAATCTTTACGTCTCAAACATTTCGAGACTCCTCGTCATGTCCCCGATCTCATCCGGGACACCGAACTACCTTCAGTATATCAAAACATATAAACTCATAATATAACTATCATCGAAACTTTAAGCGTGCGGACCCTACAGGTTCGAGAACTATGTAGACATGACCGAGACACGTCTCCGGTCAATGACCAATAGCGGAACCTGGATGCTCATATTGGCTCCCACATATTCTACGAAGATCTTTATCGGTCAGACCGCATAACAACATATGTTGTTCCCTTTGTCATCGGTATGTTACTTGCCCGAGATTCGATCGTGGGTATCTCAATAACTAGTTCAATCTCGTTACCGGCAAGTCTCTTTACTCATTCTGTAATACATCATCCCGCAACTAACTCATTAGTTGCAATGCTTGCAAGGCTTAAGTGATGTGCATTACCAAGTGGGCCCAGAGATACCTCTCCGACAATCGGAGTGACAAATCCTAATCTCGAAATACGCCAACCCAACAAGTACCTTCAGAGACACCTGTAGAGCACCTTTATAATCACCCAGTTACGTTGTGATGTTTGGTAGCACATAAAGTGTTCCTCCGGTAAATGGGAGTTGCATAATCTCATAGTCATAGGAACATGTATAAGTCATGAAGAAAGCAAGAGCAACATACTAAACGATCAAGTTCTAAGCTAACGGAATGGGTCAAGTCAATCACATCATTCTCCTAATGATGTGATCCCATTAATCAAATGACAACTCATGTCTATGGTTAGGAAACATAACCATCTTTAATTAATGAGCTAGTCAAGTAGAGGCATACTAGTGACACTCTGTTTGTCTATGTATTCACACATGTATTATGTTTCCGGTTAATACAATTCTAGCATGAATAATAAAAATTTATCATGATATAAGGAAATAAATAATAACTTTATTATTGCCTCTAAGGCATATTTCCTTGAGTCTCCCACTTGCACTAGAGTCAATAATCTAGTTCACATCACCATGTGATTTAATACCAATAGTTCACATCACCATGTGATTAAGACCCATAGTTCACATCGTCATGTGACCAATACCCAAAGGGTTTACTAGAGTCAATAATCTAGTTCACATCGCTATGTGATTAACACCCAAAGAGTACTAAGGTGTGATCATGTTTTGCTTGTGGGAGAAATTTAGTCAATGGGTCTGCCACATTCAGATCCGTATGTATTTTGGAAATTTCTATGTCAACAATGCTCTGCACGGAGCTACTCTAGCTAATTGCTCCCACTTTCAATATGTATCTAGATTGAGACTTAGAGTCTTCCAGATCTGTGTCAAAACTTACATCGACGTAACCCTTTACGACGAACCTTTTTGTCACCTCCATAATCGAGAAACATATCCTTATTCAGGATAATTTTGACCGCTGTCCAGTGATCTACTCCTATATCAATATTGTACTCCCTTGCCAAAATCAGTGTAAGGTATACAATAGATATGGTACACATCATGGCATACTTTATAGAACCTATGGCCAAGGCATAGGGAATGACTTTCATTCTCTTTCTATCTTCTGCCGTGGTCAGGCTTTGAGTCTTACTCAATTTCACACCTTGTAACACAGGCAAGAACTCTTTCTTTGACTGTTCCATTTTGATCTACTTCAAAATCTTGTCAAGGTATGTACTCATTGAAAAACTTATCAAGCGTCTTGATCTATCTCTATAGATCTTGATGCTCAATATGTAAGCAGCTTCACCGAGGTCTTTCTTTGAAAAACTCCTTTCAAACACTCCTTTATGCTTTGCAGAATAATTCTACATTATTTCTGATCAACAATATGTCATTCACATATACTTATCAGAAATGATGTAGTGCTCCCACTCACTTTCTTGTAAATACAGGCTTCACCGCAAGTCTGTATAAAACTATATGCTTTGATCAACTTATCAAAGCATATATTCCAACTCCGAGATGCTTCCACCAGTCCATAGATGGATCGTTGGAGCTTGCATATTTTGTTACCACCTTTAGGATTGACAAAACCTTCTGTTTGCATCATATACAACTCTTCTTTAATAAATCCATTAAGGAATGCAGTTTTTTATCCATTTGCCAGATTTCATAAAATGCGGCAATTGCTAACATGATTTGGACAGACTTAAGCATAGATACGAGTGAGAAACTCTCATCGTAGTCAACACCTTGAACTTGTCGAAAACCTTTTGCGATAATTCTAGCTTTTGTAGATAGTAACACTACTATCAGCGTCTGTCTTCCTCTTGAAGATCCATTTAATCTCAATGGCTCGCCGATCATTGGGCAAGTCACTCAAAGTCCATACTTTGTTCTCATACATGGATCCCATCTCAGATTTCATGGCCTCAAGCCATTTTGCGGAATCTGGGCTCACCATCGCTTCTTCATAGTTCGTAGGTTCGTCATGGTCTAGTAACATAACTTCCAGAATAGGATTACCGTACCACTCTGGTGCGGATCTTACTCTGGTTGACCTACGAGGTTCAGTAACAACTTGATCTGAAGTGTTATGATCATCATCATTAACTTCCTCGCTAATTGGTGTAGGTGTCGCAGAAACCGGTTTCTGTGATGAACTACTTTCCAATAGGGGAGCAGGTACAGTTACCTCATCAAGTTCTACTTTCCTCCCACTCACTTCTTTCGAGAGAAACTCCTTCTCCAGAAAGATTTCGAATTTAGAAACAAAAGTCTTGCCTTCGGATCTGTGGTAGAAGGTGTACCCAACAGTCTCCTTTGGGTATCCTATGAAGACACATTTCTCTGATTTGGGTTCGAGCTTATTAGGTTGAATCTTTTACACATAAGCATCGCAGCCCCAAACTTTAAGAAACGACAAATTTGGTTTCTTGCCAAACTATAGTTCATACGGTGTCGTCTCAATGGATTTAGATGGTGCCCTATTTAATGTGAATGTAGCTGTCTCTAATGCATAACCCAAAACGATAGTGGTAGATCGGTAAGAGACATCATAGATCACACCATATCTAATAAAGTACGGTTATGACGTTCGGACACACCATTACATTGTGGTGTTCCAGGTGGCGTGAGTAGTGAAACTATTTCACATTGTTTTAACTGAAGGCCAAACTCATAACTCAAATATTCGTCTCCGCGATCAAATCATAGAAACTTCATTTTCTTGTCATGATGATTTTCCACTTCACTCTGAAATTCTTTGAACTTTTCAAATGTTTCAGATTTATGTTTCATCAAGTAGATATACCCATATCTGCTCAAATCATCTGTGAAAATCAGAAAATAACGATACCCGCCGCGAGCCTCAACACTCATTGGATCGCATACATCAGTATGTATTATTTCCAATAAGTCAGTTGCTTGCTCCATTGTTCCGGAGAACGGAGTCTTAGTCATCTTGCCCATAAGGCATGGTTCGCAAGCATCAAGTGATTCATAATCAAGTGATTCCAAAATCCCATCAGCATGGAGTTTCTTCATGCGCTTTACACCAATATGACCTAAACGGCAGTGCCACAAATAAGTTGCACTATCATTATTAACTTTGCATCTTTTGGCTTCAATATTATGAATATGTGTATCACTACGATCGAGATCCAATGAACTATTTTCATTGGGAGTATGACCATCGAAGGTTTTATTCATGTAAATAGAACAACAATTATTCTCCGACTTTAATGAATAACCGTATTGCAATAAACATGATCAAATCATATTCATGCTCAACGCAAACACCAAATAACATTTATTTAGGTTCAACACTAATCCCTAAAGTATAGGGAGTGTGCGATGATGATCATATCAATCTTGGAACCACTTCCAACTCACCACGTCACATCACCCTTAACTAGTCTTTGTTTATTTTGCAACTCCCGTTTTGAGTTACTACTCTTAGCAACTGAACCCGTATCAAATATCGAGGGGTTGCTATAAACACTAGTAAAGTACACATCAATAACATGTATATCAAATATACCGTTGTTTACTTAGCCATGCTTCTTGTCCGCCAAATGCTTGGGGTAGTTCTGCTTCCAGTGACCAGTTCCATTGCAGCAGAAGCACTTAGTCTCAAGCTTAGGTCCAGACTTGGGCTTCTTCACTTGAGCAGCAACTTGCTTGCTGTTCTTCTTAAAGTTTCCCTTCTTCCCTTTGCCCTTTTCTTGAAACTAGTGGTCTTGTCAACCATCAACACTTGATGTTTTTCTTGATTTCTACCTTTGTCGATTTCAGCATCACGAAGAGCTAGGGAATTGTTTGTGTTATCCTTTTGCATATTATAGTTCATCACGAAGTTCTAGTAACTTGGTGATGGTGACTAGAGAATTCTGTCAATTACTATCTTATCTGGAAGATTAACTCCCACTTGATTCAAGCAATTGTAGTACCCAGACAATCTGAGCACATGCTCACTGGTTGAGCTATTCTCCTCCATCTTGTAGGCAAAGTACTGTTAGAGGTCTCATACCTCTCGACACGGGCATGAGTATGAAATACCAATTTCAACTCTTGGAACATCTTATATGCTCCGTGGCGTTCAATTTTTTTTGAAGTACCGGTTCTAAGCCGTAAACCATGGTGCACTTAACTATCAAGTAGTCATCATACCAAGCTTTTGTCAAAACGTTCATAACGTCTGCATCTGCTCCTGCAATAGGTCTGTCAACTAGCGGTGCATCAAGGACATAATTCTTCTGTGCAGCAATGAGGATAAACCTCAGATCACGGATCCAATCCGCATCATTGCTACTAACATCTTTCAACTTAGTTTTCTCTAGGAATCATATCAAAATAAACGGGGGGCTACATCGCGAGCAATTGATCTACAACATAGATATGCAAATACTACCAGGACTAAGTTCATGATAAATTTAAGTTCAATTAATCATATTACTTAAGAACTCCGACTTAGATAGACATCCTATCACACCCGATCATCACGTGGTGTCTCAGCACGAAGAACTTTCGCAACGGTGCATACTGAGGGAGAACAATTATACCTTGATAATTTAGTGAGAGATCATCAAAGCTACCGCCGAACTAAGCAAAATAAAATGTATAAAAGATAAACATCACATGCAATCAAAATATGTGACATGATATGGCCATCATCATCTTGTGCCTTTGATCTCCATCTCCAAAGCATCGTCATGATTTCAATCGTCACCGGCATGACACCATGATCTCCATCATCTTGATCTATATCAATGTGTCGTCAAATGGTCGTCTCGACAATTATTGCTCTTGCAACTATTGCTATCGCATAGCGATAAAGTAAAGCAATTATTTGGCGCTTGCATCTTATGCAATAAAGGGACAACCATAAGGCTTTTGCCAGTTGCCGACAACTTCAACAAAACATGATCATCTTATACAACAACTTATAACTCATCACGTCTTGACCATATCACATCACAACATGCCCTGCAAAAACAAGTTAGACGTCCTCTACTTTGTTGTTGCAAGTTTTACGTGGCTGCTACGGGCTTAGCAAGAACTGTTCTTACCTACGCATCAAAAGCACAACAATAGTTTGTCAAGTTGGTGTTTTTTTAACCTTCTCAAGGACCGGGCGTAGCCACACTCGATTCAACTAAAGTTGGAGAAACTGACACCCGTCAGCCACCTGTGTGCAAAGCACGTCGGTAGAACCAGTCTCGCGTAACCGTACGCGTAATGTCGGTCCGGGCCGGTTCATCCAACAATACCGCCGAACCAAAGTATGACATGCTGATAAGCAGTATGACTTATATCGCCCACAACTCACTTGTGTTCTACTCGTGCATATGACATCTACGCATAAAACCTGGCTCGGATGCCACTGTTGGGGAACGTAGTAATTTCAAAAAAAATCCTACGCACACGCAAGATCATGGTGATGCATAGCAACGAGAGGGGAGAGTGTTGTCCACGTACCCTCGTAGACTGAAAGCGAAAGCGAGCACAACACGGTTGATGTAGTCGTACGTCTTCACGATCCGACCGATCAAGTACCGACGCACGACACCTCCGAGTTCAGCACACGTTCAGCCCGATGACGTCCCTCGAACTCCGATCCAGCCGAGTGTTGAGGGAGAGTTTCATCAGCACGATGGCATGGTGACGATGATGATGTTCTACCGATGGGACTTCGCCTAAGCACCGCTACAGTATTATCGAGGTGGACTATGGTGGAGGGGGCACCGCACACGGCTAAAAGATCAAATCAATTGTTGTGTCTATGGTGTGCCCCCTTCCTCCGTATATAAAGGGGGGGAGGAGGAGAGGGCCGGCCAAGGGGAGGAGGCGCGCCCAAGGGGGCAATCCTACTCCAAGTAGGATTCCCCCCTCTTTCCTAGTCCAAGTAGGAGAGGGGAAGGAAGGAAAGGAGAAGGAGAAGGAAGGAGAGGGAGGAAAAGGAGGAAAGGGGGGCTGGCCCCCTAGTCCAATTCGGTTTGGGCTAGGGGGCTCGCGCGCCCTGCTTCCTCTCTTCCACCACTTGGCCCATGAGGCCCATTGCTTCTTCCTCGTATTCCCATAACTCCCCGGTACCCCCGAAAATACCCGAATCACTCGAAACCTTTCTGATGTCCGAATATAGTCGTCCAATATATCAATATTTACGTCTCGACCATTTCGAGACTCCTCGTCATGTCCCCGATCTCATCCGGGACTCCGAACTACCTTCGGTATATCAAAATACATAAACTCATAATATAACTGTCATCGAAACTTTAAGCGTGCGGACCCTACGGGTTCGAGAACTATGTAGACATGACCGAGACACGTCTCCGGTCAATAACCAATAGCGGAACCTGGATGCTCATATTGGCTCCCACATATTCTACGAAGATCTTTATCGGTCAGACCGCATAACAACATACGTTGTTCCCTTTGTCATCGGTATGTTACTTGCCCGAGATTCGATCGTGGGTATCTCAATAACTAGTTCAATCTCGTTACCGGCAAGTCTCTTTACTCGTTCTGTAATACATCATCCCGCAACTAACTCATTAGTTGCAATGCTTGCAAGGCTTAAGTGATGTGCATTACCAAGTGGGCCCAGAGATACCTCTCCGACAATCGGAGTGACAAATCCTAATCTCGAAATACGCCAACCCAACAAGTACCTTCGGAGACACCTGTAGAGCATCTTTATAATCACCCAGTTACGTTGTGACGTTTGGTAGCACACAAAGTGTTCCTCCGGTAAACGGGAGTTGCATAATCTCATAGTCATAGGAACATGCATAAGTCATGAAGAAAGCAATAGCAACATACTAAACGATCAAGTGCTAAGCTAACGAAATGGGTCAAGTCAATCACATCATTCTCCTAATGATGTGATCCCGTTAATTAAATGACAACTCATGTCTATGGTTAGGAAACATAACCATCTTTAATTAACGAGCTAGTCAAGGAGAGGCATACTAGTGACACTCTGTTTGTCTATGTATTCACATATGTATTATGTTTCCGGTTAATACAATTCTATCATGAATAATAAAAATTTATCATGATATAAGGAAATAAATAATAACTTTATTATTGCCTCTAGGGCATATTTCCTTCACCACATCGTAACGATGTGGAGGGGTTTATTGATACAATTGCTGTAGGGGAAAGGGGGAAAGTGTCCGACGCAAGAATTACTAGCATACATTTTCCCGTTCTATGTTACTTTGCATTATTTGCTAGTAGTTGCTTAATTGGTCACGGAAACTGTGGCAACCTTAGTGCCCCTAATATTGTCATTTTGTTCCATGCCTTGTTCTGTGATGACACATTTAGTATGGGCGCTATTGTTGCAAAGCGGTTAAATCTTAACCGTACGAAGGGCCCCATCTTGCGAGGTATTTTTGCCTCGCGCCTCGCTTCACATTTTAACATACCTATTAGGCATTATGAGAAACAAGAAAAGTTGTTGCCTCCTGTTTTTCTACACTATAAGAGTATGGTACCACATGATTTTATCGTTAAGAATAGGTAAAAGACGCTTAAGTACAAACTGATATTTGATAAAATTCACCCTGAGATTATTACTTTGCCTGCTCCTTCTTTGTTTGACTTATCTACAGGCAAGTACCTTGTTCAGCCGGAGGCATTTCATGCCTACCAGAACCCCACACCAGCTACAAAGCCAGAGCCGGAACAACAATTTGATCCTTCACGATAGTCTGTTTACCAGTGGGATCCGGAGGAGATTGCCAACCAGTGGCAACCCGAGGCTCCTTCTCAGTACGACCCCAACTACAACTTTGATCCATGGGCATAGATCAACTTAGGATAAAAGCCTAAGCTTGGAGGAGTACGTATTTCTCACCGACATTACATTCATATTCACACACTCGTGCCAGTTGTCGGTGCTCATACTTTTTCATTATAATATCCATGCTAGTTTATTATCCTTTTTATGCTTTCTTCTTGTGTGTTCGAAAAACCTTAAGAAAAATAAAAAAATTAGTTTTAGCTTTTAGCTAGTTTATTTTTCATGCTGTAGTAGTAATAATTAAAAGAAAACCCAAAAAGATTTCATGTTCTTGTTTTGTTTGTTGGGAGCTTTCCCGTGTAAATGGTTTTATTTCTTTGCTATTCTTTGGGGTCGATCGGAGAAGACCACAATGAAAATGTTGAAGTGGCTCTTATATGCATTATTGTTCAATTATCCAAGAGCCCATATTGCCTTGTCTTCTCCTGTTTATTGAATGCCTGCAGATTTCAGCTTAGTCCAATGCACGTGCACTATTATTATTATTCACATCGTTCGGTCGTGCAAGTGAAAGGCAATTATGATGATATATGATGGACTGATTGAGATGAGAGAAGCTGGTATGAACTCGACCTCTCTAATTTTTGTAAATATGATTACTTCATCGTTCTTGATTCAGCCTGTTATGAATAAACATGTTTGCAATGAAAATTAGAGATTATAGTTGCTTATGCCATGCTTAATTAGCTAAGAGTTTATAATGATTTATCTTGCGTGCCAACATGCTATTAAAATGATTGTGATGTGGTATAGTAGAGTGTTATCCTCCTTTGAATGATTCGATTGACTCGACTTGGCACATGTTCACACATGTAGTTGATACAAATCAACATAGCCTTCACGATATTTATGTTCATGGTGGATTATATCCTACTCATGCTTGCACTCAATGTTTATTAATTTTAATGCATGTTCATGACTGTTGTCGCTCTCTAGTTGGTCGCTTCCCAGTCTTTTGCTAGCCTTCACTTGTACTAAGCGGGAATATCGCTTGTGCATACAATTCCATAAACCCCAAAGTTATTCCATATGAGTCCACTATACCTTCCTATATGCGGTATCTACCTGCCGTTCCAAGTAAATTTTTATGTGCCAAACTCTAAACTTTCAAATGAAATTCTGTTTTGCATACTCGAATAGCTCATGTATCAACTAGGGCTGTCTGTATCTTTCATGCTAGGCGGGTTATTCTCAAGAGGAGTGGACTCCGCTCCTCACTCACGAGAAAATGGCTGGTCACCGGGATGCCCAGTCCCATCACTACAAGAAATCTGTTAGTCCATGACGGATTTCTGATGACGTCTTCAGATACCGTCATGGATTTGTTGGTACAGCCCCGCAAGCCCGTTGAAGCCCGCTAAAGCCCGACTAATTGTTCCCCGTATAAAAACCTAACCCTAAAATGCTCCTCTTCGCCCCCTCTCCCTCCTCCGCAGCCGCCTCCCATTCCACATCGTCTCCCACACAGCGCCCCCACCCTCCTCCCTCAGCTCGCCGCCTGCCTCCTCTCTCAGCTCGCCGCCGGCCCTCCCCACTTCTAACCTCGCATCTCCGGTGGCTGCTAGATCTGCCACAACCCCCACCCATCCATCCCTCTCGTGACCCATCTCTCTCTCATACGAATCCGTGCGCCGCCACCAACGCCCGCCGATTCCGGCGACGTCCACCACTGCGCAGCACGCTCACGACCTCGTCCCCGACCCATCTATTCCCCAGTACGACTGGATCCGCCGCTCCCGGCCTCCGGTGCTCGTCCACGACCCATAGCCCACGGCTAGGGTTTCGACTGCAGCATCGTGTCCGTCACCGGCGCATCTCCAGCGGTTCCTCTCTGTCGTACATTGCGCTCCCTCGCGCCATCTCCTCCTCCTGAATGGCACCCCTGAGCTCTATGCACTCGCGCGCGTTGGGCTGGGCGGCGGAGAGCCCGTCCCCCTTTGCCGTGTCACCGGCGCGGACGTTCTTCCTATGGCGACCTCCTCTGTCGCACGACGGCATTGTCTGGCCTGCACTGCAACCGCTGCCATGCCTACAATCCTCTCCGGTGAGCACTGCTACCTCTGCCTCCCTCCTCGGCTTGATTTTGGATATTTCCCGTCAAGAACTCATGATATAATATTTCCCAATATTTATCCCTGTTGTATGACATTTATAGTACAGTAGCAAATTAGGCTATAGTCAGTAAACTATCTGATGCTTTCTTGGTTTGATTAAAATTACATGGACAATCATGTAGCCGTAGTTTTAGTTGACTGCTGTTGGTATTGATGACTCTCAAGTGGCAACTATTTTGAGTTATTCTGAGAACTTATAACATGATCTTGGACACCTAGTGGATGATCGATGCATAATTATTTTTCGCTGCCTGAAAAGAGGTTGGCCCATGTGCAGGGCGAGACATGGGAAAGTGGATGATCAGTGGAACATATGTTTTATTCTTGACCTGAGAATATAAGTTCTCAGATCAAAATCTTGATTAAAAAAATTGGTCCTGTAGCATATGTTTTATTGTTGACCTCCACTGAATATAGCATATGCCTAATTAAAAATGATATATAACGCTAAAAGTGGATGATCGATGCATATGTTAACCTAGTGGATGATCGATGCATACTGAAAAGAGGTTGCCTAATCAAACTGGAAAAGTACCGTACTTATCGTAGCATGTCTCATGTTTCCAGCATCTCTGACCTCTGTTATTCATTATGTACTGAACTTCATGCCTTGTTGTTTAACACTGTCATTTCTCAGGTTTAAGTTCTGCAGCTGATGGACGGGAAAATGTTTGGCCAAGGTCTAACACTTCTGGGTGATAGATTGCTGTATTAACCTCATTTTTTTTCAAAATCTTTGCATAACAATTGATATGTTGAATATAATATAACTATTTTCCTATGTTTTTTATTTGACCATCTCCTGGTGTTCATGTGTCTTGATTCAGCTTTTTCTGCAAATGTGTCTTGATCCGGCTTGTACGTTAATGACTATAAGTAATTACATAAGCTATGCAATATATTAAATTTGTAGTTCTCCTCATCATGTATATTTTTTGTCACTGATGCCACTGTTTTTGGCGTATATACTTTGTTATTCTATAGTTTGTAGGTACTGTAAGATTTTAGAACTTACGACAAAATCGTATCTGCTATTCTGATGTGCATTTTTGTATCTTTCTAGAACCAAAAGAGAAAAGTAGAATTGTACCCCTTCTTACTGCCTAATAAAAGGGAATTTTGTACGGGTTCAATCACTTCCAAAAGGCTATTTGATATATCCGGAAAAGGGAGTTATCCACTTTATGTATTGATGGATGTTTGTTTTAGCACGTATATTACTGGATGTCGTTTTAAGTCGTAGCATTTTTGTCTTTCTGTATTGTGGAAACAATGTTCCTTGTCCGACATATTTCTCTAGTGATGTGAAGTGTATATACTAATGCAGCATTATTATGCTTGTTCTGATTTCTTAAGTGGTGTCTCAAAGTTCTCGATGTTTGCTATTTCTAGTACTTATGCTGTATTTGGGGATTATTTCCTGGCTCAGGTGTCCACTGATCAGTGAGTAAGGTTGATATGACAACCGAATCAGTCCACTGACAGAGTTAAAGAGAGACGAAGAGCTATGCTGGAGACAAATGAACTAGGTGTATCAATTCTTAAGGACCTTTATCAACAACAGTAGACACTGCTGCATGCTCACACCAGAGTACGTATTCAATCATAACTAATTTATAATAGTTTAGATATACTTCCCTGGAATGTTATGCGAACTGTCGTTGGCTGCATAGCTCTTACGTTCATCATTACTTCCAGCCTGGTTGTTATTTCTTGCATTACTGGTAGAGATCATATTGTCATAGCCCATTATATAAGTTCTCTAGGTATGGTTGATTTGCTCTATCCAATTCTAAATATAATAATAATAAAATTAAGTGCAGTGTGACTTTGAAAGTGTCTACATTTCATTTGATTCTTGTTTTCTCTACCATTGAATGCTATTACTTATAATCTGCTTCCTCAATTCTAAATTAATTGAATTTGGCCAAATTTATATGAAGCTATATATTAACATCTGCACCACAGAATTAGTTTCATTAAATTCTTTGTAAAATATATTTTCGTAATATGGAGTAAACTTCGTTGTTCTTGATAATATAGTACACCTAAGGTATATTCTCACACGTATAGATAGGTGTATATGTTTACATAAGAAAAAATACACATAATTAGTTCATAACCATGGTAGTTTTACTGCAAGTAGTTTTCCAGAAACAATAACTTGTCTCTTTACCTTGTCCCTTTATTGTCAACAGCTCATGAGTGACATCCAAATCATGTGAAATAAAAAAGATGGTTCAGATGACAATAATTACCATTGTTGTTGTTGTAATCAACTTGCCATTTTGTAACAGAAGCATTTTGTTTTACAGGTTTCCTTGGTGGTGAGAGCCGCAAAGGAAGTTTGAGCTGTAGAGGTGAAGCTGTAGAGGTGAAGTTGATGATTAAGAGGGTCTGTAGAATGTTGTATATTTGTTGATGTAATCTGGTTATTGAGGGCATGTGAACTGATGTTGGATGTGTTCTTGGGCACATTTTAAAAGGCCTTTACTCAGTGAAATAATTGAATAGAAATTTATGAAATGGCTAAATTATTGGCATGTTCAATGGAAACTACTTGTGTTATGAATGCTTGATTGATTATGTGTACTGGTTCGTGTTGTATTTGGTTGGATGAATATCATGGGCTTTATAAAAAATGCACTAAACCGCCATAATAAAAATGGGGTAATGGCTTGGCTGGACATAAATAATAGGGCAGGATGCCATGTCAGATCTACACTAGCTCCACGTAGGTGCCATGTGTGGTACATATACTGGTACAATGTCATGTAAATCCATGACGGACTAGTTTGTCACAGAGGACCGGGCCTGGGCGGGCCTGGGACTGATCGGTGACGGCTAGGAGCTGTCATGGTGGTGCAGTTGTCAAATTATGACGCGATATACATGACGGATCTTAAATCCGTCATGGACCTCCCTCCTTGACGGTTTTTCACTGTTCTATGACAGATTGAATCTGTCATGGATTAACAAGATTCTTGTAGTGCGTGCTCTAAGCAAATCAAATCAAAATAATTACAAACAAAACTCCCCCAGGACTGTTGTTAGTTGGAGGCACCCGTTGTTTCGGACAAGCCATGGACTGATGTTTGTTGGTGGAGGGGGAGTATAAACTTTACCATTCTGTTTGGGAACCACCTATAATGTGTGTAGCATGGAAGATATCGAGATCTCTTGGTTGTTATGTTGACAATGAAAGTATGCCACTCAAAATATTATTTATCTCTATTTCAAAAATCGAGCTCTGGCACCTCTACAAATCCCTACTTCCCTCTGCGAAAGGCCTATCTATTTACTTTTATGTTGATTCATCACCCTCTTATTAAAAAGGACCAGTTAGAGAGCACTGCTCTCATTTGCGTCCATTACTATTAATTTATATTGAGTATGACTATGACTGGATCTGTTTTACCATGAATTACAATGTTTAGTCTGTCCTTGATCTTTAAGGGTGCTCTGCATTTATGTTTTCCGGTCTCAGAAAGGGATAGTGAGATACCATCTTGTATATCATATTATGATTGTTTTGAGAAAATGTTGCCATCCGAGATTTATTATTATTGCTCGCTAGTGGATTATGCCATTGATATGAGTAAACATGAGACCTAAGTGTTATTGTTAATATGGTTAGTCATATCTTTGCTGAAAACTTCAATGCTGGCTTTACATATTTACAACAACAAGAGCAAACAGAGTTTGTAAAAGTTTTTCTTTATCACTTTCAGTTTATCAACTGAATTGTTTGAGGACAAGCAAAGGTTTAAGCTTGGGGGAGTTGATACGTCTTCGTCGTATCTACTTTTCCAAACCCTTTTGCCCTCATTTTGGACTCTAACTTGCATGATTTGAATGGAAATAACCTGGACTGACGCTGTTTTCAGCAGAACTGCCATGGTGTTATTTTTGTGCAGAAACAAAAGTTCTCGGAATGACCTGAAACTTCACGGAGATTATCTTTGGAAATAATGAAAAATACTGGCGAAAGAATCAAGGCCAGGGGGCCCACACCCTGTCCATGAGGGTGGGGGCGCGCCCCCTGCCTCATGGGCCCCCTGGAGCTCCACCGACCTCAACTCCAACTCCATATATTCACGTTCGGGAGAAAAAAACCAGAGAGAAGGATTCATCGCGTTTTATGATACGGAGCCGCCGCCAAGCCCTAATCTCTCTCGGGAGGGCTGATCTGGAGTCCGTTCGTGGCTCCGGAGAGAGGAATCCGTCACCGTCGTCATCATCAACCATCCTCCATCACCAATTTCATGATGTTCACCGCCGTGCGTGAGTAATTCCATCGTAGGCTTGCTGGACAGTGATGAGTTGGATGATATTTATCATGTAATCGAGTTAGTTTTGTTAGGGTTTGATCCCTAGTATCCATTATGTTCTGAGACTGATGTTGCTATGACTTTGCTATGCTTAATGCTTGTCCCTAGGGCCCGAGTGCCATGATTTCAGATCTGAACCTATTATATTTTCATGAATATATGTGAGTTCTAGATCCTATCTTGCAAGTCAATAGTCACCTACTATGTGTTATGATCCGGCAACCCCGAAGTGACAATAATCGGGACCACTCCCGGTGATGACCATAGTTTGAGGAGTTCCTGTATTCACAATGTGTTAATGCTTTGGTCCGGTACTCTATTAAAAGGAGGCCTTAATATCCCTTAGTTTCCGATAGCACCCCGCTGCCACGGGAGAGTAGGACAAAAGATGTCATGCAAGTTCTTTTCCATAAGCACGTATGACTATATTCAGAATACATGCCTACATTACATTGATGAATTGGAGCTAGTTCTGTCATCCTATGTTATAACTGTTGCATGAATAATCACATCTGGCATAATTCTCCATCACCGATCCAATGCCTACGAGCTTTTCACATATTGTTCTTCGCTTGTTTACTTTTCCGTTGCTACTGTTACAATCACTACAAAACTATCACTGTTACTTTTGCCACCGTTAGCGCTACTATCATACTACTTTGCTACTAAATACTTTGCTGCAGATATTAAGTTATCCAGGTGTGGCTGAATTGACAACTCAACTGCTAATACTTAAGAATATTCTTTGGCTCCCCTTGTGTCGAATCTATAAATTTGGGTTGAATACTCTACCATTGAAAACTGTTGCGATCCCCTATACTTGTGGGTTATCAGTACCCAACATGCCCGAAGGCTGTGTGTTGGTTCGGTATTCGGCGTAGTGTGTATTGGACAGGGCCTGTCGAGCCATGCATCCATGACGGTTCTATGTCCTATGAAGGATTTGATTCTCTTGTCAATGAGGTGATGATCAGATGGCCCGTGAGGGTGCATCCTTTTTGCCCGTCCAGCAGGCTGCTTGAAGGCAGGAGGATCCCATCGGGCTGTCTGAGCTTTCCATTGCGCAGTACTTATGTACTATGTGTGCCAAATCTGCAAAGTGCAGTATGTGGCGGTGGTTGAGGGCATTGAGGATTCCCTCGTCCCATACAATTGCAGCAAAAAACTGAAACCGCATCGTAGTCACAACAATCTTTAATCTTGTTTTTAACAAGGAGGAACCTGGCCCAGAAGTGATGCACCGTTTCCTGAGGTTGTTGTCGTACGTACATGAGGTCACATACATCTGGAGGACCTGAATTGCTTGGGGAATATTGCTTGTGGTGGGTGGGCGGGTTAAAATCCGAACCCTGACCCACTATTGCATCTGGAGTTTGAAGAATTTGCGAGGTCGCTGGCCCAGTATCATGTCCTGGCGGCCATCGGGTTCAATGCCCGGTGTTGTGTTCGGAGGACATGACGTCTCTTCACGAAGCTGGGTATCCGGCTCGCAGGACTCGGAAATCCGAACATAGCTTGTTTTCAACTTAGGGGGAGAAGTATTCCTCGGCTTGTTCCTCCACGACCGCTACCAGATGGGTGATCGGCGGGGACCTGATTTCCCTCTGAACAGATTTAAGCCCAATCCGATCGTAGTCCGTTGCAACTCCCAGGGCAGCGATGCGATCTAGTAGCTCGTTTAAGGACGAGACATCTGTTGGATCCATCTTTTCGGGGTGTTCAAGTCCGATGCAAAGGCGACTTTTAGCGATTTCTAGGGCTGCCTTTGGCTTAACGGCCATGCAGGCGCCCATGGTGAAACCGCCGAGCTGGAGGGCCTGTCCAGGAGCTAGGGCCCCTCCAGAGGTAATGCTGTCGTTAATGACAGGCGAGCCATCAATCCCGCCGTCGATGACACAGTGGAACTTTCAATTAAAGCACCAATGTCGGTGTCAAAACTGGCCCATCTCGGGTAGGGGGTACCGAACTGTGTGTCTGAGGATTGAAGGTAACAGGAGACAAAGGGGACATGATGTTTTCCCAGGTTCGGGCCCTCTCGATGAAGGTAATACCTTACTTCCTGCTTGATTGACTTTGATGAGTATAGGGGTTACAAGAGTTGATCTACCTCAAGATTGCAATGGCTAAACCCTAGATGTCTAGCCTATATGATTTGTGATAGCCTCTATGGACTAAACCCTCCAGTTTATATAGACACCGGAGGGGCGTAGGGTTATACAAAGTCGGTTTACAGAGAAAGGAAAGTACACATCCGGACGTCAAGCTTGCCATCCACGCAAAGGAGAGTCCCAAACCGGACATGGGAGAAGGCCTTCTATCTTGTATCTTCACGGCCCATCAGTCCGGCCCATGCTACATAGCCCGGACGCCCGAGGACCCCATAATCCAGGACTCCCTCACCCGTACCTAGGGTTCGTCCGCCGGTGTGTCAACCGGCTGCCCTAGAGAGTCTTTTCCCTGATCTGTTGATCCAGGTTTTTTTCTCTCTTTCGCCGGTCATCTTGATTGGTGTTTTCCTTTTTGGTTTTCCGATCTAAGATCGGTTTGCATCGCCCGCCGCCGTGATACTTTTTTCGGCATTAACTACTTTTTCTACAAGCAACTGCTTCGCAAGGATTCTCAAGAATACTTTTTTTTGGTTTGTACAGACTGACATACAAGCACTACGAGATAAATTCTTCTATGAACTTATTACTTGCAGTCACAATGAAATTCAAATCGACGTGTTGAAAACATTCCTACAGAAATATGTAATACAACACATTTTGTTTTAAATGTTCTTCACTGCTCATTTGTTAGTTGGTTTCAACTTAAGGAAACATGACATACAGGCACAACATTTTCAGCTCCAAAACTTTTTTTTTCTAATTTCCTCACACATATTTTTGGAACAGGGCTTCCGACATGAGCAACTTAAGGAAACAGTTTGACAACTACCATCAGGTAGTGATCTATAATGCAGGAATACTAGTCATATAATCTTTTTCTCCTGCTTACCATTAATTTATAAATTAGGTAATTTTTGTGCTCTCTACCTCTGTGTTAAACATCTGTCATACATTTGTGCTTTATTTTCATCAAAACATCTGACTACCTTCTATATTCATTTCCCTTCAATAACTCTTTTGGAATGCTTTTATATAATAAAGTTCTTTTAAAATGGATGAAATTTATGTTTTGAATTACGATCAACACGGAATGTTCACTTTAAATAAAAATATAAATGTTCAATTCTATAGGGAGTAGCACTTTATGGTCAGGGAAAAATGTTAGCACATTCAGATCATTTTCCATTCTTTGCAATTTAAAAGTGTTTTTTTTTCATTATGTGTTTTGCAGATGCTTCAATACACTGACAAACAGTTTTGTTTCCCTCTGCTTAATAAATAAGGTACAACAACTACTTGAAGACATTTTCAACAAAAAACTATGATAGTCCAGGAAAATGGATAAAGATGATATTTGATCCCTTGTATGACATTTTTAGAATATTCAGTAACAAAAAGAGTCCCTGACATCAAAGTCACTGCATTTTTTGGATTTTATTTTTCTACATTTTTTGTTCAATTCATTTTTTCCTTTCAAAGTAGGAACATACAGAAAAAATGAAAACAAACAATTTTCTTTTGCACGGAAGACATCAAGAAAGCTTCTTGTTCAAATTCGAAGTAGGACCTACACGCCACTTTTCGAACGTTCCAAATTGAAAGAAACAACCGAAAATAGTAAAACAAGATTCGGTCAATGATATGGGCGAGCCCATCTACGTCTGCACGAACATGCCGCTCCTTCGCGCCTGACTTCTACCTAGCGTGTAGGTCGCCATATAGGAGCTCCCCCCGTCTAGAGTGTGTTAGGTTCACGTTGTTATTTATTTCCTTTTTCTCGATTTTTCTCCCCGGGGCAGGCTGAGTAGAGATTGGGTTTGGGCCCGGTTAGACACTTTGATTGGTTGCCTGAATGCTAATTTCTGGCACTTTGGCTAAACCTCGTGCACATTGTTTGGTTGGCTGCACAATGCCTTGCAGAAGTGAAACTGCGTTTGGTTGATCGCATATGGTGTGGCCTGATAACCACTTTCTCAAGAGGTGTGGTCACCCCCTCATATGAGAACTATAAGAACAAAGAACTAAGCAGCAATATGAAAGTAGTAAGCAGAAATATCAGGGATAACCAGGCTGCATTATATAGCAGCACCACAGAACATAGTACCAACAAGTGCACATCAACACATTCAAAGCGAAACCATAACAAGCACATAACAACATGACCAGATCACCTTCATTTGTCGATCAATGCATGGGCAGGATCGTGTTGGCCGCACTTCTGGAGGATTTCAACCATGGAGAAGTCGAAGATCGTCACCCTGTAGACGTCACCCTTGAGGACTTCGAAGGTGAGGAGGTAGCCGATCTTGATCTGGTGAGCAATGGCAAAGCCTGCCCATCCTTGGTCGAGGGAAATCCTTCCATCAATCTCTTTCAGCTTCACCTTCCACCTGCATCCGGTGTTTGTTTTCGGCGTGATGGTCCTCGGGATAGTGCAAATGAAGCCACAGAAGCCGTTGGGAATTGGCAGATACTCCAGGCTAGCAGACATGATCATCTTGGAGAAATGCGTTGGGCCAATGTCGTCATGTAAGTGGCTAACCTGCATTGGCCTACCCGTCGGCATCTTGGAAGAAGCTTGCACATCCTCCTCCTCAAGGCACTGCAAAAGAAAGCAGAGAATTAAAACATGCCTCATAACACACCAGGGATCATGCATAGCACTCAAGTGAGGATCCCTTAGTACCGAGGGATCATGCATAGCATATTATCTGATCATGCACAACACTAGGTACTAAAGGCCATCCCTTGATCACAAGGTGTGATCAAGGTGGCACAAAATTAAATCATATGTCTATGCAAAAATGGTAAATAAAATTCGAAGCCTCATATGAGAAGCACACACAGATAATGGAGATGAATATATACAACCCAAACCAATTCAAAACAATCTGAATGGCATCAGGGAGTACAAGATTGTCCCCTCGAAAGACATGGTGCTAAAGAATTGAATCATCGCAAACACAAGTATGCGGGAATTAAAAGAGAGGGTGCACAAACACAAGTAAGCGAGAATTAAAACATGCCTTATAAACCCACAAATTGCGAGACGATGATGCAACAGTACCAAGGGAAATGTAGGATAAATGTCATCCCACAATCCACAAGGTACTGCCGAATCATCGTTCACAGTAGTTGAAAGGGAGTCAGTGTTACTGAACAAAGTTAGAGGCACACGGTCTTTGTTGTTGCAACCCACTAAGTTCACCAACCCCAGCCCCTTAAACAACCATGTGGCTAGATTTAATCATCGACCCAAGAGATTTAACACGAAATGCTGCCTCATAGAACAATGGGGACAGAACAAATGAACAATTGATATTGTGGAACCAACGGACATGATAAAATTATCGTTTATCTTGCACCTAGGTTCCACAGTGCCATCCCTTCATCTGTACCCTGCTTTTAAATCATCAGCAAAATTGCAAACATATCCTAAATTCGAAAACTTACTGCATGTGGAAAGACAACCTCAGATGGTGCGTGAAAACTTACTGCATGTGGCAGTAGTCATGCACGATCTCCACGGATGGTGTAAGCGAACCGTGTTGAATGAACACTAGTTGTGTTCAGACATCATGGTTCACAAACCCCACCTTGGAAATACAACACGGTACTGATTCATCATCGGCCTCCTACGAGCAGTTCTGCTACTAAATCCCCAGTGTGAATCGGCCCTAAACAGTACTAAAATCGGAAAATCTTGCAAATCTGGCTAATCGGTATAATATAAATAGAGATTTGAGGAATTTAGTGCCAGATCTGCTAACTATGAACCCCATATGAGAATGACGAACAAGAAGAACAAAAACGCTAGCCCTACGAACAAGAACACTAGCCGTACAAACAAGAACCTTAGCGCTTAAAATCCGCCCTAGCACTAACAAAGTACCGTGCATGAAAGAAATTAGACATGTAATGTGCCGATACAAACAGATCTACCATAGCAGCAAATATTGTGGGATGATTGAGCACTTACCACCATTGATGCCGTCGAGGGAGCCCGGCGGAATGAGATGGCGGCGTAGAAGATGATGGCCAATTTCCTAACGTACGCCGTTGAGAGGAGAGAGGCAACAGAGTACGAGATGGTGTAATCCGATCTACCGCCGGCGGAGGAACCGCCGTCGGTGAGAGGAGATAGGGAATGGCGTCTCTAGAAGGGGCGAGTGAGCGGTGGGAGAGCAGCGGTGAGGGGATTTATGCGTCGCGGCGTCTCCCGCCTTTCCGCACGCTTGCGGCGCGGACCGACTTTTGGCTCACCAGGGCCTGGCCCTGCAAGAACGCTGGGATCAAGCGTTCCCAGAAGGCCAACTTTTGGCTTGCTTTAACACTCGTGCGATGCAAAGATTCCGTGCAGGACAGCAAACCAAACGACCCAAATCCTTGCCGTTGGGTGCGAGAAACGACCATGCCAGCAACCAAACACGCCCCTAGTGTAGGATCTGTTGCTGATTAAACTACAGTGCACACAAAGATGATTCATAACTCGTTCGTCCAAGCCACAACAAAGCCTAGACTAACACCAGCAGCACCAACGAGGTGGTGCACGGCGCCGATAGTATGGTTTCCTCATTGCTTGGCAAGCTCAACATCGTGGAAACACACATAATAAATTAAGTTAAAAATACAAGAAAAGGTAGGGAACAGAAAATTAGTCAACGCCGATACTCCGGTATACATATGTTACGGATCATCTTACATTTGACTGATACCACCACTTTGATGCCAACAACTATGTTAACTATTTTCCTAATATTTCCCCATCCAACAAGGGTGTGTATACAAAAGACGTTTCTATCGATGGTACGGGTAACTTTCCCACGTCTTGAGCCTTGGAACTGTTCAAATGGTAAGCTACTACTCTTTTGCAATTTGTCCATAAGAAGAGAATCTCCTTGTAAGGATGAAATCCTAGGGTACGAATATCATCATGAAAGTGATCTATTGGAGCCTTAGCCTCAGCTTCAAGGGTAATGTCGCTGTCAGGATCCCATTCAAATTTCTGCTCCGCCATTGGTTCGTAGGAAGTGTTTTGCAAAGTCCAAAGTCCATTGTTTTGAAGGCCAAAGTGTTGATGTGTTATTCCCACGAGTGGTTGAATGCTCACGTCATTCTTGAGCACCCATTTTGTTTGACCGCGTACCTCATCATCATTAAGTAGCCAAATCCGTAGCCGTTCCTCCAAATTAAAGATTAGTGCACAGTAGACGCCGTGGATGGATTTCCCCAAGTAGAGAGATTCTAGATATGTCACTTGACGTCCTATTGGAGATGGAATCACTTGGTACTTATGGGTCGACAAGGTTATACTGCACAAATGATATATTTTTCATTAGATATAATACATATATAGCTAGTTAAATTGTCAATATAGAACGACGCACATGCCCTATAAACCGTGATGGAGGAGGGAGAGAAAAATGTCCTAATAGTAGTAAAAAGGAGGGTTGAGCTCATATATACCGTATAATGGAATCGTCTTGGGAATGCACATAAAGCGCATCCCGCCAGTGGACGGCGTAGCGTTGCTTCCGAGGAGAGAAGTTGATATCAGCTATGGTAGTCCGTGTGGCCGCTTCTCCTTCTTGTCGAACAAAAGACCTCTCCTCCCACCTCCGTGTTGTCGAGGAGAACACGGTGAGCGTGTACGGCGATGGCGGCCATTCCGTCTCGTCGGTGAATTTGGTTAGCTCAACAGTTCTGCGCAAGACTCTAGGGATCGAAAACACATGGTAGTGCGGCGATACAGCGGGATCAAACACAAGGTATCTGGTGTCAAAGAAAGCTTCCATCCCCGCGCGTAGAGGCGGGGGCGGGGGCAAAGGCGTGCACTGCCGGGTCGCCGGGTTAACCACCCAGTCCCTGAGCAAGAGCAGGCCGTTGCGGTGATCCAATACTTCCAGATGGTGGTAGTCTGGGCGGGGGACGTCCTCGTCCAGGTAGTCGAATCTGACGGCGATTTTGTGCTCCATCTCCATCAGGGGGCGGGCGAAGAATCGCATGCTGCTCAGGATCACCTCCTCCACAAAGAAGATCCCATAGACCGAGAGCGGGAGGAGGTCCGCGCGCAGCAGGCTCCGGGCGTCCACGACGTCGCGCCACGCCTTGCATAGGCAGCGGGACGCCGCGAGGCTGCGCGGGTTGAGGCGGCGGAGGATGCAAGCGAGCACGTCGTCGGGGAGGAGCACGTCCATGGTTTCCAGTTTCCTTGCCAAATTGGTGCCTAGTGCCCTAGGATTTCTTGCTAGCCGATCGAATCTGGCCTAGTGCGTCGGAAGCTGGGAATCGATCGAGACAAAAGGCTCGTCTGGTGATTTGTTGTTTATTTCACGGTGTAGTAGTTACACAAGGTACGCACATGTCTACTTAAACCCGGCTGCTGAACCGACATAAGGCGGTCCCGTCCAACACGGCCGGTGTAGGACACCGCACCCAACACGGACACTACTCGACACACGCGAACGAAGTCAAGGAAAATATAGGATACGATTACTGTTTCATACATCGTTTAGGTGATTGTATTGGAAACATAGGATAGACTAGAAAATATTCTGGCTTGTCTTGTATTCCAAATAGTTCATGTACTTTTATATATATATATATATATATATATATATATATATATATATATATATATATATATATATATATATATATATAGTGTTACTATTCATCACCCAGGGTGCACAATACGTAATTCTTCATCCGAGGTAATCTTACGATCATTTCATAATTAAATTACATTTTGAATTCAAATAGTTACATTCCTATTGATTCACTATGTAAAATTTGACATAAGAAAATAAAAATATAGATCATAAGACAAGAAAATTTGCAGTTTATGTGTATTTTAGACTATGCTTTTATGTTTGTAATTTTACATAACATAAAATATTTTTTACGTCGATTATATATTTTCTTACGGTCCCTTTTTGCGTCGGAAATAAAACAAAACTTACGGAACGTAAAATTACGGTGCATTGATGGTAAAATAGAGGAGGGGTGAAGAATAACTATTCCTCACCCAGGGTGACGAATAGCGCGACCCTATATATATATATATATATCTATGAGGCTCAAGCAATACATCATCAACGATTCCAAGAATCCCTCTCTATCCCTTCTAACATGTTCGGGTTTTCTCTCTCTCGTTGGTCGCTTTGATCGGCGTTTTTTTAGTTTTTTGATTTAAAATCGGTTTGCATCACCTGCCGCCGCCGTCGGCCCCGTGCGCCTCTACTTCGATCCTGGCGCGACAAGCCGGCCTCTCCCTCGACCCGGTGGCCACGCGCGCCGAGGCCACCCATTAGGGCCAGCCGCCGTCCATGCAGCGGTCCGCCAATCGCCCTGCGCCAGCCGTCACCGCCCTGCTCCGACCTGGACTCCTGCATCGCCCCAACCCGGCGACCTCGCGCCAGCAGCGGCCAACCACAACCGCCGCGCGCGCGCCGGCCCACCCGTCGATCTACGCCGCGCCGGTACGGCCGCCCTGTCGACTGTCATCGCCGGCTTCATCTCGGACTCTGCTGCCACCACGCCTCCACCGAGCGGCGTCCTTGACCTCTCACACGATCGGCTTGATCACCCGTTCACCACCACGATCCGCCTCATCTACGCCCCCGGCCGACCTGGCTGTCAGTTGCATGCGCCTCCGCAGGTCCCGTGAACATTGTCCCCGAGTTCTGCGCGCCCCTCCACCAATCGAGCAACAGGCTGCCGCTGCGTCGCCCCATTGGACCGCAGCACTGCCGCCCCGTGGTTCCTTTCCCAGCTGCACCGACTCGTGTCACTGCTGCGTCGCCCCTTTGGTTCGTAGTGTCGCGGCCCGCGGTCCACCACCGCCTCGAGTCCGTCCGCTCCAGGCCGTCCATTGGCTGCACCGACCCTCGCACCGACGCTGCGTCGCCCCGTCGGGCCATAGCGAGCGTGGCACGCGGTCAACGCCACCGTCCTGAGCCGTTCATGCGGTTGCACCGACCCAGGTTCCGTTGCTGCGCCGCCCCTTCGGGCCGTCTCGCCGCGGCCCGCGGCAACCACCATCGCCCCGACCCACCTGCCGCAGCTGCATCGCCCCTTCGGGCTGTAGCGCGCGACCCGCGATCCAACGTGTCTCCCATTGTCAAGTTGAATGGGGTTTTCCCAAGATTATCAAAGTAGTGTTTAATATTTTTCACATAACGAGCATCGATGGTTTTAGGAGGTTCCCCATCTCCATGAGTAGCAAGTACACCTATTTTTTTTGGTATTTCGTGTTCCATATCCATAACTACAGATAGAGAACAACTAAGAACAACAAATAAAATCTACTTAGGGATAAAGCAAACAAGCACACATGAGAATATTCACCCCATGCTATTGCTCCCTGTCAACGGCGCCAGAAAAAGGTCTTGATGACCCACAAGTATAGGGGATCAGTTGTAGCCTTTCTCGATAAATAAGAGTGTCGAACCCAACGAGGATCTAAAGGTAGAATTTATATTCCCTTTAAGTTCTATCGACCATCGATACAACTCTACACACGCTTAACGTTCGCTTTACCTAGAATAAGTATGAAAATAGAAGTACCTTGTAGGTGTAAAGGGATAGGTTTGCAAGATAATAAAGAACGTGAAAATAAAAGTTAGGTGCTATTTATATAAAAAACAATTAAGTTAGTTTAACGAGTGTGGAAAAGTGGTGGAAGGATTTGCGAAATTGTCCCTAAGCAATTGACTACGTTACTAGACCGATAGCTAGTTTTCATGTGGGAGAGACCACTACTAGCATGTCATCCCTTATTTGGATTTCAATGCACTTATGATTGGAACTATTAGCAAGAATCCGCAACTACTAATGTTCATTAAGGTAAAACCCAACCATAGCATTAAAATATATATTGGTCCCCCTTCAATCCCGTATGAATCAATTTTTATGGTAGGCGGAAGTTGCTGTAACCCTTGCCCTCCAATGCATAGTCCTATCAACATATTACTAACCCTCTGGTGTGATCCACATGCACGCTCATATGATGGGCAACAAAGGACAGCAATATAACCACAAGAAAATTAAACCAATCATAGAAATTCACCAATTACCCGATAGGACAACCAAAATCTACTCAGACATCATAGGATGGCAACACATCATTGGATAATAGTATGAAGCATAAAGCACAATGTTCAAGTAGAGGGTACATCGGGGATCTCTCTCTCTCTCTCTCTCTCTCTCTCTCTCTCTCTCTCTCTCTCTCTCTTTCTCTCTCTATTTCCTTCTATTTCTGTGCTCCCAGATTCTAGCCTTTCACCATTTTTTAAACTCCTGGTGATCCGTAACTCCGATTTGGCTGAAATTTAACACAATTTTTATCCTGATATTAGCTTTCTTGCAGCAAAAGAAGGGAACCAACCGCCCTACGGGGTGGGCACAAGCCTCCTTGCCGCGCCTTGGGTAGGGGGCGCGCCCCTAGGGCATGTGGGCCCATCGGGCATCGTTTCGCGTTGATTCTGATTCCCAAAAATCACATATGTTTCAAAATAAATCTTCATAAATTTTACTCAAAAGATATAAGTGAAGTGCAAAGAGCATTCTATAAATCAACCAAGGACTATCTCATACCAGCATGTTGCATTAGTAAAATAAAAATAAAAAGCACATGATGCTCCATGATTTACGCATATCATGTGATGAATAAAAATATAGCTCCAAGTAAAATTACCGATGATCGTTGAAAGAAAGAGGAAGCCTTCTGGAGCATCCCCAAGCTTAGTTGCTTGGGAGTCCTTGAATATTACCTAGGGGTGCCTCGGGCATCCCCAAGCTTAGGCTCTTGTCACTTATTATTCCTTCATCCATCATGATCTCACCCAAAACTTGAAAACTTCAATCACACAGAAATTAACAAAACCCTCGTGAGATCCGTTAGTACAATAAAACAAATCACCACTTTAAGTACTATTGCAAACCCATTCATATTTTGTTTTTGCATTGTAGCTACTGTACTATAACTTCTCCATGGCTTATACTACTGATAAAATTGATAGTTACATCAAAACTAGCAAAACAATGCATCAAAAACAGAATATGTCTTAAACAGGACAGTCTGTAGCAATCTGAACATATACCATACTTCTGTAATTCCAAAAATTCTGAAAATTTAGGAAAAAATAAAAAAATGCATAGCAGTACTGTGTAAAAATTTCAGAAACACTAGACGTTCCAGTAAAAAAAATGAAAATTCATGCGCTATAGCCAAATTTTTTGTTTTTGCACTGCACATACCAAACAAGCAATCTAATCATCCTAAAAGCAAATCTTGGCACATTATTTTTATAATACAATGGATTTGTACAAGGGGATAATTATTTTTGTTAAAAAAATTCTGTAATCGAGATTCACTAAGTTTCCATGAGCATGAACAAAGTTCAAGGATGTCCCCCACTTCAACGGTGTTCCTCTTTCTCACTTTCACTTTTCCTTTTGAAAAGTTTTAGGTTCCCCACTTTATTTTTTTGTTTTTAAACTATATAAAAGCACACAACAGAATAAAAAGACTCTCTAAAACTTCCGGGTTGTCTCCCTGGCAGCGCATTCTTTAAAGCCATTAAGCTAGGCATATAGTGCTCAAGTGATGGATCCACCTGGATCCCAAGGTATATCAAAGCCAATTTTCATTAACAATGATTTGTGATTTAGTAGTGAGCACAAAGTAACATATATCATGCAACAACGAAGTCTAACTCTCTTCCTATGCATCATCACGTCATAAAAGAACAATTCATGCACATCAAGTAAAGGCCAACGCATAGTATAAACAGTTTCTTGTAATTTTATCGTATTGGAAACATAGAGGGCGGAGATGTAGTTCCTCTCTCAGGATAATTGCAAGTAGGAGCAGCAAGCACATGCATATTATATTTATCAAAATCCTCATGTGCAATAGTATAACGCAACCCATCAACATAACCCTTAATAAGAGTAAACTTCTCTGATATGGTGTAGCTGGGAGAATTCAAAAAGATAATAGGAATATCATGCGTGGGTGCAATAGCAACAATTTCTTTCATAACATAAGGAACTATAGCAAGTTCATCTCCATAAGCATCATTCATATTGCCATCATGGCCACAAGCATAGCAAGCATCAATTTCACCGAAAAGGGATATTTCAAACAAATCCAAGGGATCATAGCAATCATCCTTCGGTAAGAATGAAGGGAAATTAAACAATGTATGAGTTGAAGAGTTACTCTCATTAGAAGGTGAGCATGGGTAGCTAATCCGCTCTTCCTCCTTTTGTTCTTTGTTCTCCTCATCATCTTTTTCATCTAATGAGCTCATAGTGTCATCAATTTCTTCTTCCATAGATTCCTGCAAAATATTAGTCTCTTCTTGGACAGCGGAGATTTTCTCAATAAATGCATTAATATCGACATTGTATTCATAATTCTCATAGCAATATTTAAGTATAGCAAAATTTTCAGGCCTATAAACATCATCATCAAAAGCTTCATACTTTTCAAACAAAGATTCAATTTCATAAGCACCCTTAAGAGAAACAAATTCTTCCATTCATTCCACATCATAGTAATCATATCTACCATTAGCATAAGAAGCTAAGGTTTCATTATCATTAAATTTGCATGAAAAGGGAAGGTGTGGAGCCTTCATCCTAGAGAAACAAGTAAAATCATATCTCCGGCATAAATTCCAAGCATACCAATGCAACTTATCAATTTGATCCCATAACAGTTTCCCTTTTTGTGTCCAGAGATAATCCCTAAAGTATCCACGTTGATCCAACGTGTCTCCCATTATCAAGTTGAACGGGGTTTTCTCAGGATTATCTAAGTAGTGTTCAATATTTTTCACATAACGAGCATCGAGGGTTTTAGGAGGTCGCCATCTCCATGAGTAGTAGGTACACCTAAATTTTTTGGTATATCGTGTTCCATATCCATAATTAAAGATAGAGAACAACTTAGAACAACAAATAAAATCTACTTAGTGATAAAGCAAACAAGCACACATGAGAATATTCACCCCACGCTATTGCTCCCCGGCAACGGTGCCAGAAAAAGGTCTTGATAACCCACAAGTGCAGGGGATCAGTTCTAGCCTCTTTTGATAAGTAAGAGTGTTGAACCCAATGAGGAGCTAAAGGTAGAACAAATATTCCCTCAAGTTCTACCAACCACCGATACAACACTACGCACGCTTAACGTTCTCTTTACCTAGAACAAGTATGAAACCAGAAGTACTTTGTAGGTGTTGTGGGATAGGTTTGCAAGATAATAAAGAGCACATAATAAAAATTTGGGGCCCTTTAGATAAAGAAACAACTAAATTGGTTTTATTAGAGAGCTTTTTGTCACAAGAAAGTTATTTGTCCTTAGCCAATCGATAACTAGACCGGTAATCATTATTCCAATTTTATATGAGGGAGAGGCATAAGCTAACATACTTTCTCTATTTGGATCATATAAACTTATGATTGGAACTCTAGAAATCATCCGTTACTACTAAAGATCATTAAGGTAAAACCCAACCATAGCATTAAAGTATCAAGTCCTCTTTATTCCCATACGCCATAACCCACTTATCCGTGTTTAGGCTGCTATCACCCCCGCAACATAGACAATAAGCAAACCATGAACATATTGCAAACCCTACAATGGGAATCCCTCACACTTGCGCGACACAGAGAGCACCATAGAACAGCACCAATAATAAAACATGCAACTCAAACCAATCACGATCACCAATCAACCCATAGGACAAAACGGATCTATTCAAACATCATAGGGTAGCCATACATCATTGGGAAATAATATATAGCGTTGAGCACCATGTTTAAGTAGAGATTACAGCGGGTAGAAAAGAGGTTACACCGGTGCATAGACGGGGGAGAGTTGGTGATGACGGCGGCGAAGTTGTTGGTGTAGATCGCTGTCACGATCATGGCCCCGGCGGCGTTCCGGCGCAACCGGGAGAGAGGGGGAGAGAGCCCCCCTCCTTCTTCTTCTTCTTTGACCTCCCCCTATATGGGAGAGGGTTTCCCCTCTGGTCCATGGCCTCCATGGCGGCGGAGGGGCGAGAGCCCCTCCGAGATTGGATCTCTCTCTCTCTCTCTCCATCTATTTTTGTGCTACCAGACTCTGGCCTTTCACCGTTTCTTAAATTCCCAGAGATCCGTAACTCTGATTAGATGAAATTTTAACACGGTTTTTATCCGGATATTAGCTTTCTTGCGGCCGAAGAAGGGCACCAATCGGCTTACGGGGTGGCCACAAGGGCCCAGTGTGTGCCCCCTGCCTTGCCGCCGCCTCAGGAATCGTCTTGCGTTGATTCTTTTTCCCAAAAATCACGTATATTCCAAAACAAATCTCCGTAAATTTTATCGCGTTTGGACTCCATTTGATATGGATTTTCTGCGAAACAGAAAACATGCAACAGACAGGAACTGGCACTGGGCACTGGATCTATATGTTAGTCCCAAAAATAGTATAAAAAGTTGCCAAACGTATATGAAAGTTGTAGAATATTGGCATGAAACAATCAAAAATTATAGATACAATGGAGATCTATCAGCCGAGCCCTATAGCGCCACCACCACCAACCTGTTTGTGGGCTTGCGCCACTGCCTCCAAATGACTCCGCCGCCACCATAGCTCACAATCGTACCACTACCATCTCTGTCTGGGATGGCCGCCCAACCGGGCCTCCTGTCACGCATCAGCAGCCGCCAGTCCCCACACCCGGCCGGCGTGGATATGACCGGATCAAGCACCGCCGTGCAGCATGTCGTGCCACTACCGACTCGCGCGCTCCACTGCGATGCACCGCCACCTGCCAGTAGGTTGCGCCATCCCTCCCTGCCACCACCTATGCGCGCGCCACCCGACATGCCAGTCCTACAAGCTGTGTGGAACCGCGCCCAGAGAAGGAGCCCACCACGGCCCCATATCCAAGCGAGGGTAAAGCAGATGTCGCCGCCGCTGATGGCGCGTGGGCTTTTGTCAGCAACTCCCGCCGGCGATGGCGGGGGGAGGGGAAGACGGTGGGGCTGGGTCAGCCAGCTAGAGTTGGGCACCCGGGCCGCCCGCGGGGGGACGACACGGGGCGAGGATTTTACTCTGAGTGTCTCTACTTTTAGCAAATTATGAACTGCAGATTTGCTCCCAAGGGTAAGAGTACTAATTGTTCAGATCTCTGTAGTCCCAAAGAAAGGTGCTAATGCTTGTGCAAATTCGTTTGCATTGAATTGTAGCTAATTTTCTTCCCTAATGTTGTTTTTGCAGCTGTGGCCCAGGTTGCTGCTACTTGTGATCTGCGTTTGGATTTCCTTGAAGAGGAGAGGATGATACAGTACAATAGAAATAAGTATTTCCCTTAGTTATGAAACCAAGGTTATCAATTCAGTAGGAGAACCAAACAATAACTAGTAAACAAAACTTGCACACAAACAACAAACACTTGCAACCCAACGGGTAGCGGGGTTGTCAATCCGTGGGTTATGAGCAAGATTAAACGGTATAATTTTTTATAGATAGATCGAACAAACATACAAAATAAAATAAATAAAAGCAAATTGCAACGAGGTATTTTTGGTTTTAATAGATGATAAAAGAAAGACTCGAGGGACATAGTTTTCACTAGAGGTTTCTCTCATAAAAATAGCATACGGTGCGCAGACAAATTACTGTTGGGCAATTGATAGAAAATCAAATAATTATGACAATATCCAAGGCAATGATCATACATAGGCATCACGTCTGAGACAAGTAGACCAAAATGATTCTGCATCTACTACTATTACAGCATGCATCAACCGCTAGGGAACTTAGTGAGAAGCTCAAGGAGTCGGACAGCTTCGTCTTGAAGTCCAAGGCGAAAAGTGGAGGCCCGGAGCAGGTGCTTCTTAGGTACAGTGTTTACACCTATTTCAGCCACCCTTTCGCTAACGCATGTTCTTTGCAGGTGGACATGGAGAAGCTTGTGTCATTGCTCCTCTCCATCTTCTTGCTGTAAGTTTGGATATTGGAAGAGGTTCAGATTTGACATATGTGCTCCATGGCATGCGCTTTTTGCATTGTTTGCCTGAGCTAGCAACTCACCACACAAAGCTCGAGAAGGTAACTTGCTCATCCATTTCATCATATATGAATTTCTTACCCTGTTCATTTGAATCTTGATATGCTGCGAGTTCTCTCTTTCTCCATGTCATAGTTTACTCATGAATCACATCATATGGTCTTTGTGTCTTGTCTCTGAATCAGAAGGAGTACCTCATTTAAGACCTTCATACTAGAAGCACATATCTTACGATAGTACCATTATTTCTAATAGGAAGATTCCAACACTTTATAAGAAATATGAGTACTTAAATAAGAAATTCCAGCAATAAAGAAGACTCCAACACTTGATAGGAGATTTCATTATTAAAACCGATTTCAACACTTAATTATAAGACATTTGCTCAATAAAAATTTCCAACATTTAATAAGTCATTCCAGCAATAAAGAAGATTCCAACACTTGATAGGAGATTTCATTATTAAAAACAGATTTCCACACTTAATAAAACAATTGCTCAAAAAAAAGTTCCAACACCTAATAAGACATACCTACAAGAAGAGATATTTCAACACTTAAAAATGAATTCCGATAAATAAAGAAAATATTTCAACACTTATTAGGAGATTTCAACAATAAAAACATATTTCAGCAATTAATAAGATATCTCAAGAATAAAAAAATATTTCAACACTTAATTTCATCTTTTATAAAGATTTCAGCAATTAGTAAGACATTTAAGCATTAAAATAGATTTCAACATTTGAGAATAGATTTCAACACTTAAAAACACATCCTGACAAACAATAAACATATTTCATCATTAAATAACACATCCCAGCAATAAAAACAGACCCCGGTGAAAAATCTAATATATTTGTCTCATCTCTCATCCTAGCCCAACCGATAAAGTCTGTGTGCTGACTCACTTTGACCTGCAACATTGTTCAAAAGCAAAAAATTCCCAAACCTTCCAGTCGCCACTATTCCTGCTCAAACCAACATTTCTGAACAGAATCCGCCCACGACCATGTCGCACTATGCTGTCCGCCAACGGACCTCGTCCGCCGCATTAACACCAACCTCAATGATCTCAATAGTAACACTAGCACGACGTGGCGCTGTGCTCTTGTGTAGTTGTCCCCGTCACAGGTGGTCATCCTCGACGGTGTCGGTAGCCACCCTGCCGCAACCTCGCTTCACATGCGGCGCTCCTTCAACCTTGAACCCATCCCTTTGGGCGCGCTCTGCATCGGCTCTAGCAATGGATGTCTTGCCCTTGGCCTCTTCAATCTTTTCACGACCATAGAGGTTTGTTTGCCATCAATCATCATTGATCTATAATGGTAGGGGCGTTTCCAAGCTTGTATTCTCACCAAGCCCGGCAGGCACGACTTCCTTGCCCCCGCCATATGCGATGCTGATAGGCTCGTCTGTGTCACCGTGGGGGATAGGAGGTGGACCTTCCTCAACCCAGTGTAGCTTAAGGACACAGACCACCTCGTCGACCTCGTGTACCATGAAGAAGGTAGGGTCTACTGCCTCACTCGGTGTGGATATTGAAAGTGCAACTATCCCTAGGTGGTTTTGGTAATTCATAACAACATATAGCTCATTGAGCTAATGCTATTCCAAGACTATTATTTCAGGAAAGCTCAATGAATGGCATGGCATGGATGATGAAAGTGGATCCCTCAAAATACTAAGGACAAAGGATTGGCTCAAGCTCAAAAGCTCAAGACTCTTCATTTTACATTTTAGTGATCCAAGATCACATTGAGTCTATAGGAAAAGCCAATACTATCAAGGAGGGATGAGGTGTTTCTTAATGAGCCTCTTGCTTCATGTGCTTAGTGATATGCTCCAAAATCCTCAACTACTTTCCCACATCCACAAATGACCTAAACCTAAAGCCAAAATTGGTCACACCGATTCTTCCTATCCGGCGCCACCGATTCCAAAAGTCATAGCCACTGCCACAAACCCTAAGCAAATCGATCTTACCGATAGGCTCTCGGTCTTACCGAGATGGGGTTGGAATCTCTCTATTTCCCTTCGTAACGTTTCGGTCTAACCAAAGTGAGCGATCGGTCCCACCGAGATTGCAATGTAAACTCTGTTTCCTTTTTGTAACATTTCGGTCTCACCGAAAAGAGCAAATTGGTCCCACCGAGTTTACCTGACCAACTCTCTGGAAAGCTTATTACCAAATCGGTCTCACCGAGTTTGCGTAATCGGTCTCACCGAGATTACGTTATGCCCTAACCCTAACCGAATCGGCCTCACCGAGATGCATGTCAGTCCCACCGAAAATCACTAACGGTCACTAGGTTTACTAAATCGGTCTGACTGAGTTTAACGATTCGGTCCCACCGAGTTTGGTAAATTGTGTGTAACGGTTAGATTTTGTGTGGAGGCTATATATACCCCTCCACCTCCTCTTCATTCGTGGAGAGAGCCATCGGAACGAACCTACACTTCCAACTTACCATTTCTGAGAAAGAACCACCTACTCATGTGTTGAGGCCAAGATATTCCATTCCTACCATATGAATCTTGATCTCTAGCCTTCCCCAAGTTGCTTTCCACTCAAACCCTCTTTCCACCAGATTCAAATCCTATGAGAGAGAGTTGAGTGTTGGGGAGACTATCATTTGAAGCACAAGAGCAAGGAGTTCATCATCAACGCACCATTTGTTACTTCTTGGAGAGTGGTGTTTCCTAGATTGGCTAGGTGTCACTTGGGAGCCTCCGACAAGATTGTGGAGTTGAACCAAGGAGTTTGTAAGGGCAAGGAGATCGCCTACTTCGTGAAGATCTACCGCTAGTGAGGCAAGTCCTTCGTGGGCGACGGCCATGGTGGGATAGACAAGGTTGCTTCTTCATGGACCCTTCGTGGGTGGAGCCCTCCATGGACTCGCGCAGCCGTTACCCTTCGTGGGTCGAAGTCCCCATCAACGTGGATGTATGATAGCACCACCTATCGGAACCACGCCAAAAACATCTGTGTCTCCAATTGCGTTTGAATCCTCCAAACCCTTCCCTTTACTTTCTTGCAAGTTGCATGCTTTAATTTCCGCTGCCTATACACTCTTTGCATGCTTGCTTGAATTGTGTGATGATTGCTTGACTTGTCCTAAAATAGCTAAAATCTGCCAAACTCTAAAATTGGGAAAAGGTTAAGTTTTTTATTGGTCAAGTAGTCTAATCACCCCCCCCCCCCCTCTAGACATACTTCAAGGTCCTACAAGTGGTATCAGAGCATTGGTCTCCATTTGCTTTGATTTCCATAGCTTTTGGTGGTCATAGCCTTGGTTTCACAACCTAGGAGAGTATGGCGTCTAGCGAGGGAAATTATCACCGTAGAGGTCCTTACTTTGATGGTACTAATTTTGCTAGTTGGAAGCATAAGATGAAAATGCATATTCTTGGACATAACCCCGCCATTTGGGCAATTATTTGTATTGGCTTGCAAGGTGAATTCTTTGATGGGAGAGAACCGAACCGTGAAGCTAATGCGGAAGAATTGAAGATGTTGCAATACAACGCTCAAGCATGTGACATCATCTTCAACGGATTGTGCCCCGAAGAATTCAACAAAATCAACCGTCTTGAGAATGCAAAGGAAATTTGGGATACTTTGATTGATATGCATGAAGGTACCGAGTCCGTCAAGTAATCCAAGTTGGATGTGCTCCAAAGTCAGCTTGACAAGTTCAAAATGAAGGATGGTGAAGGTGTTGCTGAAATGTACTCTAGGCTTGCTCTTATCACAAATGAGATTGCCGGCTTAGGGAGTGAAGAGATGACCGACAAATTCATCATCAAGAAAATCCTAAGAGCATTGGATGGAAAGTATGATATCGTGTGCACATTGATCCAAATGATGCCAAACTACAAAGATCTCAAGCCAACGGAAGTCATTGGAAGGATTGTTGCTCATGAGATGTCACTCAAGGATAAGGAGGAACTTCACAACAAGTCAAGTGGTGCTTACAAAGCCTCAAGTGAAGCCCCCACATCATCAAGTGAGAAACCAACCTTCAATGAAGAATTGACCTTAATGGTGAAGAACTTCAACAAATTCTACAAAAGTAGAAGCAAAGAAAGAAGCTCCAAGTCAAGGTCTTACAATGACAAGAGATCTTCTAGTCGAGAGCGTAATTGCTACAATTGTGGGCGACCCGGACACTACTCCAATGAGTGTACGACACCCTACAAAAGAAGAGAAGATTCTCCAAGAAGAAGGAGTAAAAGAGAAGAATCACCACCAAGAGAGAGGAGGAGTAGAGATGATCGTTATGAACGAAGACCCTCACGGAGAAGTAAGGATTCGGAAAGAAAGGACAAGCCATCAAGGAGCTACACAAAACAAAGACATCAAGCTCATGTTGGTGAATGGGTTTCCGGCTCCGACTCCGACAATCACTCCGAGAGAAGCTATCACTCCGACTCCGAATATACTCAAGATGAAGGTGTTGCCGGTCTAGCACTTGTGTCAACCAACTCCTACGACATATTTGACTCACCAAATGAAGGTGTTGGAAGATGCTTCATGGCCAAAGGTCCAAAGGTAACACATCCCGAGTATGTTGATTTTAATAGTGATGAAGATGACTTGCTTGTGGATGGTGATTTACTTGTTGACAACTCTAGTGATGAATACTATGACGAAACGTCAATTAATCATGCTAATCAAACGAATGACAATGATAAGGAAAAAATTGAGCTTCTAACTAAAGAACTAAACACTCTTAAGTTGGCTCATGAAACTATATTCGAAGATCATCGAGAACTTTTAAAGGCTCATGAGAAGTTACGCTTTGAAAAGCTCAATCTTGAGCAAGAGCATGAGTTCTTAAAGGCAATCAATGATGATCTCCGCAAGAAAAGTTCTTCTTACATTGCCAAGCGTTTACTCTTATCTACTTACATGCCTCAAGTCAAGTCTAGTAACAAGTACAAGAAAGATACTTCCTCTAGTAGTAACAATAATAATGTCAAATCCAATGTTGTTGCTTCTAGTAGTTCTCTTGATTCCACTAATGATTCTCTTAGCCAAGTTACACTTGAGCAAGAAAATAGTTTATTGAAGGGAATTATAGAGAAAGGTGTTTACAAGAGCCTCGCCAGGAGTAAGCAACTCGAGGAAATTGTACGCAAGCAAGGAAGGCACTGGAAGAATCAAGGTGTTGGTTTTGAACGAAAGTTCAACGCCAATGGAGTTGAGTGGGAAGAATATCAATACCCCAAGACAAAGTTTGTTCCTCAACAAGAGAAGTATGATCCTACTTCCTTCAAGGGGACACAAGCTCAAGATGATCTTCCACCACAAGACCACAAGAACAAAGGCAAGGACCAGCTTCAAGAAGAGATTGATGCATTTGAAGAAGCACCAAAAGCCTCGTTCAAGTGGGTCCCCAAGACTACGTCAAGTTCTACTTCATCAAGTACAACTACAACTCCAAGGATTCCCATCAAGATGATGTGGATCCCGAAGAAGAAGAACTAGAGAGTTCTTGAGGGTGACTCTGCCAACATTCTTCGCTCATATCATTTTGGCAAGAACGAGTGCAATCAACTTTCACATCTTGCACTAGTTCAAGGAGTCACAAACCCTCATGTTGGTAAGGCAAGGGACAAGGTAACCTAATGTTTTCATGGACATCATCTTGTGTGTGCATCACTCTATGTCTATGGATATTCTTGTTTGTTCCTTGTGGGACTAACCCATGTAGGCAAGTTGAAAGTGCAACTCACTCCAAAGGATTGCTCCAAATGATCTACATCAACATTGAGCATCTACATCTTCAACACCTACATGAAGTCATCATCGACAAAACCCAAGGTTAGTTCATCCCTCTAAGGGGGGATCTCACATCTAGGGGGAGCTTAACTCTAAGAATTGAGTCAAAGCAACTCTAATGGTGTGAACACATTAATGCATTATGTAAAAGTGGTAACCCAACTTGAGCTTAAACGATGAGTATGACCTATGATCAAATGTTCTCATTTGACTCCTAAGTCAATATACTCATGTATAGATGACCTAGTCATCGCCAATTGCTTGATAGATGCTAAGATTGGTTGTGCATGCTTTGCCACATATTTCAATTGCCATCTTATTGTGTGAGCATGTTGGTGCATATTTTACTCATTCAAGGACATCCACTTGTTGTTTTGTTTGTTTGGATTCTTTTCTTTGTGCCAAGTGGATGGACAAGAATGCCTAAGAACCTTCTTTAGCTATCTATGCTTTTCTCGTCTCAAACTCTATTCATGCTACATCACAAAATTTGATCAAGTCATATTCGAACCACTCTGTGTGAGGAGCACTCGGAGTCCCCGATTCGTCATAGACATAAACTTCCAAAACCTCTTAGTGATTCTCGGTCTGACCGATTCTTCCATTTCGGTCCTACCGAGATCATCAAGTTGATCTGAGTTTTCAATCTCGGTGCAACCGATTTGAACTTTTCGGTCTCACCGATTTGCTGTAACTGAACACAGTTATGCATCTCGGTGCCACCGAGTTGTTCCACTCGGTCACACCGACAGGGTCGAGCTATATATATAGCCATGGGCAAAATTTTGGAAATTCCTCCGAAACCCTTCGCCCGCGCAACAGCTCGCTCTGCCATCGTGGTCTCCGGATCGTCTCCTCGTCGCCAGCAGCCTCCTGTCGCTGGTCTCCGCCACCGTCAACGGATTTCATCCCCGCCGTTGCCGCCGTAGCAAGTCCACCGCCAAGTTAGGGTATGGACTTAATCTTTGTGCAATCCACGTCTGATTCCTGGCACATTGTTTTCATATTGATTCTTGCCACGATTGAAACTCTTCTATCCAGCCAAAGTAGTTCATAGATTAGATGTGATTCAAATTTTTAGGGTTAGGATTCCGCCGAAACCATCTCGGACCCACCGAGTTGAAAAACTCGGTCTCACCGATTTGGCTTATGCCATTGCACTAGTGACTCTCGGTCTGACCGAGAATTACTAATCGGTGCAACCGATTTGAGGATTCTATGAAACCCTAGCAGTCTCGGTACCACCGAACTGAAACTCGGTCCAACTGAGATCATCAGTTTAGGTTCCAAAACTGCTTAGGTATCACCGAGTTTGAAAATCGGTGGATCCGAAATGCTTTCGGTGGAAGACTAAAACTGAAATTTTGAGTCATTCTTTTGCAAAAACCTCTGCATTTTGTGATGCTCATCTTTTCTATCTCATCTATAACTCTTCACAGGGTCAGCAGTCAGCTTTTCCAGTATGTCTGATCAAAGTGACAGCCAGAACAGGTCAGAAGAGCAAATGGACTTGAGTGAGGGCACTAGTCCCTCAACTTTAGATGAAGGGAGCAGAAGTACTCCTAGCAATTTGCCTAAGGCTGCAACTAGACAAAGAAGGAAAAGAACTTCAGATTCAGAGAATGAAGATTACAAAGCTGAGGAAGATTAGGCTACTTCCAAGAAAGTGGTGCTCAAGAAGAAATATGGATCAGCAAAGGATACAAAGCTAGGCATGAAGACCAAAAGGCTTGCAGGAAGACAACCATTGTCCAAGGCCAGAGCATCAACTCAACTGCCTAAAAGGCCTGAATCCCAAAGAGCCAGCTGCTGAAGGAAAGAAGAGGAAGGAAAGGGTCAAGAAGACCATGGCCAAAATTGTTGGTCAACCTTCCATGATGGAAGAGGAAGAGCTTGCTGCACCAGCTCCAAAGGCAGCTAAGCTAATGGGAGATGCAATCAGATCAGGGGCTGCAACATCCAAGCCCAAGGAATCACCCAAAGCTGCCTCCAAGGCCAAGCAAGTTCCAAAGAGGAATACTAGGAGTATTCCAGCTGCTGAGAAGAACAAGGCCCTAGTGCCCAATGTTGCTGAAGATTCAGATGAAGAAGGACAGGTTCTAAGAAAGCTCAAGCCCAAGATACCAGACCACAGTGATGCCCATCCTGTGGCTGAGGACATGAGAATCAGGAAGGATTCAGGGCTGAGACTATGGAGAATGGAAGATCCATATGCTTCAAGAAGAAGAACTGTTGTTGACTACAGGTTCCACACAAAGGAACAACAGGACTTCTATGAAACAATTCTGTTGGACAAGAAGCCCATAGTCTGTGACATGAGGTGGGTTGACTGGAAATTCATCAAGGAAAATGAACATCACTATCCTGGAGTGCAAGACAGCTTTGTTGCTTGTGGAGTTGCAGATTTTGTTGGACAGAAGTTCACCAACTGGAATGATGAGCTTATCATGCAGTTCTACTCCACAGCATACTTTTACCCAGATGGAAGAATAGTTTGGATGTCTGAAGGTACAAGGTACCAGTCCACTATTGAAGAATGGGCAAGTCTGATCAATGCCCCCAAGGAGAATGAGAATGACCTAGACAGTTATGCAAAGAAGAAGTTGGGTCACAATTCAATGGCTCACATGTACAAGGGAATTCCAGACAAGGCATTAGAGACTCACAAGTTTGGATCAGTTCACTTTCTGCTGTCAGGGTTGCCAACCATAAATTGGATTCTGAGGCACACTTTGTTGCCCAAGTCTGGTGACCATAACATGATCAGAGGGCATGCCATCAACATGTTGCATATGTTTGATGTGACACAGAAGATCAAAGTCATGAGCCTAATCATTGAAACAATCAAGAGGACTGCAGCAGATCAGAAGAGGAGCTGTGGATATGCACCTCAGATTCAAGAATTGATAAACTCAAAGATGGGCATAGGAAAATATCAGTTGGATAAGGAACACTTTCCACTTTATCCAGACATTGAGGACAATGAGGTTGTCATGAATGAAGATGATCCACAATCAGTTCAAGCTCAGGAGAAGAAGGAGAAGGCAAAGAGGGAGAAGGCTGCCAAGATGCCAACTCAAGAGGAGGCATCTGAATATTTCTTGAAAACCAAACAGGAGCAGCTTGGTTACTTGATAGCATCATCTCTGAGGATTGAGAAGGGGTTGGCCACCCTAACTCAAAACCAGGAGAGCCTGGAAAGAATCATGGAACAAAAATTCTATGATCTAGATGTCAAGGTAACTGAGATTCAGTCAGTTGTGGAGCAGCTGCAGGATGACATGCAGGAGAGGAAGGGCAAGACTACCACCAATGTGTTTGCCAGAGTGCCCAGAGCCCAGAGGTCAGTTGCAGTGCCAGTGACAGACACTAGAGCAACAACTTCAGCACCAGCCACTGCCCCTACAGTTCCAGTGCAACCAGCTCCAGCACCAACTCCTCCAGCTCCATCCACTTCAACTGAAGCCTTCATCCAAGGAGCCATCTCTACACCACCACCAGAAGATCAAGCCTGAGAGTCGATCTAGCACTATGCATTTTCTATGAACTTTTTGGTAACTTGTTGCCAAAGGGGGAGAAAAATGTATAGATCATAGGCTTCGAAAGAGAGTGTGTTGCTTTTGTTCTCTCTTGCTTTATTTGGTGGTTTTTCAATCTTTGTTTGCTTTTGGTTGAGATACTATGCTTGTGAGACATTGATGATCATGTGTTTGATCATAAGCTACACTTATGCATGCTTGATATTATCCTATCTATTTTATGTGATCACTCACTATGCTTGGTGATGAGTGCATGTATTCATTGTTTATTATTTTGAGCGCTCCACCAAGATGTATGTGACATGGAAGAGTAACCCATGAGGCTAATTCATTGTGCATTTGCAGTCCAAAGCAAATCTAAAACTATGCACAAATTTAGGGGGAGCTCTTGCTTATCACATACTTCTCAAAGCGACGATGTTATTTAAATTTTATTATCATTTGTCGAAGCTTTGATCTATATGTTGTCATCAATTACCAAAAAGGGGGAGATTGAAAGTGCAACTATCCCTAGGTGGTTTTGGTAATTCATAACAACATATAGCTCACTGAGCTAATGCTATTCCAAGACTATTATTTCAGGAAAGCTCAATGAATGGCATGGCATGCATGATGAAAGTGGATCCCTCAAAAGACTAAGGACAAAGGATTGGCTCAAGCTCAAAAGCTCAAGACTCTTAATTTTACATTTTAGTGATCCAAGATCACATTGAGTCTATAGGAAAAGCCAATACTATCAAGGAGGGATGAGGTGTTGCTTAATGATCCTCTTGCTTCATGTGCTTAGTGATATGCTCCAAAATCCTCAACTCCTTTCCCACATCCACAAATGACCTAAACCTAAAGCCAAAATCGGTCACACCGATTCTTCCTATCCGGCGCCACCGATTCCAAAAGTCATAGCCACTGCCACAAACCCTAAGCAAATTGGTCTTACCGATAGGATCTCGGTCTCACCGAGATGGGGTTGGAATCTCTCTGTTTCCCTTCGTAACGTTTCGGTCTAACCAAAGTGAGCGATCGGTCCCACCGAGATTGCAATGTAAACTCTGTTTCCTTTTTGTAACATTTCGGTCTCACCGAAAAGAGCAAATCGGTCCCACCGAGTTTACCTGACCAACTCTCTGGAAAGCTTATTACCAAATCGGTCTCACCGAGTTTGTGTAATCGGTCTCACCGAGATTACGTTATGCCCTAACCCTAACCGAATCGGCCTCACCGAGATGCATGTCAGTCCCACCGAAAATCACTAACGGTCACTAGGTTTACTAAATCGGTCCGACCGAGTTTAACGATTCGGTCCCACCGAGTTTGGTAAATTGTGTGTAACGGTTAGATTTTGTGTGGAGGCTATATATACCCCTCCACTTCCTCTTGATTTGTGGAGAGAGCCATCGAAACGAACCTACACTTCCAACTTACCATTTCTGAGAGAGAACCACCTACTCATGTGTTGAGGCCAAGATATTCCATTCCTACCATATGAATCTTGATCTCTAGCCTTCCCCAAGTTGCTTTCCACTCAAACCCTCTTTCCACCAGATCCAAATCCTATGAGAGAGAGTTGAGTGTTGGGGAGACTATCATTTGAAGCACAAGAGCAAGGAGTTCATCATCAACGCACCATTTGTTACTTCTTGGAGAGTGGTGTCTCCTAGATTGGCTAGGTGTCACTTGGGAGCCTCCGACAAGATTGTGGAGTTGAACCAAGGAGTTTGTAAGGGCAAGGAGATCGCCTACTTCGTGAAGATCTACCGCTAGTGAGGCAAGTCCTTCGTGGGCGACGGCTATGGTGGGATAGGCAAGGTTGCTTCTTCGTGGATCCTTCGTGGGTGGAGCCCTCCGTGGACTCGCACAGCCGTTACCCTTCGTGGGTTGAAGTCTCCATCAACGTGGATGTACGATAGCACCACCTATCGGAACCACGCCAAAAACATCCGTGTCTCCAATTGCGTTTGAATCCTCCAAACCCTTCCCTTTACTTTCTTGCAAGTTGCATGCTTTAATTTCCGCTGCCTATAAACTCTTTGCATGCTTGCTTGAATTATGTGATGATTGCTTGACTTGTCCTAAAATAGCTAAAATCTGCCAAACTCTAAAATTGGGAAAAGGTTAAGTTTTTTATTGGTCAAGTAGTCTAATCACCCCCCCCCCCTCTAGACATACTTCAAGGTCCTACAGAGATGTCCATGTGCTTCGCCTGTCGGAGCGTCCTCGTGGCCGGGGTGGACCAGACCCAAGCGCACTACCAGCCATGGTTGAGCCCTTGTTGTCCTCTTCCAGCCTTCCATTCGACTTTGCTGGTAGTTTTGCCACACCATACGACATGGTGTCTGGTTACACTAGTGCCAGTCAGGCACTTGGGTTCAAACTTTTAGGTTGGGGAAGCACGTGCAGTTATACATGCAATATTCATATACATGATCACAAGAAACGCTGTGTCTCGGTTCCGGCGAAAACCTGAAGATGTTGTTCATGTGTGAGCTCAAAAGGAAGCTTGTGGTGGTTGATTGAGGGGGACACTTTAATGGTTGCAGATGGGAAAAATGCTAATGTGTTGCCGACGATCAGTCCCATTTGAATTAGGGACCGTTCACATACGAGTCTGCTGACATTTTCCTTCGATATATATTGACGCTAATGATGCTACCATCTAATATTGATTCACCAGAGACGTTCTATGTCAGGCGGCGATGATGCTACCCGTCTGATTTAATCTTGATTCACCAGAAACATGTCACAGGATCAATTTATACACAAAGAAAAATCTTAGAAGCGATAGATTGACCAAAACACAATACCGATAATCAACATTCTATATCATGAGCATGCCCACCAAACTGGCAGTGTAAAATTAACAAAAATTGATTGGGCATCAATGTTTGAAAAACTGAGTTATCGGCAATAATTGGTAACAAAACTTAAAGATTGATGCAACATGTCAAATCAAATTGCAACAACTAATGTATGAGATACTTCTATTCCAAATTATTTTTTCACACAATATCCATTAGGTCCCGGGAAAAATATAGGTAATTCAAATTGAACCTAATGATGACGTGGGAGAGGAGGCGGGTAAAGGAGAGCGGGTCATTTTCATGGACACCATGTCAGCAGCAGAGGGTTTCAGACAATCTTTCTTGCACGCATCCATGGACGGATAGCACTCTTGATTGAGGAGACAACACAACCAGACCCATCCAGCTTTGCATGGTCTATTGTTGACACAAAGCCCATACGGTAAATTGATCTTCTCATCCACGTCTTCTTCGCCCATGATCCGACCTATATATGGAACAACAAATGAATTAGGTGTGAAAGAATTAGCCATTGATATGGTAACTGATCATTATGGACTGATAACGAAACAAGTAACAGGCAATGAAAGGTGAGAAAGAACTGGTAAATCTCTGTGGAACTGCATACATTGCACAGTAGGCGTGCAGCATAGGAGATGGAGAGATAGTAGCAAGCCTAGAGCGTAGATGTGAATCGTGTATTTGTCCATCATCTTCTGATGAAGTTTGAAAATGCTAGGAACAAGATATGCATGCTTGCTCTATCAACACACGGCCTGTATATATAGAGAAGGGAGAACCGGTGCAGAACCGATCAAGCAATAAAATAGTACCTATTAATTGGCCTGAAAAACATATTGCAGCAATTAATAAGACATCCGAGCAATCAAAACATATTTCAGTTTTGAATAAGGCATGCCAACAATAAAGCAGATTTCAACACGTGATAAGCGATTTCATTATTTAAAAACAGATTCCAACGTAACACTTAAGAAGGCATTTTCGCAATAAAAAGTTCCAACACTTAATAGGACATTTATAGAAGAGATATTTCAACGCTTAAAAAACGCTAAATGAGATATCAACACTTATTAGGATATTTCAACAATAAAAGCATATTTCAGCACTAAATAAGATATCCCAAGAATAAAAATATATGTCAAAATTTAATGAGAGATTTCATCTTTTTAAAAGATTTGAGCAATTAATAACACATTTCAACACTAACATAGATTTCAACATTAATGAGACAACACGAATAGATTTCGACATTTGAAAAACACATCCCGATAAATAATAACCATATGTCATCATTAAAATGGCCATCAAACAATTATTTGGTCAGAGGCATGAATACTGGATGGATAGACACCTGGTATTTAAGCTGACATAACACTAGAGTCAGTACTACTCGCTGTAAACAGGGAGCACAAGAAGAGAGCTACAGTTCAGCAAGTCAAAATGAGTTGCTGAATCATTAATATTAGAGCACCGCCTCGATCCTCTGTTGGTTGTTAAACATGTAACGATGAGATTTGTGCTTGCTCATATGGAGGCCACGCATCATCCCTTTGCCTTTGCCGTGATTCTCGTTGCCAGAGCTGAGAGCTATTGTAGTTGCCATTGTCTTTGCCTTTGTCGTTGCTGCCATTCTCGTCATTGCCTTTGCCGGCGTTGCTGAACGCTACCTCCACACCGGTGAAGATGGCAAATTCCTTGCCGGGAAACATCTTGTTGCAGTCCTTGTCGGATTCCATGACATTCAAGAAGTCCACGACAATGAACCTGCCGGAACCGAGGCCGACGACAATGGGCTTGTGCAACATGTTGGGCTGCCACTCCTCTGGCAGGCCATCACGCGCCCAGATCCGCATCTTCTCCTACGGTGGCTCCTACCCTCCGACGACGCCGGAGAGTTCAGCAACGCAGGGGAGATTGTCGGTATTTAATTTTGAAAACAAAATAATTTCAGACATCACTGAAATATGCGAAATTTTGGAAATTTCGCATATTTCGGAAATTATTTCACGTTTTCAGATTTCAAATTTCATTTGATTTTAATGAATTCTAACATAATTTAAATTTATTTTAAAAGCAGTTTGAATCGGCCTTGAAATTTCGGGGTTAAAAATATTTCAGGCCCCACTGAAATATGCAATTTTTTGGAAATTTCACTGAAATTTTGGAAATTTCACTGAAATTTTGTTGAAATTTTTAACCCCCGAGAAGAGATGCCAAACCAGAGTCCAAGCTCGGGGACGTAATCGGCCTTGCCATGGCAGGGCATGAGCCAGTCGCCAGCTTTGCTCCACTCACAAGTCGCGATGTGAAAGCAGTAGGTGCCGGCACCCTCAGCGCCTACAAAGATGGAGAAGCAGATGGTGTCTCCGACTAGGGCGTGGCCATGGACAAAGGCACACTTGTGGTGGGTAATCCACGGCGGTAGTGGGAGGATGTCGCGTGCCAGAACCTGTGAGATGCGGGGGACGGGCGGAACCCCTCCATGCCAGGGCCTCGAACTGCGGCTGCTCCTCTGCCATGCATCTGCCGGTAGAGGAGGCCATTGATGATGTAAATGTCGCTGTTGTCTTCGCCGTCATGGAGGTGCAAGTCGGTGGGAGGGACGAAGACGGACATCGACTTCTTCTTGAGTCCATGGAGGCCTGGCAGGGTGTCGATGCAGCGGGTGCCATTGACGACGTCGAAGCGCAGCATGCGGTTCCCACGGTCAGCCAAGACGACCTTGGTCTTCGAGGCGGCCGCGCATAGGGTCTGATGGTTCCCCATGTAGTAGTCGAGTTGCGGTGGCCTTATGGCCAGCTCGTTTTTTGGCGGGAAGATGTTTGGGCGCCGCCGCCTCCGTCGTCGCCAGATCTTGGGTGTTGCGGATCCTTCTTCTCGTGTTTGGGGCACGGGCCTTGGCAGGCGTGAGCGTTGGCAGCACCTTGCCATGCCCATGCGCGGCCGCCTCTTGTGCCGTCGGGTGAAAAAAATTCATCTTGGAGAGGTCACTCCAATCGGCGTAGCAAATACATGCGTTTGTGGCCGTCATATATACAACCCGAGGTTCAGGATCCTCCGGAGTAGGAGAGATAGACAACACTTGGAAGAAAACAAATGTACACATGAGATAAAAAGTTTGAGCTGAAAGTTTAATGCTTACCAAAGGCTTGCTTAACCTATTTATTGATTTATTAATATCAGCAATACAATTTTATTTAAGTACAGATGATTGTGCTACTGCACATTGAAAGGGAACGAGAAACCTATCCATTGTTGCATTTTCTCAAGATTGTTGCATTTTATGCCTCCATCCAGATAAGATAAAATCAAACAAATAACTTGAAGAGTGCTTCCATGCTTACTCTCACTAGATAGAAAGAAAACTGACCGAGCCTAACATTTTCTTGAGGGTGAAACGAATGAAGCTTCAAAAAATAAACCACGATGCATGTTGTGCATCATGTGAACTTCCTAACATAACAGGTTCTATTTGACTAACATAAGAGGTTCTATTTGACTAACATAAGGAAGAAAATCCAATGAACAATTGGATCGATATTGTTGCTTCACTTTATTACTTCATAAGTGAATTAGGAGTAGATTTTATCTGTCCTGAACAAATGGACTGCTGATTTCTATAGGTAGCAGTAGGAAGCAAAGTTTTAAATAGCGCGCTAAGCCCTGTTAGCGGCAGACATCTTCTAAATGTATAGCGTGCTATAGCGAGCTATTTAAAATATTTGTTCATGTGTTTGGACGAAAAACCCTTAGTACACGACCTCTTCTAAACGCTATAGCGGGTTATTTAAAACCATAAGTAGGATCAAGAAAAAAAATAGCGCACTACAGCAAAATAGCGCCGAGCTCAAAATACGCTATTAGCGTACTATATCGCGCTACAGCGTGCTATTAGCAAGACATTTTACACTGATACATTTAGCGAGGCAATTCTCCATACGCTATAGCAATTTGTTCACTGAGTAGGATCGATGTTAACCAAAGCAGATAGATAAACCCAATAGCTACTAGCACAAGACAAGATCATGTACGTACGTTATAGGAAGATGTGAATTACGCACATCCAAACGAAGCAGAGGACACACGTGCAAATCCAATGAGCAACACCAAAACCACGTACGCATCCGAAGCAGAGGATGAGGAAGGAAATTGAGATGGAGAAAGCACCTTAATGAAACGGGAAACAAACTGCGATCGGAGGAGGAACGGTGATGACGGCGGTGTCTGGAACGGTCACGACGGCGGCTCTGGAAAGAGCTCGGTGAGTCTGATTTGGGGCTTTCGTTTTGCACACCTCCATCCACCTTGGGATCGGCCTATTTGATCTTTTTTTCGCATCCCCTACGTAGGCCAAGCACACGGGTTCTTCTTTTCTATTTTATTTTTTCATTCTTTTTCAAATTCAAATTCTTTTTTTTTTGTAAATCATGCACTTTTCTAAGAACAACTTTTTAAATTTTTTCAAACACGTGAACATTTTCTCAAATCCATGAACGATTCTCAAACCAACAAATGTTATTCAATCCCTTAAAAAAATTTAAAATCCACAAACTTTTTTTAGATTCATGAACATTTTTATTTTTATAAAATTAGTGAATATTTTCAAATCTATCAACTTTTCCCAAGTTCATGAATCGTTTTCAAGTCCGCCAATTTTTTTTCGAAATTTTCAGAACTTTTTCCATATCCTATATTTTCAAAATTCATGCACTGTTTCCAAATTCATGACCTTTTTTCGAACTCATGAACTTTTCCCAAGTTTGTGAACCTTTTTCAAATTTATGAACTTTTTCAAATCCACAAACATTTTACAAAAAATTGTGGACTTTTTTTTCCAAATTCCTGATTGTTGAAATTTTGGGAACTTTTTCTCAAATTCACAAACTTTCCTCAAACTTGTGAACATTTTTCAAATTCATGACTTCTTATTTCAAATTCATGACCTTTTTCAAACATGTGTTCTTGTTTATCAAGGTGAAGGTTCAAAGATCAGCAGTCAAGCCCATTATCCGGCTAGTTACAAGATTGAGTACAAATGATAGAGATAGATAGTAGCAAAGTAGTACAACAAATAAAAGGAGAAATTGTGTAGAAGAACTCAATAATAGAGAATAGACCCAATGGTCCATATTGGTATCTCACTCGAAAACAGGCAAATGACATAGTAAATAAATTACAGTGGAGCAATTGACCGAATTCCAATATTTGTAACTATGCTCGTTCATGGCATAATCTCATATAAGCATTCCCCGCAAAAAAAACTCATATAAGCATTACATCTGTGATAAGTAGACCGTTAATCTAACTGCATCTACTGCTAATACTCCACCCCCAAAATCGCTATCCAACATGCATCTCGAGGTATTAAGTTTGTAAGAAATAGAGTACCACAATAAGTAAGATGACATAATGTAGATAGGAAGGAGTCAATCAATAAGTTTGTTTTGTGCGTTGCGTGCACGTACCGATCACCATGACCTTCACCATCTTCTTACTTGGTCACTAGCATTCACCTCAACTTCATTTGCTTCGCTAGTTGGTGGTTGCCTAGAAGCATTGGGGGCATACACCTCGACCATATCCTCAACACGTGATGCACTTCTACCCTCGCTCATATCATGACTTGGGAAGGAGACATGGCGGTTCAAGTCGATTTCAAGTTGATGACCTTCAACCTTGGCGGAAAACAATTCAAGTGACTTGTCTTCTTATTGCGCAACTTTTTTCCTTGTATACCTCCTAATGCAATTCCGAGATGATATGAATATTCTTCAATCGAGATTTTTATCCCGCTCCAACATTATTCCTTCCTATTAGCTTAACTATATCATTGGGGTCCATCCAATTCAACACATCTCTCACTCCATAAACAACCTCCTCATAATTAGAACTTGTATTAAATACCATGGCTTGCTCATCATCGTCCACATTGTCGGCATTGTTGCTCAAGAACGTCGTCTTGTCCAAATAATGAACGTTTACGAGTCACGCCATATAAAAATAATGAAAAGTAACTTGATACATCAATTACTAGTCTAATGTATTATATGTGTCATGGCTTTACTGATGCATTATTGTTGGGAATAGTTGCATGGAAAACAAAAAAATTCTACGCACATGCAATGATCTATCCATGGAGATGCATAGCAACGAGGGGGGGAGTGTGTCTACGTACCCTCGTAGACCGAAAGAGGAAGCGTTTAGTAACGCGGTTGATGTAGTCGAACTTCTCGCGCTCCAACCTATCAAGTACCGATCGTACGGCACCTCCGCGTTCAGCACACGTTCAGCTCGGTGACGTCCTCCGCCTTCTTGATCCAGGAAGACGACGAGGTAGTGGATGAGTTCCGGCAGCACGATTGTGTGGTGATGGTGATGGTGAAGTGATCTCCGTAGGGCTTTGCCCAAGCACTACGAAATATATGATTGGGGGTGTAAACAGTGGAGGGGGCGCCGCACACGGCTAAGCAATTGTCTGTAGTGTGCTAGACGCCCCCTCCCACATATATAGGTGGGAGGGAGGGAGGAGCAGCCAATGGGGGCGCCCAAGTAGGGGGAATCCTACTTGGGCTCTCTCCCAAGACGCCCCCCCTTTCCTTATTTGGAGCGCGGAAGGAAGGAAGGAGGAGGTGGCGCCCCCCCCCCCCTTTCCTTTCTCTCCTGAGGAGGGAAAGGCAGGAGGGGCCACCCCTCCCCCTTTCCTTCCCCTAGGGCCGGCCAGCCAAGGGAGGGCGCGCCAGCCCCCTTGTGGGCTGGTTTGTCCCCACCATTGGCCCATAAGGCCCATAACTTGCAAGGGGGGTGCCCGGAACCCCTTCCGGTGACCTGAAACTTTCCCGGTACGTCCCGAAACACTTCCGGTGTCCAAATACCATCATCCTATATATCAATCTTTACTTCTTGACCATTTTGAGACTCCTCGTCATGTCCGTGATCTCATCCGGGACTCCGAACAACATTAGGTCACCAAACCATATAACTCATATAACACTATATCGTCAACGAACGTTAAGCGTGCGGACCCTACGGGTTCTAGAACTATGTAGACATGAGCGAGACACCTCTTAGATCAATAACCAATAGCGGAACCTGAATGCCCATATTGGCTCCTACATATTCTACGAATATCTTTATCGGTCGAACCGTTATGACAACATACGTAATTCCCTTTGTCCATTGGTATGTTACTTGCCCGAGATTCAATGGTATGTATCTTCTCGTTCCGTAATACATCACCTCATGACTAACTCCTTAGTCATTTTCTTGCAAGCTTATGATGTGCATTACCGAGAGGGCCCAGAGATACCTCTCCAATACTCGGAGTGACAAATCATAATCTCGATCTAAGCCAACTCAACAAACACCTTCGGAGATACCTGTAGAGCATCTTTATGATCACCCAGTTATGTTGTGACGTTTGATAGCACACAAGGTATTCCTCTGGTATCCGGGAGTTGCATAATCTCATAGTCGAAGGAATATGTATTTGACATGAAGAAAGCAATAGCAATAAACTGAACGATTAGTATGCTAAGCTAACGGATTGATCTTGTCCATCACATCATTCTCCTAATGATGTGATCCCGTTATCAAATGCAAACACATGTATATGGTTAGGAAACCTTAACCATCTTTGATCAATGAGCTAGTCTAGTAGGCTTACTAGGGACACGATATTTGTTTATGTATTCACACATGTATTTAAGTTTCCGATCAATACAATTCTAGCATGAATAATAAACCTTTATCATGAATAAGGAAATATAAAATAACAACTTTATTATTGCCTCTAGGGCATATTTCCTTCAATTATATCAAAACTACATCACTACTAATGTATTCATTAAACCATGACATTAATTAACACATACACTAACCCTAGTTATTCCTACAAACCGGAAGCATAATTCCTACTACACATGAATCATGAACTAGGGTTCCACCTTGATAGCAAAAAATTCCGCCAAAATAACAAGTGATACGGATATGATCAAATACACTAGGATTTGGGGAAAACAATGAACTAAGGTTCCACCTTGATGTTAAAATTGCCACAAAACAACAATGTTTTTAACAAAAAAGTTAGGTATTACGGAGGAGATTACCTCAAGCAAAGAAGGGTGGGGAAGATCCACCGAAAAGACTTGCTGGTGTGATCAAAAGGGTCAGAAAGTCTAATCAAAGTCAAACCGTATTAATCTTTCTGTTAAGGATTATAATTTCTTCGATCAAATGAAGATTTCAGAAGAAGTCATGCCAGTATCAGGACTTCGTTCTGCATGGCCGTGGGGGCAAATGCACCCCCCCCCCCCACCCGCCGCCAATATTGCATGCCAGAAATTTTCTTCAAGATTAAGAGCAACATAGCTTTAGCTTTGTTAGAAAAATGGCATCCAAAAACTAATACATTCTCACTCTCATGTTGTGAGCGTACTATTACGCTCCTTGATATGTGTCAAATGGCTGGGCTCCCTTTGGATCATAGATTAAAGTAGCCCGCAAAATAGCCGCGATAGCTGCGCTATAGCTACCCAGGAGCCTCGTCGCTACGCTATGGCTGCTGCAGCGAAATCCTCCACAACTACCTCTAAATGGCTCAACAATGAGCAAAACCCTTCAGAAATCATCTCTCCCGTCTGAAAAATTTCCGCTATTTGCCACGATTGCCCGCTATGGGGCCGCTATAGCTGCTGGGAGAGGCTGTCGCGAAATCGTTTCTCCCGCGATTTTAATATATGCTTTGGATGGAGATTTGTACGAGGAATTGATTCCACTAGAACAACCATTAGACCCCTCCCTTTGCCTATTCCCTGACTTCCTATCAGATCTATTATCCGCTCATGACCAGCTTGCCAAGAATAATGGTGGTCAGGTGACTTTCCAAACCTGGTGTGATCATTTTCACAACCAGGGAAACCACTTCGTTCCTTTAAAGTCTCTTCGTGAGGTAAGCTTGTATCTTCCTGCATTTAATTTGATCTCATTGGTGCAGGACCTTACATTCACTCTAGTTTCCTTGTAATGGCGTCCTAGATCACTCCAAGGCACCGAATTTCATTAGCTCTGCCAGCTCTTTGTTTTATATATTTTTCTTTGTCGAATCAACACCCATCCTATAGGACCCTGCTATAGGATTAGGGGATGGCACGTCCATTTTATTATTGGTTGGATGGGGGTTTATTTAAGTAAAATGTTTGGCAAAAGAGCAAGATTGGATAAGCTTTCAATTTCTATACTTTACCTGGGGAAATTATCTATGGTGGGAATTATTTTCAAGATTCCACATGATTTTATCCCTGAAAAGGCACATGCTTTCTTCAAGGACTATAATAATATTTCATGGTACCCACCAAATTTGTCCAATAACTAGCGCAGGTCGGCTACAAAAAGCATTCACTATTTCCATCCGACGTGGGATGCTGCCATGGAGAAGGTCTTATTATCACGATGACTTGTGCATTGTTGAGCCGTATCATCCCGATCGGGTTGCTTGACAATTCAGATTAGATCAGCATGTACCATATACCCCATTGCACAGTTTATACACAATAGATGACACAAGTATTACTTATGCATATTGGTGGCCTTTCTTGCGCTCGACCCAAAGCAACCCCACTATATTCCCAACAGAACTTGGGTGGGAAACTCTTCGGTGGCATGGACAAACTGGTGGAACACTTTCATCCAACCATTCACTTGTGTTTTTGGCCAGCTTCGTCAAGGCAATACGATGGGCGAGACTCCTATGAGGAGAGTTTACCAAATACGTATAGAATGGGGAGAATCATATTTTTCCTCATAAAATTTTAGACGAGGATCTTGTTATAGTAAATAAGGTGGGTGCTGAACGGCAAGAGGAGTACCTTGCAACTATTGATGCAAGAGAAATACCTGGAAGGATATCTTAGGAAGTTACCTCTCGGACAACAATGCTTCGCCAAATTTGTTGCAACGAGTAAGCGACTGGATGAGACCGAAATGCACCACTGACCATGCTCGATCTCTTCCTGTCCTCAGCCAACCTTCTATTCGGTCCTGCCACTAGCTTTGTCCCGTCGTATGACATTGTGTCGGGACATAGTAGCGCGAAGAACTTGGTCTTCTACCAGGGCAACCTATACCAAATATGGAGGAACGCGGGTTACACGGTCACTCTGCTGCTGCCAGAAGGCGGCCGCTATCATGTAAGGGATGATGAAATATTCGTTCTGAAATATTATCCATAGCGGAGGGCTACACGGTGTTTTTCGGGAGGAATAATGTGGTATTGATGTACACCGAAGGCGTTCCAAGACTCAAGGGTGACTACCTGTACTGGATCGACGGGACACATTGATGGAAGCGATGTTTGTCATGCATGAGAAAGAACCTGGTGTGAAGGCCCTCAAGATATGGTGGAGTGCAATTGCTTTTCGTGGCCAATAGTTTGTTCTATTTTTTTGCTTTTTGTGGCCAATAGTTCGTTCTATTTTTTGTGGCTTTGTTGTAAAATAATTTGCAGCAGCCGCCTCTTGTGCCGTCGGGTGAAACAAGTCCATCTTGGAAAGGTCCAAGCGTTTGGGTCGTTTGGTTTCGGCGTACGTTTGATTTTGACTCCAAAAAAAAAAAACGCTCTCCAATCTGTTAATCACGGTCTCAAGGCTGGTGTGCATTGCGCTCCATCTTCTTCCATCGGCAGCTTTTGCCACACAAAAAAAAGAACAGGCGCATGCTGCCGGCTCCTCCGGCGAGGTGCCCAAATTTAGGCCGTTCAGCGAGGCATGCCTGGGAATCCGCCCAGGTTTGCGTATGAGATGGTCATGGTAGGGATGGGCTGGATCCATGCCTGAGTCGGCAACAACCTTTGATTTGACGTCTTAGATTCGTGGCGCATCCGTAAATGATTTGTAATTAATTATCTGTTTTTGACCTGAAAAAAATTAAACACACACAAGCCATAGGTCTGAACTTGGCTCGGCGGCGGGCAGCGGAGGTGAAGCGCGCGGAAAGGCTAACTGGAGATCACCCTATCTCATAGACTGACTAGCAGTCGGGCTTATATATGTGTGTTTTTGCTCTGTAGAAGGAAAATACACATGAGCTCCTGGGTGCTCTACACCTATACGAATATTAAACTTAAAAATTACCAACAAAATTCGAAAAAACTAAAATTTGAGGATAACAAACCTGGGTTTTCAATCTACTCCCGTGCGATACCATTTTGATATAGCTAAATTAATTTTTGGTAAGTTCATTGCTATAATTTCCGCAACAACTTGCGGAGCGTTATCTAGTTGCTACAATTCCTTTCTACCTGGATCGGATTCTTCAGCTAAGCTTACGATAGCACAATGGTTAAAATTTCCATCGAATAAAATATTTCTTATGACAAGATGCATCGCTTCAGTAAGATGCATGGATTATTTAAGCTAACTTAACACTATATATAGTTAGTCAGTACTAGCTGTAAACAGGGAGCAGCCACGATAGCAAATTAAGTCCCAGAGTGAATGCCATTCAGAGCACTGCCTCGATCCTCTGTTGATTGTTAAACATGTAACGGCAGGATTTGTGCTTCATCATACGGAGTTCATGCATCGTCCCTTTGCCTTTGCCGTTGCTGTACGCTACCTCCATACCGGTGAAGAGGGCAAATTCCTTGACGGATTCCATCTCGTTCCATTCCTTGTTAAATTTCATGGCATCCAAGAAGTCGACGACTCGACGATGAACCTGCCGGAACCGAGGCTGACAACACAGGGATTGTGCAAGCTCTTTGGCTGCCACTCCTCCGGCAGGTCATCACGCGCCCAGATCCGCATCTTGTCCGGCGACAGCTCCTCCCCTCTAACGACGCCCGAGAGGTCGGCAGCGCAGGGGAGGTTGTTTGAGACGCCAAACCAGAGTCCAAGCTCAGGGACGTAATCCGCCTTGCCATTGAAGGGCATGAGCCAGTCCCCAGCTTTGCTCCACTCACGAGTCGCGATGTGGAAGCAGTAGGTGCCGGCACCCTCGGCGCCGCAGATGGAGAAGCAGATGCTGTCGCCGACGAGGGCGTGGCCGAAGACCATGGCGTGCTCGTGGTGGCTGATCCACGGCGGCAGCGGGAGGATGTCGCAGTGCCAGAACCTGCTAGATAAGGCGGATGGCCGGAACCCCCTCCACACCAGGGCCTCGAACTGCGGCCGCGCCTCCGCCTTGTCCGGATGGAGGAGGCCGTCGATGATGTAGAGGTCGCCCGTGTCATCGCCGTCAGGGCGGTGTAAGTCCGTCGGAGGGACGGAGATGGCCATCGGCAACTCCTTGACCCCGTGGAGGCATGGCATGGTGTCGACGTAGCTGGAGCTATTGGCGATGTTGAAGCGTAACATGCGGTTCCCGCGGTCGCCCAAGACGACCTTGCTCTCCGAGGCGGTGGGGAAGAAATGGACGAAGCGACGGGAGTCCAGGCAGGGGGAGATTTGCGGCGGCCCCATGAGCAGCTCGGGTTTTGGCGGAACGATCTTGGGCGCCGCTGCCTCCACCGTCGCCGGATCTTGGGTGTTGCAGGTCCTTCGCCTGTTGGTGGCACGGGCCTTGGCGGGCGTCAGTGTTGCCATGTTCAGCCGCCTCTTCTGCTGTCCGGTGAAAAAAGTCCATCTTGGAGAGGTCCAAGCGCCGCAGCCGCAGCAAATACAGGCGTTTGTGGCCGTCATACAGCCCCAGGTTCAGGAACCGCTCATAATCGCCGACTCTCTGACGATCTAGTTAGTATGATACCTCTTGATCTCCTGGGAGGGTGATAAGGAAAAAAAGAAATTAGATCAAACTGAAGCAAGATGACCTACAGAAATCGGAAAAATTGATGAAACGTACGGGGGCAACGGACGGCACGGCGGTCGGCAGCGGTGGCTGGAACGGCCCCACTTGTACGGCCTCACTCAACGTGGAGACTTGTACGTGCTACGCCTGCCGGAGCGTCATCGTGGCCACCAGTTCTTCACGGGCATACAACACCTAATCTTCTACGAGGAACACCAGCACTTTATCGATGTCAGAAGGCGGTCATCATCTTGTAGAGGAGACTGGACGAGACCACGGACGGCAACCACTAGCTTTGTCCCGTCGTACAACACGTTGTCGCGCCAAGAACCTGCTCTTCTGCGAGGGAAACCTGTACCAAATCTGGAGAACAGCCTGGTCTTCTGCGAGGGAAACCTGTACCAAATCTGGAGAACAGCCGAATATCTGATAAAATGGCAACTTTTTTTTTTTGAATTTGTGAACGAAATTTGAAAACACAATTTTTTTTTTTGTAATTCTGGACAAAATATGGAAACAAGCACCTTTCTTAAATTTGGAAACTTTTTTCATTATTTTCTCAAATTTGGAAACTTTTTAAAAATCATGAACTTTTCTTAAATTCATGATGAATTTTTAAATTTTTTTCCAAATACATGAACATTTTCTTAAATTCGTGAACGTTTCTCAAACTTATAAATCTTTTTCAAATCCATTAAACTTTTTTCATATCTATGAAATCCATGAACGATTTTTACATTCGTTAACCTTTTACTTTTTAAAAGATAGTGAACATTTTAAAAAAACTCTATGCACCTTTTCAAATCTATGACCTTTTCCCAAGTTTGTGAATCTTTTTCAAATCCGTCAACATTTTCCAATTTTTTTGAAATCTTTCCAAATACTGATTAAAAAAATATCATGGAGTTTTTCCAAATTCCATGATTTGTTTTCAAATTCATGATCTTTTTTATATATTATTTTTTCCAAATTTATGAACCTTTTAAAATCCATGATTTTTTCAAATTTTTTGAACTTTTCTCAAATCCATGATTTTGAACCTTTTAAAATGTGTGCAGGACTCTCTTGAGACACATCAATCCAAAGGGCCTCTCTCCCGCATAGCTCCACACTCTCTGAGTCTAATTGGCCTAACTGTTTAGGCTCCTAATTAGACGGCCTCTAATCTCGGTCTAATTTGTCTAAGATAATTAGACGATAAGCGCCGCCAGGCCTTCTCTCTTCAGTTTCTTCTTCCTAGACGTCAAAGCTCTGCCAAACTACTATGTGGAACGCGTGGATACCTCGAAGGGGTCGTCTACTTCGACTTGTCTTGGAGAATAATTCTGGCGGCTGGGAGGTATAACCTAGCTGCAGGAATCGGCATGATCGTCACCTGCACTGACTCGTCACTGCTTCGGCTACTCTGCACCATCGGCGAGTTTGATCATTACCGCCATCTTCATAGTGTTCACGGGTGTGATCGTGTAGCATATTATTTTTGTTGCGTGGCCTGTTCCCCTACACAGAGGATATCCTAGACATCTGGACGCTCGCAAGCCTCTTATCAGTTCGTTGCTGGATTGTGGGATTTTGAACGTCTAGACCAGTCCAAACAAATTTGATATCGTCGTTGAATGGTCAAAAGTGTCCAAAGCGTTCACTCTAGACATTTGTGGGCGATTTGGTGATCATCGTTGGAGTTGCCCTAACCTGGTTTGTGTAAAGTGATACCCTAGCCTTTGCGCAGTGTAATAGGTGCTGAAGGGAGATGTCCTTTCTTTCGGACTTAACAGAAAACAAAGAGGGAAACCAAAACACTATTTTTCATACTTTCCCCTTTCCTCCCCAGCTGCTTGTGTATGCGGCTCCGGAGGATGAAACCCTAGCCTTTGCGTAGTGTAATAGGTGTTGAAGGGAGAGTTTCCTTTCCTTCGGACTTAATAAAAACAAAGAGGGAAACCAAAACACTATTTTTCATACTTTCCCCTTTGCTCCATGGATGCTTGCGTGGGTGGCTCCGGACGATGAAACCCTAGCCCAACCCCTCCTCCTTCATGCTTCCCTGGGCGGCACCGGCAGTGGCAGCGTCGCCCGACCTCGAAGGCGGGGAGCATGGTCAACACGCTCCGACGGGCTTCCTTCGCGCGAGGGTGAGGCGTCACATAGGCGGCGCGGGGGTTCTTCTAGTGTGGCGACGTCTGGCGGGAAATGCAGCGAAGCGGCGGAGCTCGGCAGGGGAGTCAAAATGGAGGGTTTTGGCGCGTGGGTGTGGGCTCCTGGAGCCGCCGACGAGGGATTTGGTGGCGCCAACATGTCTAGGCCAAGGTGGTCGCGACTCTATGATCTCCGCTAGGAGGTGTTGCGCAAGAAGCAACGGCTGGATTGCGGTGCTGTCCTTTGATGATGCCGACGCGGGTGATGGAGGTGGTGGCGTGCGATATGGATTTGGAGTTGGTGCGGATGTCGGCTACGTGTGGTGCTAGCGGCCCTTGATTATGCTGGCATTGATTGAAGGTCCAAAGCTGTGTTTTCCCTCGATCGAACGAGAGATGAAAGTTGGGTTGCGTGCCCTCGACAGTGCAAAGGTCGGTGTGTTGCGAGATTATGGTCACAATGACGCCACCCACTCGTCATCTCCTTTCAGGCATTCAAGGATGGTTGGTACGCCGACAAGGGAAGTCCAGTTGAAATAGTTGCACTTCGAGGTGATCGGTGTCGGTCGAGAGACGCGGCTTTGATTTTCTGTTTAGGGTAGGTTCCTTTGCGTTGTGTTTATCACGTGTGGGGCGGCTTACCTTGGGATTAGTTTGGGTGTAAAGTTTATACTATACTTGATGTTCATGATAAGTGGTGGTCTTTTGTAATTGTTTTTTCTGTTTTCTATAAAATTTCATACTACTTCATTCGTTCCATATTATTCCTTCTGTCAAAAACATTTTTATATTATGAGACGGAAAGAGTCCTAGTCTTGAAAAAATTAAAAAATGGAAACAAAGACATGCTGTCAGTCTCTACCAACGCGAGGGAGGGAATCCAATCCCCCATTCTGAGCTCACTCTAGATCTAGCTGCAGCGCACACCCGGGATCCGAGCTCACCAGGCCGTGCTGTCCATCGTTGGCTTCGGAGGGGTCGGCAAGACGACCATCGCCACGGCCTTGTACCAGGCATACGGCGATCAATTTGATCGCCGGGCGACGGTCACCGTGTCCCAGAGCTCTGACATTGACGCGATACTGCTGACCATACTCAGTCAAGTCAAGCCTCAATCCAAAGATGATAATGAGGAGCAATGCACCGGTGGCGGCGGCCCCTCTGGGAAGAAATGCCTCATGGCTGCCATTGGAACAGTATGGGCCAGTATCATGCCCAAGGGCGACAAGGACGGTGAGCAGCAAGGTGGCATCACATCCCAGACAACACAAGATCTCAAGAGGCACCTGGAGGAGTACTTGAATGGAAAAAGGTACACCATATTTTCATGTTGAGAGTATGTGTTGCTCAATTAGTTCATCACTAAATTGTAGAGTTGCATAGTACTATGCAGGAGCATAAAACCATTGCAAATCATGCATCTTATTTAAAAGGAAGTAATCAATTGTGATTTGAGCATTTGAGCAACTTGTGGACAATAGTATTGAACATTTAATCAAGATTGCAAAAGCTTCGTGTGTCAACAAAAAGGACATGCCAGTATAATACTTCAACTTTTGGTCATAACTGAATTTTTGTGTGGCCACTTCCTTGATGTTGATATTTCATAAGGCAAAACCCAACATCCAGAGAACAGCAAGTCTTATTTTACCTCTACGCTGTGTAAAAGAGCTTATCTAATATTTATTTTTTTCCCTCTCATTGCAGTTACTTGCTCTTAGTTGACGATGTGTGGTCTGCAACAATGTGGGAGAAGATAAAGAACTCATTGCCTACAAGTAAGAAAGGCAGTAGAGTAATAGTTACCACACGGTTTCAAGCTGTTGCCAGTGCATGCAGAAGAGACAGTGGAGATCACATTCATAAAGTGGTGGTACTTAGCGACGACAAGTCTAAAGATTTATTCATGACCGAATCTGGAATTAGTGAGTGAAAGATAATAAGCGTTCCTACTCCCTCGAGGAGAGCTGCGGTTCTGTTTATATTGATTGATGCTGCCGAAGCCAAGCTTGGAGTACAAGGAATATTACAAGGAGTTTGAGTAGGAGAAGGAAAGGAGTTTGAGATGCTACGGAAACATATTCTCTAACACCCTCCCTTAATCTTAACTACCCTAGATTAAGATTACTCTTGAACTCCTCAAATGGTCTTGATGGCAATGCCTTTGGAAAACCATCTGCTACTTGATCATTGGAGGGAATAAACCGTATCTCGAGTTTCTTGGCTGCAACCCTTTCTCGCACAAAGTGAAAATCAATTTCGATGTGCTTTGTCCTTGCATGAAACACAGGATTTGCAGACAAATATGTTGCTCCCAAGTTATCACACCATAAACATGAGATACGATTCTTCTTGATTCCCAATTCCTCAAGAAGTGATTCAACCCAAATGATTTCTGCAGTTGCATTTGCCAAGGACTTATATTCAGCTTCTGTGCTTGACCGTGACACGGTGGCTTGCTTTCTGGCACTCCAAGAAATAAGGTTAGACCCAAAAAATACTGCAAAGCCTCCAGTTGATCTTCTGTCATCACTGCATCCTGCCCAGTCAGCATCAGAGAATGCACTCACAAGAGAGGAATTAGACCGTTTGAAATGAAGTCCTATTCCCATAGTATGCTTTACATATCTTACAATTCTCTTGACAGCTGACCAATGTGCAGAAGTAGGTGCATGCAGATATTGACAAACCTTGTTGACAGCAAATGAGATATCTGGACGTGTGAGAGTTAAATATTGTAATGCTCCCACAGTACTCCTATACCTTGTACTTTCCTCCTCCTGAAGTGGCACACCTTCATATGCTGAAAGTTTTTCTGAGGAAGACAAAGGTGTAGGAACTGGCTTGCAATTCTTCATCCCCATGCGAGACAGAAGCTCAGTGATATATTTCTCCTGATTTAACACAATTCCATCTTGAGTTTTCTTGACCTCAATACCTAGGAAGAAATGCAAATCACCTAGGTCTTTCAAGGCAAACTCTGAGCTCAAATCATGCAGAAGTGCATTAGTAGCATTTTGTGAAGAACTTGCAACTATGATATCATCAACATATATAAGCACAAAAATGACTACTCCAGCCTTGTTATAAATAAACAATGATGTATCAGCTTTGGAGGCAATGAAACCAAGATATTTCAACTGTAAGCTCAATCTGGAGTACCATGCTCTGGGTGCTTGTTTTAAACCATAGAGTGCCTTGTCAAGCTTGCAAACATAATGTGGTGACTTCTTGTCCTCATAACCAGGTGGTTGTCTCATAAACACTTCCTCTTCTAGAATGCCATGCAAAAACGCATTCTGTACATCTAGCTGTCGTAGACTCCAACCCTTGGATACAGCAATGGCTAGCACAAGTCTGATAGTTGCAGCTTTAACAACAGGACTGAAAGTGTCCTCATAATCAATACCATAACGTTGTTTAAAACCCTTTGCAACGAGACGTGCTTTGTACCTGTCAATGGAGCCATCTGCCTTCTTTTTAATTCTGTAAACCCATTTGCAATCGATGATATTTTTACCTTTCTGATTTGGTACAAGATGCCATGTCTTGTTCCTCATAAGTGCAGAATATTCCTCATCCATTGCCTTCTTCCACTTAGGATCATCAAGTGCACTATTCAATGTTGTTGGTTCTCCTGAAATACACAACATTCCATATGGTATAGTCCCATCTTTTCTTATTTTAGGATTTCGTATACCTTTCTGTAATCGAGTCATAACTCGTGAAGAAACTACTGGCTGGACCACAGGAGCACTCGCCGCAGAAGATCCCGAGGAAGCTGCATGTGATGACACAGGCGAATCTGGCGCCACCTGCGCAGAGGATCCTGTAGCCGTTGGTGTGGCCGCTTGTGTGTCCACCACACGGGTGCCAGCCGCCCGAGCCGGCACAGCGGATCGATCGCCCGACCGCGGTTGCAGGCGCACGCTGGGCGAGGGAGATTCGGCCCCACGGCTGGTCCCGCCTGCTGCTGAGGTGGCGGCGTGGGAGTGGCGCGCGCTGGGCGAGGCGGATTCGGCCCCGCAGCCGACCCCGCAGCTGGTCCCGCCTGCTGCTGAATCAGCGCTGCGGTTGGTGGGAGCGCGATCCGAGGCTGATTTGGCCGCGGGATCCGAGGTCTGCGCACGAACAGGAGTTGCGGGCGCCGCCGGATCAGCTTCGTCATCTGTGCCAGGTTCGTCTCCTTCCTCAGCATGAAATATAAGATGATCTTGAGCTTGATTTTCGAAATTTTGATCATTTTGAGCGCCGTTTTCACCAGGGACCTGTACAGGCAACAGAGAAGAACCAATACCAGCAGGAATATCATCACTTTGGTTAGTACAACTGTCGCCCCCATGATCAAAAGACCGAAGATGTGGAGGAAGAAGAAGGATTTCCTTGCGGAGAAGTGCACCAGCATTGGGATGAAGGGAAGCAAAAGGGAACACTGACTCATCAAAAACTACATCTCTGGATATGTAGACCCTACCAGTAGGAACATCTAGACATTTAACTCCTTTGTGCATGGGACTATAGCCTAAGAAGACACACTTTTTGGAGCGAAAAGCGAGTTTGCGTGTGTTATAGGGTCTGAGGTTGGGCCAACATGCACAACCGAAAACACGAAGAGATGTGTAGTTGGGTGTGACACCAAGGAGTCGTGTAATAGGTGTTTCAAATTTGATGACTTTACTAGGAAGCAAATTGATAAGATATGTAGCGGTTAAGAATGCTTCATCCCAGAATTTGAGTGGCATGGATGCATTTGCTAGCAATGCTAGCCCCATATCAACTATGTGACGGTGCTTTCTTTCAGCAGATCCGTTTTGTTGGTGAGCATGAGGGCAAGAGACATGATGTGAAATACCAAGTTTTTGGAAGAAAGAGTTCAATTTTTCATACTCACCACCCCAGTCACTTTGCATAGCAATGATCTTGGAGTTCAGTTTGCGTTCAACAAGGTTTTGAAAATTGATGAAGACTTGGAATACATCAGACCGTTTCTTTAACAAGTAAATCCAAGTAAATTTACTATAGTCATCAATAAAGCTTACATAGTAAGAAAATCTCCCAACTGAAGTAGGGGCTGGTCCCCATACATCTGAAAATATAAGTTGTAGAGGAGCAGTAGACACACTAGTAGAGATGGGATAGGGTAATTGATGACTTTTTGCTTGTTGACACGGATCACAAACTGACTCAACACTATTCTCATAAGAGAGTTTATTTTTGCTAAGAACATATTTAACTATGACTGAAGATGGATGACCTAATCGACTATGCCACCTTGATGATGATGGCTTGGTGACAATATTTGCTTGTTTATTGGACCATGAAGATGATGATGATGATATGAGTGGATAGAGGCCTCCCACGCACCGTCCTCTAAGAATGATTCTCCTTGTGCTCAAATCCTTAACCAAGAAAAAGTGAGGATAGAATTCTATAAGAACATTATTATCAAGGGTGAATCGATGAACAGAAACAAGATTTTTGGAAGTTTGAGGAACATGCAAGACATCTTTAAGGTGCAAATTTTTCATGGGGTTTTGAACAATTGAACTACCAATGTGGGTGATATTCATACCAGAACCGCTTGCCGTGCGAATTTGGTCGCCTCCGTTGTACTTCTCCCGTACTGTCAGCTTGTCAAGTTCACCTGTGATGTGATTTGTTGCTGCACTGTCTGCGTACCAATTAGTGTCCACGCCATAGGAGACAGCATGCGCCTCCTTCTCTTCTTGATCATTCTCTTCATAGCGCCACCAGCAGACACGTGCACCTCCTGGATGATGTCTATAGCATATCTGGCACTCAGGATAGTCATGCTGCTGCTCGCGTACCTGCTGTTGCTGTTGCTGTCGAGGGCGTCCTCTGAATCCGCCGCCTCTATTTGCAGGAGAAGGCTGGCGGTCACCGCGGTCACCGCGGCCGCGCCCTCTTCCTCCTCGCCCACGGGATCTACCACGGGACTGGCCGCGGCCTCTGTAGACGGCGTTGGCAGATGAATGAAACCCGCCTGAAGACGAGTCTCCCAGCATCTCCATCCTCTGATCAAAGGCGGAGATCTGAGCGAAGAGGTCATCGGCGGTGATTGTGTTCTTGACAGCGCCGATCGCCGCCACCACGGAGTCGTAGTCGCGGTCGAGTCCTGCGAGTATGTAGTCCACCATCTCCGGATCAGAGACGGGACGACCAGCGGCAGCTAGTTCATCCCCAAGGCTTTTCATCTTCGCCATATACGCCGAGCTCGACATTGTGCCCTTCTTGGTATTGGTGATCGCGATCCTTAGATTGGTGATCCGGGACTGTGATTGCGAGGCGAAGAGATTGTTCACCGTCGTCCAGAGCTCATAGGTGGAGTCCTTCCCGACGACTTGCGCAAGGATTTCTGGAGACATGGAGTTGAGAAGATATGACAGGACCTGCTGGTCTTTGGCGATCCAGGGCCCGTACAGAGGGTTCGGCTCGAGGGCCGTCGTCTTGTCCGCCTTCGTGATCTCCACAGTCTTGGGTGGAGCGGCGTCAGAGTTGTCCAGGAGCCCGGTTACCTGCGCACCTCGCAGGGCTGGGAGCACCTGGGTCTTCCAGAGGATGAAGTTTCCTCTTGCTAGCTTCTCAGATGGCGGCGATCCGAGGTTGAGGCCGACGCCGGACGAAGAAGCCATGGAGACGATGATATGTGGTTCTAGGGTTTTGATTTGTAGCTAGATGTAGGAGAAGAGGTGGCTCTGATTACCATGAAAGATAATAAGCGTTCCTACTCCCTCGAGGGAGCCGCGGTTCTGTTTATATTGATTGATGCTGCCGAAGCCAAGCTTGGAGTACAAGGAATATTACAAGGAGTTTGAGTAGGAGAAGGAAAGGAGTTTGAGATGCTACGGAAACATATTCTCTAACAGTGAGGACAAGTCTAAGGAAAAAAAAGAGAAAATTCCATCCAAACTCTGGCAAATGTGCGGGGGTCTGCCATTGGCCATAGTTATCATGGCTGGGCATGCCGCCTGCAACAATGACAAACTGGCAACCAAGTGGAGTGAAGTTTGCAAAGCACTGGTACCAGACTCCGGGAAAGCTCTTGGCCAGGACGGAGTCACCAGGATACTCAATCACTGCTACAATGATATGCCTGGTGAGATCAGGACTTGCTCCTTGTATCTATGCATATTTCGAAAGGGCAGCAAGGTCAGCAGGAAGCGGCTGACGAGGCGTTGGCTGGCAGAGGGATTTGTCTGCGAGAAGGATGGGCTGAGTGCGGAAGATGTTGCAGAGGCATATTTCAATCATCTCGTGAGGAGGAAGATCATACGTGCTGTGGAGCACAGCAGCAACGGCAAGGTGAAGAGCTACCAAGTCCATGACATGGTTCTTGAGTACATTGTATCCAAGGCAAGCGAGGAAAACTTCGTCACTGTGGTCGGCGGCCACTGGCTAATGGCGCCACCTAGCAACAAAGTCCGCCGGCTGTCCCTTCAAGGCGGTGACTCGAAACACAAGAAAACAATGGAGACCATGAATTTGTCTCATGTCCGATCTCTGACCATATTTGGGAGCTTAACCCAACTGCCTTCTAATTCATTGAAGTTTGGAATTGTGCAAGTACTAGACCTCGAAGGTTGCCAGGATTTCAGACAACATCATGCCAAGGAGATATGCAAGATGCTTCTACTCAAGTACCTAAGCCTACGAAGGACAGACATCAACAAGATACCCAAAAAAATTGGAAAGCTCCAATATCTGGAGACTCTTGACATAAGAGAGACCAATGTCACGGAGTTGCCGAACACCATCTGCCAGCTTGAACGAGTAGCAAACATACTTGGTGGGAACAAAAGAACACGGAAGGCACTGAAGCTTCCTGAAGATCTGAAGAAGGAAACAATGAAAAGCCTGCGCATACTGTCAGGTATTGAGATCGTCGAGGGACCAGCTACAGTGGCAGACTTTCATCATCTGACAGATCTGAGGAAGCTCACCATTTACAAGCTCAACATCAAGAAGGATAATAAGATTTTCGAAGAACTAAGCTCCTCCATTGAGTACCTTGGTGGCTATTCTCTCCACACCCTGGTGATTGATGATGAGTCGTCTGAGTTTCTAAAATCGCTAGGTGCTCTCTCTACCCCTCCGAAGTTTCTCAATGCCCTCGAGCTGTCTGGCAAGCTGGTTGAGCTCCCAGGATGGATCACAGAGCTGGAAGCTCTCACGAAGCTAACCCTCTCGGTGACGACGCTCACTACTGATGCTCTGAAACAGTTGAGCAAGCTCAAGACATTGTTCTCGCTCACATTTTCACTTAACGCAGCAAAGCTGGATCCGGAAACAACCGCCATTATCGAGGAGAATAAAGAGCACTCTGATGGGGAGATCATAGTTCCGGCTAGTGGATTTGAGAACCTAAAGCTCCTTCGTATCTCAGCTCCTTCGGTGCCGCCGCTAAGCTTTCCAGAGAAGGTGTTACCAAAGCTCGAAAGGCTTGAACTGCGGTTCAGCAAGCTGGAGGGACTATATAGCTTAGAGAACCTTGCATAGCTCAAAGAGTTACATCTCAGAATGCATGACAAAGCAGGCAAGTTTACCCAGTTGTTAGTAGAAGATCTGCCAAGTGCAGCCACCAGGGAAGATGGCTCCTGCGCCAGAATAATTGTTGATCGGTATAAGGTGTGAGTGACCCAAAAGCCAACCTATTGGGTTATATTCATTTATGCTTATTTTTTCTACGAAATACTGTTGTGTGCAAGATCAAGACTCTATTTCCTTGATATCTGCTTGTAATTGTTGTAAGAAATATCCTGTTGTGCTATTCTAGTAGGTGTACGTCAAGATTATGAGACTGCTTCCTTGATATCTGTTTAGTAATTCTTGTAAGCAATATTCTGTTCTGTTATTATTCTAGTCTGCATTCAAGATCCAGATACAATTTCCTTGAGATCTTTTTTGTAATTATTGTAAGAATTATTATGTCGTGTTATTCTACTCTGTGCGCAAGATCAAGGCTCTACTTCCTTGATTATATGTTTGTAATCCTAGTCCTTCAGCTCCATTTGAGTTTCATCGGCGACGGTGCTCGGTTGTAATTCTAGCTTTCATCTATTTTGCGAAACATTGGCAAGAGATTGATACTTGATGGGGGCATTCTTCTCTTGCCCTTGTCAGAAGAAGAGGACAGGATGTCCATGCTGGAAAGACCTTTTGAAGGTTAAAGACATTTATATGCCAGGCAGGAAGTTTGTTGTGAAATTTCCGAGTGCAAATTTCTGTGTGTTGATAGGACAGTCTTAGCCAAAAGTTCCCACAACTTTGAGATTTTACACTGGCACAAATATTCTGCTGCATAATGCTTTGGAAATTGGAATGTATTCATGATGATTGATACAAATGAAATCTGTTTGTCTCTTGTGTCACTGTGAAACTTGATCAGAATAATGCAATGTCCTATGCTCAAATAACACAACTGCCAAATTCTGTGAAGGAAAGTAGTAAATTAAGAACAGCTGCATGAAAATAAGATAAAATCATTTGAGTATTTCATTTCTGCACTGAAGAAAGCATAGTTCCATAAAACATCTATTTTGTAGCTTGGAATCATTTGCTACAAAGCTGCGAAATCTGAAGTAAGTATTTGACAGTCAGAGAAGGCATTCAGAGTGACACAAGAAATGCTCCACTAGTGGTAACAATCAGAGATCGGACGGGAGGCCACGGCACATGCAAGTTTAGAGTATAATATGAATATAGGTTCAGAAGAAGTCACAATTACAAAACAACTCATCAATTGAAAGTTCATAAACATAAGCTGATACAAGCATCATCAGGGTTGATGGTAGTAAACATAAGCTGATACAAGCATCATTAGGATTACACAATACACATTATCATTAGGTTTAAAATGGAAACAGAAGAGGGTGGCATGAGAGCTGATACACAAATATGATCCAGACAACAAGATCCTAGATCCAGATACATGGTGAATTTGCTCTGAAGACCAAAGCTCCGCATCTGTTGTAAGAACAAGATGACAGTTGCCACGGTGATCAGACGTGAAGAGTGAAGAGGTGGGTGCTGCGACGAATAATGCCATTGTTCATCATCTCACAGATTTGCTTCTCGGTCTCTGTTTTCTGGTGATCCATCAACATACCTGCAAAGTGCCAACCAGTGCTAGTTCAAGAACACTCAGGCAGGGCAGGCCTCCGATCATCTTCAGATCCTTCTCCTCTAGTTTCCAGACCCTGATAACAAGAAGAGCAAGAGTTCTGAGCTGTCCAATCCACACTGGAACTTTGACAAACCTTCCTGCCACCTTTAGCTTCTCAAGTTGGAGAAAGTATGGGGATCCAGGAGAAAGTTGGAGAAAGCACGGATTGGAATCACCATAAATTGTCAGAGATTTAAGGTTGCTGCACGTGCCTACAGAAGACAGTAGCTTATCATTCCATTTCTTGTCATTCGGTCCATCATTCCGATCCCTGTCATTAGTACTCTTAGTTCCATCATTCCGGTCCATGTCATTCGGTCCATCATACAGAACTACTTCAAGCTCCTTTACTTGTTTGGGTATAATATCCTTGACAGCACTCTCCGAGCAATCTCTGGAATCTTTGACTGAATTTGTTACACACTACGTTTACTGAAACTGTTGTGGTCTGAAGAACAGCTTACTGAAATTGTTCTAGTCTGAAAAACAGTTATCTGAATCTGTTGAAGTCTGAAAGAGTTAGTGTGAGCTGTCTGCAACTATTGTAATCTTGTAGACAGAGTAGATCAGTTGATTCATCTCTTTTCAGCCTTAACAGAGAAGATGGTGATGATATCCGTTTGATTTAGCCCATTTTGCTTGTGTTTGAATAACCTCTGAACAAAATTCAGGTTTCAACAGTGGTAAATTAAATGTTGTTACTGCACATGATTTGTATTCAGGTTTTCTACACGACCCGTCGTAATATTATGATACATTCTGTTAGAACCCGGCAATTGTTTGAAACTGCTGTAGTCCTATAGAAAGTAAAAGTAGTTGGATGGGAATAGTGTATTTATCAAAGCTAGTTGGACATCCCTGTTCTTGATTAAGATAATTCAGTTCGTCCATTCCATATGTTTGCCGCTAGTAGAAATTATGGAAGCTTAAAGGCCAAATCAAGTTCAGTCATCTCATTTTACCGCTAGTAGATTTCAGACTTTTATTATGTTGTGCGCACACACATACAACATGTTCGGCACAGTCGCGGCGGCGGCACTGTTGGCTACTTATCTGTACTCCTCACCAGAGTTTGAAGTGGCAGAAGCTGGCAGAGTGAGCTCGTTAGCATGGCATGAGAAGTGGTATTTGATAAAATAAAGCATGTCAGGTCAGGTCACTCCTTAGTGCTTGTATGGTTTATTCACGTGTGATGCTCCTCTTTGGCCATTTGGCTGAGTGAGTAGAACTAGACGAAGTAAGGGCCGCGTGAACTGCACGGCCATTTGCGTGAACTGCAAGGCCTAATATGCCTCGGGTTGTTGAGCTGGAGGATGGATCTAAAGAGGGGAGTGAGACTCGCAATATGTATACTGTTGAGTCTCCTACTGGATCTCCTATTCATGAAATGCAGCGTGAGGTGTCTGGAATTGAGGGTCGCAACCAATACCAAAAGCTTGCTAGGGTGGAGCAGAGGGCAGCTGATCGGCTGAAGAAGCGCAACTTCGAAGGTACTCCCCTCTTTAGATCTTCTAATGGCAATCAATTTTCTGCTCTGTCCAATACTGCTATCATGTTACGTGCTTCTCTTATGGGGGTCAATATACCTGATGATAACTTCAATACTATTGATATTCTTCGTGAACTTGAAACATCTAGACAACTGCTTCATGAATAAAAAACCAACCCTACGGATATCACCATCAAAGATGGCTTAGGTAACGCTGCCCCTCTTTCCTTAACTTGGGAAGATCAGGACACGGGAGATGATGTCCCATTTATTCATGTTCGTTCTAGAAGAAAGCAAAAAAAGTCCCCTATGAAGGATAAAGTAGTGATTTCGTCCCCTAACATCACAGTTAGACCTGTGACTCGGAGGCAGAAGAAAGAGGCTGATGGTAGGGCTACTCTGAATCCTAGTAGGCCTACCAGGGTGAGAGAGAAACCTGAACGTTATAAATGATTGGGGCCTTCTGGAATTGTAGGGGGGCAGGAAAAAGTGGTATGGCTTCCTGCCTCACTGATATCATTAATACCAATAAAGTGGATTTCATTGGTTTGCAAGAGACCATGAAAAAGAATTATAAGCCCTCCTTTTTTAGGAGGTTCGACCCTCATTCTGAATTCAGGTGGGAATGGATTCCTTTGATTGGGAAATCTGGTGGGATTTTATGTGGTTTGAGGCTAGAAACACTTGAAGTGATAGACGTGGTGCGTGGCAAATATATACTTCAGATCAATCTTTTTGATAAAGCTAAGAAATGCAAGTGGGCTTTATTGGTAGTATATGGTGCTGCTCAGGATGAGAATAAACCTGAATTTTTAGCTGAGTTGTCCTCCTTTTGTCATAGAGTTGACACTCCATATTTGGTGGGCGGTGATTTTAATATCATTAGACATTGTGGGGAAAAGAATAAAAAGACTCCTCTATCCCACTTTTCTGATGTTTTTAATGCCATTATTCATTTGTTGGGCTTGAGGGAGATTTTCATGGCTGGTGGCTGTTTCACTTGGTCTAATAAACATGAGCATCCTACTCTAGAAAAACTTGATAGGGTATTAATGTCTACTGACTGGGAAGATTTATATCCTTTAGTATCGATTGCGAAGATGGTCAAGGACCTCTCTGATCATAATCTTCTGTTACTGGATGGAGGGGTGGCCTCATCTAGGGCCCCAGGCAATAGGTGTTTCAAATTTGACAACGCTTGGTTGAGCAACCCAGAGTTCCTCCCTCTGGTTGCCGAAATATGGGCTAAACCTGTGTACACGGACGACCCTATTGATATTCTGAATATCAAGTTGAAGAGGGTGAAGACATTTTTTAAAGGGTGGGGCTCTAACAATTTTGGCAATATCAGGATTAAGAAAAATATACTTAGGCTGGAACTCCAAGAGCTGGAGCTCTTGGAAGAGAAATCTGATTTGAGTGGGGAGGCATATATGAGAAAACATAATATCCTGGTGGAACTCAATAATATTTACTCAGAGGAGGAGTTATCCTGGCACCAAAAGTCTACCAAAAGGTGGCTGCTGAAAGGTGACAATAATACTGATTTCTTCCATAAAGTGGCTAATGGGAGACGTAGGAAAAAAACGATGCGTTCTCTTGAATGTGGCTCAGTTATTATCGAAGGAACCAAAAATTTATTAGCACATGCTACTGGGTTCTATAAGGAGTTGTTTGGACCTGCACCTGGCAATATGTGTAGTGTTGACGCTTCCTTGTGGTCTAATGAGGAAAAAATATCCTCGAGTGATAATGAGGAGTTAACTAAACCCTTTTCCCTAGAGGAAATCAAAGCTGCTCTTTTTGCTATGGAGTCTAATCGTGCACCTGGCCCCGATAGCATTCCTGCTGAGTTCTACCAGCACTGCTGGGGTGTTGTTTGCATGGACCTCTTTAGTCTCTTTGAGTGGTTTCATGAAGGCAAACTTGATGTGCAGCGTTTGAATTATGGCATTATCACCCTTCTGCCCAAAACCTCCGAGGCTAATAGAATTCAACAATACAGACCTATTTGCTTGTTGCGTTGCCCTTATAAGCTGATCACCAAGGTCATGGATAGGAGAGTGAGTGTATATGCCCCCAAATTGTTTAGCATTCAGCAAAACGCCTTCATTAAAGGGAGGAACATTATGGATGGGATTTTATCCTTGCATGAAGTCATGCATTATACCCATGTTAAAAAAAGGACGGGTATTGTTCTTAAGCTCGACTTCGAAAAAGCTTACGACAAAGTCAATTGGGACTTCCTTCTTGATTGTCATAGCAAAAGAGGGTTTAGCCCTAAGTGGTGTGGGTGGGTATCTCAGATTCTTCGAGATGACACGGTTAGTGTCAAGATTAATGATGAACTTGGGCCCTATATTAAAAGCGCCAAAGGGGTGCGTCAGGGTGACCCTCATTCCCCTTTCCTGTTCAATATAGCCGCTGAGTGTCTGACCAAGATGGTCTTGGCTGCCCAGAAAAATAAACTGTTTGAAGGGCTAGCTCCTGATCTCATTGAAGGGGGAGTGGGGATTTTGCAGTATGCAGACGACACAGTAATTTGCTTCTCCCATGATGTGGGTAAGGCGTTGAATGTCAAGCTGCTTCTGTATTTGTTTGAACTGATGTCTGGGCTTAAAATTAATTTTGATAAGAGTGAGGTCTTTTCGATCGGTGGGGATAACGATATTGACCAAATTTATGCTGAGATGTTTGGGTGCCAGATTGGTAAGCTTCCTATGAGATATCTGGGGGTCCCAGTAACGTATGCTATGCTTAAAACTATGGACTGGGATTTCCTAGATGCCAAACTCCTTAAAAGACTAGCAGCTTGGATAAGCTATATTGCTTCGTCTGATGCTAGATTAACTTTGGTTAACTCTAGCCTCGATGGGATTCCATCTTATTTCATGTCTATGTTCCTCCTTAACAAAACGTTCATTGAGAAGATGAATACACATCGAAGACGTTTCTTTTGGAGGAAGAAGAAAGATAAACGGGCTTATCATTGGGTCAAATGGGCTAGGGTCTGTCGTTCTAAGAAGAAAGGGGGATTGGGTATCAAAGATCTTCATAAGCAGAACATTAGTCTCCTTGTTAAATGGTGGTGGAAATTGGAGTCATGAGACGGGTTGTGGCAAAAAATTGTACGGGCCCGATATCTTAAACGCAAGACGGTGGCTAATGTACAGACTCGATTCAATGAGTCCCCTTGTTGGAAAGCTATTATGAAAGTTAAAGAGGTTTATATGGAGGGCAGAGGAATCCGCATTAACATGGGTGACCTGGCTAGGGTCTGGTATGACCCCTGGCTGTCTGAGACTCCTCTGAAAACATGTTATCCTGTTCTTTTTGATATTTGTCAAGATCAGGAATGCACCATAGCGAAATTTGTCGCTAATAACTTCGTGATGGGATTCCGGCGCAATCTCTTCGCGGAGCTTTCCGATCAATGGGCTCCTGTGGTGGATGGGGCCAAAAAGCTTCCTTTGAATGGCTCTCCTGACCATGTTGTCTGGAAGTTTAATAGCAAGGGGGTTTTTACCACAAAATCTGTTTATGAGTGGTTAGAAAAAGATTTGTCAGGACCTGACTACAAGTTGATCTGGAAAGCTAGGATTCCTTTGAAAATTAAAATCTTCCTCTGGCAGCTGTTTCAGAATGCCATCCCTACTAGGGACAACTTGCGGAAAAGGAACTGGCCCGGGAACCCAACATGTTCATTTTGCCATGATATTGAATCTGCGGATCATCTTTTCTTTGGGTGTGTGTTTGCTCGGTCTGTTTGGGGGGCGATTGGGTCAGCCCTGGGAGCATCCTGCACTCCTAAAACCATTTGGCAAAGTTTGGCATGGCTCTATAAATATCTTCCTGGTGGTAAAAAGCATTACATGACTATTGTTGCTGCTGTCTGTTGGGGCATTTGGTGCACTCGTAACAGGGCAACGTTTGACAAATGTATCATTCGCTCCCCGTTGGAGGCTGTTTTCACTGCATGCTCCTTTTTGATGTATTGGTCAGGTCTGCTGAAAGGGATCAACAAGGAAAATGTCAAGGCTGGAGTGCAGAAGATGGTGCGCGCGGCTGCTTCGTTGGCGGATCGTTCTGCTACCAGGGGGAGGCTCATGTTGGGAAATGGTGCTTAAAGTTGTTCTGCCCAGTAGACTTAGAAGTTTGTGATCTCACTGGGGTTTGATGCCCGCTGAGATGTTCGGTGGTTCCTTTTGGTGGTGGTGTCCCGTACTTGGCTTCCTGGTTTCGTGGGATGTTCGTTTCGTGCTGTTCGCTTTGAGGATGGGATGGTTGGTGTCAACAGGTTTTTGCCCCGTGGTGGATGACTCGTTTTAGAGTCATTTGTTGCGGGTTTCCTGTTGATGCTCCAACTCGCTCTCCCCTTTCGGTCTCCTTTTGCTTAGTCGTTTTCTAGTAGCCCAATGGGCGATGGCTGTAAAAACTACTGAGACTGCTGTATTTCCGTTAAGCAATTAATGGAAAGGGGTGTGAGCCCGGTTGGAAAAAAATTTGTGCTGAAAATTAAGTGGGCGCTGGTTCAGCAAGCAAAGACCCAATGTGTTAGTCTATTTCAAAAAGAAGAGGTCCTGTTGGTTCAGTAAGCAAAACACCCAAGAGGTCCCTGTCTATTTGAGAAAAAGGAAAGTGCAACAAAAATGTCAAACATCGCGTGCATGGACAGGATTAATCTTCTGGCCTGCATTCCGGCATTTACCTCAAATTTTGACCAGGATGTATGACTTTGTTAAACAGCAATGTCCAGATTGTGCAATTTAGGTGCGCATCACTTTTGTTTTCATCAGGCTTTACTTACTTCAATTTAGTTTCATTTTGGCATTACTTCTTTTCGACATGGGTTGGAGTGGGAGCTATGATATTCTCTTTTAATGATATATGACTATTTGAAAGAGTATAAGCAAATAATTATAAAAAAGGGGGCAGCCCCAGTGCATGTAGCTCCCGCTTGCGCAGGGTCTGGGGAAGGGTCCGACCACTTTGGGTCTATTGTACACAGTCTTTCCCTACATTTCTGTAAGAGGCTGTTTCCAGGACTTGAACCCGTGACCTCATGGTCACAAGGCAGCAGCTTTACCACTGCGCCAAGGCTCCCCTTCAAATAATTATATTTAGTACAAATGCGATAGGGGACATGTGTTTGTACTTCCTCTGGTTTTGATAGAGTTTAGCCACTCCATATATTTCCTCTCTGGCAAGTCATTTTGCCTATGATATATTGTATCCTTTCTTTCTAACCTGAAAGTTAGCATGTCAATTTTAAATTAATTAGAGCTCATTTCTTCGCATGGTTCACTGATCCATACTTAAAAAATGAACTTCCATTTAGTTCATAATGTGTTCTTGGCTTTCTTGATAACTGGAAATAAGTGTCCTATGTTTCTGCGTTTAATGCAGTTTCCCAATCGTAGATTTTACTGATGAAATAAATACGTCGAAAGGGGATTGGACATGTTACTAACTAAGGAGATAGCGCCAAACTTTTGTATTGATTATGTTGCTATTTTCATACTTCAGTCAAGTTCTTGCCTTATGTGATGGGCAGGTTAGTTTACACTTCCTGAATGCCTCTGTATTCTGTTATGGCACTATTAAAACTTCTATCCCATAGGGCACACAACATTCAGAGGGAAATTTGTCTGTTTTAATACCTTGCTTGTCCATACGACTATTGTCTTTTGTTGCATGTGTAGTATTTTTTAAGTGTTTGTAAATCATATATATTCTGTAAATTGTATATTTTTGAATATTAAGGAACCCAATTTTTGCGTCTCCAATTGTAAAACCGACTCTCTCTGGATTTAGGAGATTAACTCATTACATGCACAATTTAACTTCTAAATTAATCTCCTTTTACATGTGGTTTAATTTCAAAATACACGCAGTGTAGATACGACTAAATATGTATTGCACACAATGGAAAATATTTGATATCATCGATTTCTTTGGATGGGGTTAACATTTTGGTAGATGCTACACCATTGGTAATTTCCAAGCATTCAGTTATCCTTCCGTATATCATTATGTACATTTTGTGCCCGTTGACCAATTATTTGGCCTACAGGCCTACCTTGAGTGTCCCTCACCTATTTAGTAGTGTCCCTTCTGCTTACAGATTGCAAGCATAGTTCTTAACAGTCCACTTATTCTTGCTGAATGACAGGTTTGTAATTCATGGCATTTGGCGCATCTGCGCTTAAATTTTTGCTGGAATGGTGAACAACGATTCCATTTGGTACATAACTGAAATTGAACACCCATTATGCATCTGATTTCTCTACACTTCAATCATTCATGATTGCTGGGAAGATGAGTTTCATAATCTGCACAAGAAATATGAAAGAAAAGAAAGTCGGACTAGATGTCTCCACCCACGCCTCGACTATCAGGTCATTCTCTGTTCTTTCTTTCCTTGACCTCTTCTCTCTTCTATAAATTCATCAAATTTGATTATTCTATTTAAGAACTAAATAAAAATCATATGTCCTGTTTATCTTCATAGTGCAGGTGATGTAATGCACCATTTCACAAGTAAGAACGGGACAAAAGCTACTACACGCGCTCAATAAATTTCATAGTTTTGGATAGAAAAGGGGGAGTTGTATAAGAATTAATTATAGGGCAGTTGTATCTGTGGATACAGACAAAGAAGTAAGGAATGGTATATGAATGATATCATATAAATAAATTGGTGGGCAGAAGTTGGTCTGATTTTATGGGATTAATTAATCCTGTATGTGGTTGCCAATTTTGGTTAGTAAGTACCAGGTAGCGGCTATCTTTTCATAATCCTTCTACCACTTCTTGATGCACCTATCTTTTGCTTTCAGATTACCATCAACAAAATGAAGAAAACCAACAATTTATTTTTTCAGTAAACGGCAATACGATGTGAAGGTATTCAAGAGGATCTGGTCTTATTTTTCTGATCCCTATGGTCCATGTGAAGCTTAGAATGGCTAATGCTGATTGTTTAGAGCTTAGTTATAATGATTTCTTGTGCGTCAGGTTATATTGTACAAGTGATTGCAACTGATTTATTTTCAAAGTTACTATTATTTACACGTACTCCCTCCGTCCGAAAATGCTGATTGTTTAGAGCTTAGAATGGCTAATGCTGATTGTTTAGAGCTTAGTTATAATGATTTCTTGTGCGTCAGGTTATATTGTACAAGTGATTGCAATTGATTTATTTTCAGAGTTACTATTATTTACACGTACTCCCTCCGTCCAAAATTACTTGTCATGAAAATGGACAAAAGGGGATATATCTAAAACGAAAATACATCTAGATACATATCTTTTTATTCATTTTGATGACAAGTATTTCCGGACGGAGGGAGTATAAGTTTAGGGCTGACCTTTTATTTGTCTATGGCAACTACATATCTACATTGTTCCATGTATCAGCGCTTGTATGCACATGCGTCAAACATATCAAAAACAGGAAAGTAAAAGGGGCGCTTTCCACCTGGCACCGCCCAGCCACCTCTCAGGAAGCCCGCAATAGCGGGCCCCAACCGCTAGTTAAACCCATTAAGCTAAGCGTAAAGGGCGGCCAACCAGCTATGCCACGTGGCGCAAGCTGGTTGGCCGTGGTGAGAAATCTTTTGAATTTTTTTAGATGAAGTTGTAGATTATTTTTCAAATGTATTTTTTTTAGATGAAGGTGAGGACCTCTGGTATTTTTTAAATGGAGGGTTATGCAAAGTGGCACTTGCTGGTAGGCTGCGGTGGTAATTTTTTTTCTTATTTCTTTTTTACTTTTTTTAGATGAAGGTGAGAATTTTTTTTCTGAGATGTTTTCTTAGACGGAGACAAGGACTCTATGTACTTTTAAAGTGAAAATGTGCTCATAGCTTCCTCTCAAGCGGCGGCAGAGGGTGGCGCCCCAACCACTAGTATTTGCTCCAAGCCGTCGCGTCTATGCCCACACAAAAATTAGTGAAACGAATTGACATGCATGATTGCATCGATAGATTAATGCATAAATTATAATTTATGACCACATGCTTGACTTGATGATGTGGCACAGTTGAATGAAGAGAAAAAATAGGTAGTGTATTGCAACTATTTAAGAATAGAGGATGCATCCAGCGCGTCCCTAGGCAGGACCTATATATGTCAAGCCTCACATCGGACGTATGTGTTTTTCTTTGGACCCCAATATCCACCTGATGTTCGATCTAGGCAGGTCCTAGAATGAACAAATCGTTCCCCATGGAAAGATGTACCTGTTTTCGTTTGATCTAGGAGGAGAGTGGAGTGGAGCGAACAGCTAAGGTATCTATATTTGTACCATTTATAGTATTTTTACCGTGTTGCTTCAATTTTGAAAAATATTTAAATTTGTAATTTAAATTGTTATAAGAAGCAAGAGATCATATATACATATATAATAAAATCCATTAAAATAGATTTTTGAAGCTTCGGAGGAGAGCATGATTTATCATCGCGTGACTTGATGTACATTGAAACATATAGCAAAGCCAGTACAATGATATGTAGGTGAGTTATCCTCTCTAGAGTAGAGCAAGTACTCCATTTTATTAATCTCTGGAAAGAAATAAAATGACAGTTAGTAAGACGGAAAGACAATAGTCTGCTTAATCAGCTGAACTCTTTAATCCCTGGCTAGTAACATGCATGGTGTGAATTGTGAGTGAACTTGCATATTTGAGTCCACACATGTAATGAGGATGGCTGCACATTAAAATAAAGAACATACACATGTAACATTCTTCCTGAATGCTCAACGTTTCACTTCTGTACATGTGACAACTAGTAGTATTCCTCTTCCAACGCTGCCCTCCAAACCTTTTACTGCCACCGGCCCCCGAAATCAATAAAATGAAATCAGCTGTCATTGCTTTTTTTTTTTGAGAAAGAAATCAGCTGTCATTGCTATGCTCCGCTGTAGGACGGCGGCCTTAAGCGACTTCAGAATTTTAGTGGGCCGGCCACCTTGCAGCCCGGCGATGAGTGTGTGGTTGGGCATGTAGGTTGGTATCATCGTCAGCGCGCGTTCTGCAACGTCACTACTTGGCAGTGGCAAAGATTAAGGCCCTTGTGCCTGGTGCTTCTTGAATTCAGCGAGGACGTGACCTTGGTACCATTTGTTGTTTGTTTTTCTTTAGTTCATAGTGCTTAGACCGGAGGTTTGTTCACTTAGGATCCCTGAATTTTTCTACCTTTCAGATTTTGGTTTCAGGACATTTATTGTGCACATATTATTTCGTATTTGTTCATGCAAATGATTAATCAATGGACTCTTGATCGTAACTGTTTTTAACTATAAAGCATTTATTGAACTTGATGTATTGCTTGGTACTAAGTATTAGCCTAAACTTGTAAATGCCCCCTTCACGATTTCCTTGGTTTGGGCTTGATATCGTCAGCATTTAGCCCCTTGCCCCATTCAAAACCAGCCAATTTAAATGTGTATTTAAGAACTACTAGCAAAAGGAACCATGCGTTGCAACCGAAGAAAAACAATCATAATCTCCAATGGGCCATGACCACATTTTGCTGCATCACCAAGATACACTATCACTCTCAATTTCGTGAAATCATGAACAATTTTTGAAATCATGCATATATTTTTTAACTCATGAACATATTTGAAATCGTGAACATTTTTTAAATTCGTGAACACAATTACAAATTATGTATTTTTTCTAAAATCAAGAACATTTTTTGAATTCATAGACATTGTATAATAGTTTTAAACATTTGTTTAAGATTACAAATATTTTTTAAAACAATTTTCTTGAATTGACAAACATTTCTAGAATCGACGAACATTTTTGGAAATGGTGGAACAATTTTTGAAACTCGAGAACTTTCTTTATTTAACGAACATTTCTTGAATCAGCAAAACATTATATAAATGAATAAACTATTTTCTAAGTCACGATTTTTTTAAAACAAATTCGATATTTTCCATTCATGCAAATCTTTTGAGTTGGCGAAATTTGTTCCATTTCATTAACTTCTAAAAACATTATGAACATTATTTTAATTTCCTGAACATTTATTTTCAAAATTTTGAACATTTTGTGAATAAGAACACATTTTTTACAAAATCACAAACACTTATTGAATCCACAAACATTTTATGATTTACAAAACATTTTATTTAATAATTTTCATTTTTTTTAATTTACAGAACTTTTTTGAAGTCCCAAATTATTTAAAGTATAAAAAAAGGAAAACGTAAAAGCAAAATAAAAAATAAAAAGTAAATTTAGAAAACAGGCTGACTGAAAATGGGCCGGGCCAGAACGGACGCGCAGCATATTTTTCCAGCGCATAGAGCATAGTATATGAGGTCCATGCTGCATGGGCCGGCCCAGGCGGGGGATTTCCCTGTGTATAATGTTTTTTTATCACTTATAGGGGCAATTTTCGTGACATACTGACTATTATTAGGTATAGACTAGCCAACACAGACCGTGCGTTGCAATGGGAGAAAAAAATCACCCCCTTTATAATTTTGGGACTATAATTTTTATCGTTCCATGATATTATAGTATCAATTTTGGATGTTTTATATGTGATTATCTATTATTTCGGGACTAAAATTTAATTTAGTGCCAAGTGTCAGTTGTTGTTCTTGCCTGTTTTTGGTTTCCAGGAAATCGGAACCAAACAAAGTCCAAATGCCACGAAACCTTTTGACATTTTTTTTTCTGGACATAAAAGACACTAGAAGCTTCGCGATGAGACCAAAAGGCGAAGGGGGTGGCCACGAGCCACCAGGGCGCGCCTAGGGGGTAGGCGCGCCCTGGTGCCTCGTGGGCCCCTCGTTCCTTCGTTTGACCTAATTCCAACTCTATAAATTCTCTAAAATCGGGAAACCAACAGAGAGCCACCGAAAATACTTTCTTCGCCGCCGCAAGTTCCTGTTCTCGCGAGATCCCATCTGAAGGCCTTTTTCGGCACCCTGCCGGAGGGGGAATCAATCATGGAGGGCTTCTACATCAACCTTGTTGCCCTCCGATGATGTGTGATTAGTTTACCACAAACCTACGGGTCTATAGCTAGTAGCCAGATGGCTTCTTCTCTCTCTTTGATCTTTAATACAATATTTTTCTCGATGTTCTTGGAGATCTATTCGATGTAATCCTTTTTTGCGGTGAGTTTGTTGGGATACGATGAATTGTGGGTTTATAATCAAATTATCTATGAATATTATTTGAGTCTTCTCTGAACTCTTTTATGCATAATTGTTATAGCTTTGTATTTCTCTCCGATCTATCTGTTTGGTTTGGCCAACTAGATAGATTTATCTTGCAATGGAAGATGTGTTTTGTGATGGGTTCGATCTTGCGGTGCTCAATCACAGTGACAAAAAGGGACATGACACGTATTTGTATCAAACTCGCAGATAGAAGTTCACCGAGTTTCCGATAGAATGAACTCGGCGAACACTTGGAACTCGGGACAAAACCAGATTCTAGTAGTGATAGAGACATGCATGTATATGTAAGATGAGTCAAAGAAAAAAAAAAGACATGTAACAACAACTAAGCTCGATGCCCCAAACGTCAAAACTGAAGAGCATTTATGTAGCGCTGGCTTGATGCAAAAACAATGCCTCAAGGCATGTGGACCGATTGAAGCCTGTAATATAATCTTACAAACAACATAATGCAGCTTATATAGTCCACTGTGGTGGATTAATTTTAAATACATATTGTAACGATACACAACCACATCAAACAGAGGTACAATCGCCTTTCAAAAAAAAAGAAGTTACATTCGACTTTCATAATTTGAAAAACAAAACATGCTAGTGTCCTGGGACGTGCATATAGCAGATGTATAAAATCTTCTTTCGTATAGTAGAATTGTTACTTTTTAAGATATTCTAAATACATAGCAGGCCGGTGTGTAGTGCATCAGTTCGTGAAAGGACTAGCCCTGAGGAAATCCAGCTCCAGCATATAGCCATGTACGTAATGTGCTTTTCCGACAAGATTCATGCCTCCGTTGTCCTTGAAGACATAACATCCATAAGGACCAATGGCGATGGTGTAGCCAAGTTCAGCAAGCTGGCCAGTCGCGACGAGGTTCACATCAAGCCCAGGGACGTACAAAACGTCCTGCAGGGTCATGCTCGCAGTGTTCACCGATCCGCGGCCATGGACCGCCATCGGCCCCATGTTGGGCGTGTCAACAATAACTTGGTCACCAAAGGTTGGCGTGAAGTCGACCAAATGATTCAGGTAGCCCGTCATATGTTGCGGAGCAGCAGATGCAACACGCCAGGTTTGCACGGGCGTACTGTCTCAAGTCAATAAGCTCGACTTGTCCGCAGCTATAGGGTAATCAGATCTGGTAATCATAGCAACAGAGGAACGTACCCAAGAGTATGCAAGCTTGCGATAATAGAAACAAGTATGCTAGTCGTCAGTACCTCGGTGAGGCGGGTTGAGGCTCCATGGCGCAACGAGCTTGGGGGAAGAATAAGAACGAGCTTCGGGGAGTAATTGGAATGGCGGAGCCTAATTAACGCAGCCGTGTGGAAGAAATCTCCAAGCTGTCGCTTACTGCGCGGGTAGGCCTAATTAATGCAACCGTGTGGAAAAATATTCCCGCCTCTTGTCGACAGCTTAAGGTCTAAGCGGGAGTTGCTACTCAGAGAGTCAGAGTTCATCCGCAAGCTTTTGGATAACGGAGGAGATGCCAGCTGCAAGCAAAAAGACACTGGATTGCCACGTTGACAGGAGGTAATTAATTTCCATTTGAGCTTGGGCTTATACATCCCTTTTTCTCCATTTTGATGACAAGTATTTCCGGACGGAGGGAGTATAGAACAACACAGAATCGTACGTGATTCACCCGATCGATCGATCCTCGTTTATCCCAGCTGCATGCATGCATGATTCACAGCTACCATCACCATCAGTTTGAGTTTGAATCGACACCTCGGCGCGCGTACATATACATATACATATACATATACATGTCGCCCTTGACTAGCTTGACCCTAACAATCTATCTTACTAGTATTTCTACTGTTCCATTTTGCAGATGTTCCAAACCAACAGTCCTAGACACGCACAAAGTGGTCCAACTTACTGGATCTATGGCCATGAGATTGTATGGTCCTAGCATCGCTTTGATGGCCTTTCTGCTTCCATTGCTCCAGCAAATCTATTGGGGCATAACTTCCCAACAAGGTAAGGTCGTCAGTAATGAGATCCAGCGTCTCAATCAAGGTCTCAGCAGTGGGACACCCTTCACCGTCAATGAGATCGCCAGTTGGATCGTGGCGCAGGATCTTTACGACCTGGACAAGCTTCGCAAGCTGCTAGATAAACAATTGAAGGAGGTGGTAAGTATCTCTAGCTAGATTTCCATGTGTCTAGAAAGCACACCAATATTTGCAAAACCTTAATATAACACAAGTTCTCATGGAAATTTCAGTGCCGGGGTCTTCTATTGGTGTCTCAGAGTCCGAACATAAGATTGTTTCTCAAGAGCATGCTCGCAAAACTCGAGGGTCGATGGGCCAAATGCGTTTGTGATGTGCAAGGCAAAAGGTATGTGTTCGATATCCAGGTGGTGGCTGGAGACTATTCATCTTGGCAAACCATGCATGCCTACGTGCTCCCATATGTCTGTACAGGCCCCGAGGACAGTCATACCAGTTTCATGAAAGTTCATACACATATACACACCAGTTCTTTATTTTATTTTTTTGAAGATCAAGATTCTTGACATTTTTTAGTCAACTATCAGGGCAGTGCCTTAATTCTTATGCTTTAGGAAGTCACCCTATGCATAATGACCACACTTCATTTAATCAATTAACGTGGAAACCAAAAACAACAAAAACTACATTGATATCTATATTTTATGCCCGGCTTACATTTTGCAATATTACATCAAGTTAAATAGTAATTTACAACTAACATAGAAATACTTTCTTGTGTTCTTCTTGACTTTGGTTTTAAGATGAAATTTTAAAGTCTACTTCTCATAAAAATCTATTGTTGTGCCGTAATAATAGAGAGGCGTAGAATAATTGTTCTTCACCTTGGGTGATGAGTAGTGCGACCCTAAATAGGTAGATAAATATATAGCAGGAAAATAATTCCGCACCACTCCAGAACTTCTGCAAAATGAAGGTATAAACTTCATGTCTCCGCTCTCCATATTTCTTGCTTTTCTCAATATAACTTTCAAGCATGTGTGGGAATGATGCAAACTATATATCCTGGGTTAGATATGGATTAGCTGCAATATTTTATACATAACATGTTCTCAAATTTGTTAGGGTTTACGAGGAGTTTTAAAATACAAATTAAATGACATTAGATGTTTTTTTAATCATAACTACCAAACATTTTGTCGGAACAATGCGCATCATCTGCCATTGGAAATATATTTATTAGACGCAACTTTTCTATATATAATATATTTTTAAAATTCCTTATGGTTTAAAATCAGTTTTATTGATGGAAAATATGCATTGATATTTTACTTCGTACTTCCAAATGAATATGTGAAGATTTGTTTAGATATTGATTAGGCACAATGAATCAATTCTTGTGCCCTTTATTTTCATAAGAATCTCAATATGAGCTCAAATCTCATTTCTTTTTCTTTTTAGAAACCCAATGCACTTGTACTCTATCTCTCTCCCTCTCTCTCTCTCTCTCAAATTTATTAGGGTTTAGGAGAAGTTTTAAAATCTATAGTTATTAATAAAGTAAGGTGCATTTCGCCAATTGTTTCATCCATTCACCAGCGAAAATAATTTTTTTTCTATTCGAGGTGCTACTAAATTCTTATGCCTTCGTCTGCTAGAAAAAAAGGTTTTACCAGAATTTCGTACGTGGCCCCCGCGCTGTGGCCCAGCGAAGACCGCCCACTTATTTTTCTTCCCACGCAACTGGGAGAGTTCTATTTTCCGCACAGAGCTACAAATAGTCGGAACTTCGCACAGGACAACCAATAATGGGCTGGCCCATTTTTCTTTGTTTTTGTTTTTTACCTCTATTTTTATTCTCCTTCCCCTATCTCTTTTTTCCCTTCCAAGTTTATTTTTATTATAATACTTATTTCATAAATTCTAAAATCTCAAAAGAACATTCATAATTTAAAAAGGTGAAATTATAGAAAATTTTCAAAATTTCAAATTTTTGTTGCTATTTTGAAAAATATTCAGAACTTGAATAAAGTTTCCCATTTTTTCAAAGACTTTTTTAAAATTGTTTGAGATTTCTTAAAACAAAATGGAAGTTTAAAAAATGCTCAAAATTTGAAAATTATTCTTATTTTAGTGAATTTTTCACAATTCAAAATAATGTTAAAACATACACAATTTTGAATAATGTCATGAATTTTCAACACATGTTTCCGTTATAAAAAAATGTTCACAAATTCAAAGAATTTCATGTTTCATTAAAAAGTTGGTGTTTTTAAAAACTGCTGGTGAATTTTAAAAGATGGTCCTGTTTTAAATTTTGTTCATGTTTTTTTAAAAGTGTACATAATTGTCAAAACACTGTTCAAGTTTCCTACAGCATTCAGAAACTTCATAGCTTAAAATCTGCTTGATTGAAAGGAAAAGTGGATTGAATAATTCATGGGCCTTCTCTGGCGTACGAAGACATAAAAAACACTTAAACGCCCTCGACCAATGAATGGAAAAATAGTGGATTGATTACTTCACGCCCGGCGAAATCGATAAGCTAAATGTTCCTTTTTCACATGCGCAAAGGGTTTTGCTTGCACATATAATTCTCACTAACTTTAAATACATATTAATTTTTGTCCCGTTGCAACACGCGGGCACATGTGCTAGTACATACGGCCAAAATTCTTGTCTTGTGGATTTATCTAGATACGGATGTATCTAACACTAAAATGTGAATAGATACATCCGTACGTAGTCAAATCTAAGACAAGAATTTTGGGACGGAGGGAGTACTAAATGACATTAGATATTTTTGTAATCATAACTACCAAACTTTTTGTCGGAATGATGCACATCATCTGCCATTGGAAAGATACTGATTAGACGCAACTTTTTTGTATATAATATATTTTTAAATTTCCTTATGGTTTAAAATGTTTTGTTGATGGCAAATATGCATTGATATTTTAGTTAGAACTTCCAAATGTATATATGAAGATTTGTTTAGATGTTGATTAGGCACAATGAATCAATTCTTATGCCCTTTTATTTTCATAAGAATCTCAATATGAGCTCAAATCTCATTTCTTGTTCTTTTTAGAAACCCAATGCACTTGTACTCTCTCTCTCTCTCTCTCTCTCTCTCTCTCTCTCTCTCTCTCTCTCTCTCTCTCTCTCTCTCTCTCTCTCTCTCTCTCTCATAAAAATGCTTGATCAAGTATTGAACATGCAGAGAGATGATAGATTGGAATTTTGGGATACATGAAATCAGCGAGGATGAATTTTTATCTATGATTAAACACAGTCCTGTCCAAATTGGGTACAGTCCTAATCGAAAGTGTCTTGAACTGAATGTGACCCCGTACTTCGGAATGTCGTATTTTACTCCTGTGGAGTGGCACACTAGGTATGTGTATGCGCATCCACAGAATGCATTTTTTTTAATCTTTCTGTAAACCAATGCACCTTGTCTTCTTACCTGAACTGAAGGAGTAATGAGTGTCTTGTACTAAGCAGCATGCGCCGCAAACTTATGCAACTGCTGATGTTTGAGGGCTGGAGGTTTTTTCAAGGGTGCGTCACCGGAGGTCGTGGAGATTGTTTGGAAACGCTTCAGCCTCACGAGGTCAAAGGTGGGACTTTAACCATCGAATTTTCCTGTTTGCATAAGGCTGTTGGAAATAATCTTACCTTTCATCATAGTAGAGTGATTTATTAATTGAGCCGGTTTGTGTCTATATGTGAGTCTACTATAGGTTGTTCATAATAGCTAGTACCATGCATGTTAACTAGACAATGTTAACGAGATGATATAGAATTAAATGAAGAAAGAGATGGTTGAGTATCATATTATGATGCCGTATCTAATAAATGCTTTCTTCGTCCCAATTTTTTTCTTAGATTTGTCTAAATACGAATGCATCAAGTTACGTTTTAGTATTAGATACATCCGTATCTAGACGAATGTAAGACAAGAATTTTGGGACGGATGGAGTATCATACTACTATGTATCTTGCATGGCAATAAATAAAGTTATCTATGATACTAATATATAATACACTCCCTTCGTTCCTAAATATATGTCGAAATTTCGATATAGACAACATATGGATATGATCAAAGTTGATGTAAATTAGGAGTCAAAGTAGTACTGGTTTATTAGAACGGTCAGTGTACAACTCGTATCCGGCTTGCACGCCGTGTGTTTAAATCGAGTCCAGCTTGGAATACATGTTGTGTCCGTGTAGTTCTAGGCGAGTTCCAAGGGTCGGCTGCTGATGTATACTTATAGAGTTATATGCACAGCGCTACATGAGTTTATTGTACTGTAGAAACAACCGAGAGAAAAGGTGAAAAGGGCAAATAAAAAAATTAAGGGTATAATACGTACCCTCGGCTATCACTAAGGGTATGCTTGTGTTTATGAAATCATGTGTGAATATTGGTCAAAAAACTTATGAGCTTTTGCTTCGTACCATGGATCGGATCGAGGCTAGTGCCAATCATGCATCACACGAAAGCTAGTCCTTCCGCATGTTGAAATTTTCTCCTCTACAACTCTTCTTCGGGTCGCCGGCAAAATCATTCAGATCATCGTCTTCACCGTCCTCTTCCTCCTCTTGCTGGACAGCGGCCCAATCATGTTGCTCTGTGCCTGTGATGGTCTGGCTGTACGCCTACTGCGTGCCCGGCTAGGTGTAGCCATGCTACGTGTGGGTGTAGTTGTGGGACTGGGTGGGACCGAGTCTTCCACCTGCCCATCCTCCTCCTCCGCCTCCGGTATAGATGATGCCGAATATCTTCCTATCCACATCGTCGTACGACGGCTCCCCCATTTTAGGTATAGTAGCGAAGAACATGCGGGCACCTATCTGCTCTCTGCCCGCCATCCGCGCTCGGACAAGCTGTGGCGAAGAACACCCCGAGAAAACTAGTGGTGTCGTGTTTACGTCGATGAAGTAAGGCATTTGCTTGAGTGCGGTTGGCGTAGACTGCCTTCTGAGTTTCTTGGCAGCATAGAAGTACGGAGCCTTGTAATGCTCCGGCCATGGCGGCGTATGTACGGCGGGCGACACCACCGGAGCACCGCGACCCAAGCCGTGACCTCCACCACTTCTGCGACCATCATGCCCACCGCCACGTTTGCCACCAGCATGCCCTCCGCCGGCCTTCTGCTTCTTTAGTGTTTTCCCCTTTGCGGCCTTCGCTTTGATGCGGTGATTTTGCCACGTTGCCGAGTTGATCTTCTGGGCGAGCGTTATGCTCGGATCTTCTACCGCCTCCACCTTTGGCAGGTTTACCTCCGTTTCCATGTGTCAGCGGCAGGAAAGAAGAGAGTGGAAGAAAAGGGCAGGAATTGGGTGGACAATGCCGAGATGGAAGAAGGGAGTGTAGGATTTTGCTGACAAAACTGTGCGGGCAATTACAAAAGCGCGGGCTCCACCTTTCTTTTGGGTGGGCCAGGGGTGTTAGAGCATTACTAGTAGAACCCTCAAACCCTCAAATCTTAAAAGCAGTTTTAAGGGTTGAGTTGTGCCACTTTTTGACACTTTTAAGGGTTGAAAAACAGGGGCAAATACTAGAACCCTCAAACCCAACCCGTAAACTGCTTTAAGGATTGGATTTGAGGGTTCTAGTCTTTGCCTCGACCCCAACCTTTAAATCTATCATTTGACATCTCACAATTCATGACAACAAGAACACAATCAACTTCCAAACAGACTACCAAATGACAATTATTGATGCATGGTTTAATAGTTTACATCACAAAATCATCATCTTCCTTCTCTCATCGGCACCATCACCCAAAAGTTGCACCTCGGCGCCATCTCATAGACCACAAGCGGGCTCCATCAAGCATCTCCATCGGCACCGGTGGAGTCGTACACACCACCATCACCACAACTACTCATCGGAGTGTCACCTCGAAAAGTAGAGGACGCAACACGGAACATCCTCTTCCTCTCCGCGATGTCTTCCTTGTAGTCCTTCCACCATTGCAATTGGTCTTCATCCATGTCCTTCTTGGACATCATCATGTGCTCTTTCTCTTCCACCATGAGTTCTTTCCATACCTTTGCCTCTTTGAGCTTGATCATCCTCTCCTCCAACTCGGCCTTGCGCTTTGCTTCTTCACGCTTTGCTTCAACTTGTGCAAGCTTGACCTCTTTCTTCTTCTTGGTGATAAGAAGCTTCGTCTCCAATGTCTTCGTTGTCAATTCCTCGCTTGCCTTCATCATGTGGTCCATCTTCTCCCTTAGGCTTGACGCCTCTTCTTCCATCTTCACCCTTAGCTTGCCCTTCTTGTTTCCCTCGGGCTTGCCCAGGTTCCTCTCCTCCTCATCTTCACTATCATCCATCCTTAGCATTGCCGACTTCTTGGGTGCGGTCTCTTGACCCCTCACCTTCCACTTGTCAAAGGTTTGAATAATTGACCAAACATGCTTAAATGGGAATGGCTTGCCCTTGGAAGCAGCCATCTCCTTGTACCTCATGCCGGCAATTGTTTCCTATGAACCACACATAAATCACATAAGAACCCACCAATATCATCTATCAATTGGTCCATGGCACACACATAATCAAACTAGTGAAGAAATATGTACTCACATAGTCGCTCTCCACGGTTCCACTAGGTGGTGCATCTCTCACTTGGTCCATGGCCGCACTCCAACGAGAACAAGCGGGCTTGATCAACTCCCACCGGCCTTGAAGCGACCGGAAAGAGCGATGGATGAACCCACTATTCTTCGTCTTGATCTTACAATAGACGTCCTCGATCCTTTGCCAATACCGTTTACCGGTTTGATCGGTGCCGGTGGTTGCATCCATTCCCACAGCTGCCCAAGCATGAACCAAGAGGACATCTTCCACCTCGGTGTAGTTTGTCGACCGCGCGTGTGGGCGGGAAGCGGCGGTGAATGCCTCCTCCCCTATCTCGGCCACCTCCTCCTCGTCATCCCCCACCTCCTCCTCATCTTCCTCCTTCTCCTCCAAGTCGTCACCAACCCTAAAGGGGTCTAGAGGCGGAGCTTCCAGGTCCACCTCCGCGTTTTGGAGGAGGTCCATGAACGAGGATGGGTTTGCCATTTCCTCGAACACCTCGTGCGCGGCGGGAGGAGGTTGGGCGACGGCGGCCGCCGCGGGCTTCTTCCGCGGCTTCGAGGCCGCCCCTCGCGGCCCAAGGGAGGCCGCCTTCTGCCTGCTCTTCTTGGTAGCCGGGGCGGCAAGCGGCGGTGAGGCGGCGAGGGCGGGAGCCGGTGCGGGCGAGGCGGGCGGGGCGATGACGGGGGCGGGCGCCGGGGCGGGGGCGGCAGGAGGTGGTGCGAGGCCCGCCCGCCGCCGCTTGGCCCCGACGTGGGTCGCCGCCACCACGTCGGCGACGGCCGGTTGGGCGGGGGCGGGGGCGGGGGCGGGCGACGCGGGCGGGACGGCCGGGGCGGGAGCGGCGGCCGCGGTGGGCGGGGGCGCGGCGGCGGAGGGGCCTTCCATGGCCGGCGACGAGGAGGAGTGCGGCGGGACGCGGGCGGGAGGGGAGCGGTTGGCTCCCGCGCGAACGAGGAGCCAGTGACGAGGAGGAGTGCGTGTTGGGGGGAGATTTTCCCCTCAACCCCTACTTCTACAGATTGCAAATTGGTTTGAGGGTTGGACCTCTAAATTTTTTTACGGGTTTGAGGGTTTAGAGGTTCTAGTCTACGGCGTTTTTTCGGCGAAAACTGTAAAAAAGCGGTTATTTTTAGGGGTTTGAGGGTTTAAGGGGATTACTAGTAATGCTCTTAGTGTCTGACATGTCTTGTGTCTGGACTCCCGTAAAGCCCGGTTCCAGTTTGTAAAAAAATCATGGGCCGTACTTCTCCACGGAAGGATGGCGGTCGACGTCGGATGGCTTTTGGGTCCAGATAGCTGCGTCCGAACGGATACTACCGGTTTGAGTGTCAGCGTTGGATATGCCTTAACTTTCTCTAATATAATGATAATTTACACACCTTTGATCAAATTACTTGCGTACAAGCACCATTACACAATATAGACCAGATAAATTACATACAAATGTTATGGTAACTTTACCCGGGAAGAAAAAAAGTTGAAACATCTCCCGGTAACTTTCTATGTTAATACATAATAACTTACGTACAAGCACCATGGTAACTATGAACCAGCGATAAGTTGTTGAACATACCATCCCACAGACCTGATAAATTACGTACAAACGTCATGGTAACTTTCACCTGGGATGAAAAAAAAGTTGAAACGTCCCCCGGTATCTTTATATGTTAATATCTAATTACTTGCGTACACGCACCATCGAAATTTTGGACCAAGGGATAAGTTGTTGAACATACCTGCAATTTTTTCGTGTGTAAATAGCATGGTAATTTACACATGATAGAGCAGATAAATTACATACAAATGCCATGATAAATTTCTCCTGGGGAAGAAAAAAAGTTGAAACAACCCCAGTAACTTCCTGTGTTAATATCATAGTAATTTATACATCACAGACCTGTTGACGTACATATAAACACATTGATAACTATTTCATCTGGGAAAAAAACTGTTGAAGCATGATGCCTACTATGTAACTTTTATTCTTGTAGACTCGACTGGGTCTCAAAGCGCAGTTTTGTAGGACAGTAGCCAATTTTCCTCAGGTGGATGACTAAATTTTATCAATCCATGGATGGTGTACGATGAAGATGGTCTCTCTCAAACAACCTTGCAATCAAATACAAAAAATCTCTTGTGTCCCCAACACACCTAATATAATGATAAATTGTATAGATGCACTAGTTCGGCGAAGAAATGGTGATACAAGTGTAGTATGGGTAATAGATATATGTTTTTGTAATTTGAATAAATAAAAATAGTAATGTAGCAAGTAATAAAAGTAAGCACAAACAGTATTGCAATTATTAGAAACAAGGACAAACGTTCATTCTTTCACTAGTGCAATCTCTCAATAATGCTAACTTAATTGACTCATATAAAAATCCCTTAACGTGTGACTAACAAATCACTTCAAAGGTTCTATCGAAGAACGTAGGACAAAAACTTGTATCAACCCCTATGCCTAGATTACCCTAATGCCACCTTAGAAATCCTCAAGTTGATTACCAAAACATATATCAGGTGACTCAATCGAATACTCCATTGTCACTGCGGGTATCCACACGCAACGCATACATCAAGTGATCTCGAATCCAATATTCAATCCAACACAACGAAACCTCAAATACCAAGACTTAATTCATCACAACAAGATAGAGAGAAAAACACCATAGAATCTGACTATATTAACAAAGCTCATGGTTACATCAAGATCATGCCGGATCAAGAACACGAGAGAGAGAGAGAGAGAGAGAGAGAGAGAGAGAGAGAGAGAGAGAGAGAGAGAGAGAGAGAGATCAAACACATAGCTACTCGAACATACCCTCAACCTCGAGGGTGAACTACTCCCTCCTCGTTATGAAGACCGCCGAGATGATGAAGATGGCCTTCGATGAAGATTTTCACCTCCAATAGGATGCCGGAAAAGGCCTCCAGATGAGATTGCTTTGGAACAGAGGCTTGCGGTGGCGGCATGAGATTTCTATGTTTCTTTCTGGGGGTTCCCTGATTTATAAGAATTTTCAGCGCTGGTTTCGCGCCAATCGGAGTTACATGGGACCCATGACCTCAGAGGATACTACCTACCCCCAGGGTGCATGGGGTGAGCTCGTGACTCCCTCGTGGGTCTTCTGGTCCCTCCACGAAGCTTCGGGGTTCGCTTATGTTTAAAAAAATCACCGTAAATTTTTGTGGCATTTGGACTTTGTTTGGTATGAATTTTCTGAAAACCAAAAAATACCCAAAAATACAAAAAACGGCACTGGGCACTAGATCAGTAGGTTAGTTCCTAAAACACATATAAAAATGCACTAAAACCATATAAAATTGTTCTAAAAATGGCCTGGATACTTAATAAATTATAGATATGTTGGAGACGTATCAAAGCATACCGCGGTAACTTCTAGGTGAATAATATGATACTTTACGAGCCGCGGACCTGATAACTTACATATAGACACATTGAAAAAATTTCACTAGTGATCATGGTAATATACACAAAACGGAGATGATACCTTACTTAGCCCACATGTGGTAACGTTTTAACTCGAGAAAATGTTGTTGAAAAACACACCCGATAACTCATGTGGAGATAGCATGGTAACATACGCACAACAGAGCTGATAACTCACATGTCAACAGCCGGTAACTTTCTTGACCCTGGTGTAAAAGTTGTTGAAAAATATATTCGGCAACTTCTATGTAAATAGCATGGTAATATAGCCACAACAGAGCTGATCACTCTTGTACGAACACCGCGGTAACTTTCACCAGGGGGGGTTTTTTGTTTGAAAAAACAACACCCCGATAATTTTTGTGTAAATAACAAGGTAATTTTTTTACTGCAAACCTGATAAATTACGTACAAACATCATGATAACTTTGCCCCAGAGAAACTAATTAGTTAAAAAAACATACACCCAATTACTTTTGCATAAATAATATGGTTTTTATGCACCACATACCTGATCATAGGCGGCCAATAGGCCGGCTCGGGCATGACACGACCCGACACACACCTAAAAGGGCCTGGCTCGGCACGACTATTGGGAAACATAGTTGAAAAAAAGAATCACCCTAACATAGTTGAAAAAAAGAATCACCCTCCGGTCAATCAGGAACACTATGAAGATGCATTAACGGTTTGAATTGGATCGTTACCAACTCCAAGTTGCAGCAGAAGAAGAATAGATGGTGTAGATTGTACTTGAAGTCCCTCGAACAGTCGATGAACGATCCCTTGAAGGAAGACGGAAAGCACGATCTCTCCACAGATTGCAGCGTATGTTCTTCACATTCTGGCTACGCTTTGCTGTCCAGAGCTAATCGTTGCCGGAGAATTAGAGAGATAAGATTAGAACCACATTGGATTTCTAACTATGAGAATTAGAGAATCGAGATATAGATCTAATTGGATCAACTAGGACTAGAACTAGAAAACTAGAGGGAGGCTCCAAAAACTTGTGTGTTCATAAGTGCCAAAAGCTCTACCCGGTAAACTATTTCCACCTATATATAACTTATTGGTATTACCCGGTAAACCCGAAACCCTTCCGGTGACCCCGAAACACTCCTCTTGAAATCAAATATTAATGAAATTATTTCATAAATATTTTCCCATTACTCCTGTCCTACAAACACTCAAAAGATCATGATTACCTTAAACTTGTGACCCTGTAGGTTCGGTAAAATATAGACATGAATAAAACCCATTTCGTTCAATGACCGATAACAGAACCATGGACATCCAAATCGATAATATTAATGACATTCAAGTGAACCTTTGATTATCATGTGTTATTCCCTTTTCTTCACATACTTTACAAAACCCGCAGTGAGATATATCGGTATCTTCTTGAGTCATACACATGATCACTATGTCGGTCTCCTTGTTACTGGTTTTGTTCCTTTCTCGTTGACATGTTTCGGCATCCACGTGACATAGTCAATTGTGTCTAGCCAGACGATGACGGATTTCGTCACAACTAGATGTCCCTAAGAATATCTCTCCATCGTCCACGGACAAAATCCCACTGTTGAGCTATCTAGTCCCTTGTCAAACTTTCTGATGAACCTGCAAGTTGTCATTATGATCACCGTGTTACAGATGATGTTGTAGCATCCCCAAAGTCCACTGTGCGGTAATAAGTGACTATGATACTCTCATGGTTTAAGGAACTAAATCAGATGCTAGCTCTTTGTGTTATAATAATTGACTTTTGATGCATGATTGTATCTCAAAGTATAACAAACAAGTTTCAGTTGATTTATTATGATTTTTCTTCCAATGTCATGTTCTTAAAGTTGTTTTAGGACTATCGTGACACTTAACGATATCTTAAGATCCAGAAAAATAATCACTACCAACAACACTTAAGCTAGTATTAGAGGCGGGACTAGGAATCATATCTTACTATTTATCATTCTACAAGTGCATATGAGTGTTTCACATAATCGCATATTTCAGGACTATAGCAGTTATAGCATAGAATATAAACTCTTAGTTATGAACATGACAATATAATAATACAATATTATTGCCTCTAGGGCATATTTTCAACAACGACCCATAAAGTTCCGTTTATAAGCGATTCATACCGTCGTATTTGCAGAACTAATAATTTACGTACAAACATCACGGTAAATTTTAGCATTAGGAAAGAAAGCAGTTGAAACACCCCTGGTAACTTCAGTATAAACACCATGATAAGTTAAATAGTACAGACCTGATATCGTATGTAGTCCAAGCATGATAACTTTTGATCTGAAAAAAAAATTATTGACATATATCAACATGGAATCTAGTTCCAAAGATCTCATCGCGACAAATTTTATACATGAAAATGGATTAACAATTGGAGCGAACGATTTGAGTACAGAACTTCTAAAAGTTCCAAAATAGGAAGTAATTTGTTGATATAATCATATTTGTCTTATATGCATGCATACATGTTTAAAACTGCATGAAGGTATGGATGCATGCAAACTCGCTCCGCTCGCATTTTTTAATAAAATAATCTGGAGCAAATAAAAAGAAATGAAACATGAGGATTAGCGCTAATGCGGGATTAGCGATTAAAGAAAGAACGAGCCATCACTAGGATCTATTCCCACCTGTCGACTGCTCGAAAGTTAGTGAAGTCTACTATGTAAATGTGCTTAAACGGTTATTTCTTAAGCACCACTGGTACTTTTATATATCGCACATGCTTAACTATGCACCTCTGCTATAGAAATTAGCCCCGGAGGTTAAGAAAATACTGCTTCTCTCAATTTTATAACCACTGCTCTAAACACTTTGCATCGTAGATGGCCTGATAGATCACAAGTTACATCCGAACTAGTTTTGGTGGATTGCGGCTACAAAGAAAGGGGAGTGGTTTTCCTACTCCCAGGTGTCCCTGCACCCTGGAAGAAGAGTAAAATCAAAACAAAAACAGAAACTTGGAGATATCAAATATGCTCAAACTTTGGAGGTGCTTGCAAGATTTAATGCATAAAAATTTCAAGGGGCTCTACAAGAAAAAGATTTCAGTGCTCAAAGTTTTAGATGTTTTTTTATTTTGTTTTCTTTTTTATTAAAAAAAATATACTGTTCATGGAGGTTGTACCACACTTTTCTTCAAAAGAATAACGCGGTTGTATTATATATTCTGCAGGTGCGGTTTGCTTTGTCAGCCGAACCGGTGGTGGCGCGCGGTAGTGGTATCCCTTCTTATGCTGAGCGAATCCGCCCTCTCGGTGCTTCCAAAAGAAGACTGCATGTTGTGACGACTGGCACCCGCAGCGACACCCCTTGTTGCATTACTCGAAGCGGTCGTCTCCTCACTTCCAAGAGGAGCATCGGTCTCTTGACTGGCAACAGGAGCTTCCGTCGGCTGCCATTCGTCGTCATCGTCGTCACCCTCCTCCTCTCTGGATCTATGATACTGGGTCTAGTATTTGTGTGACGGGAGACCTGAGCCTCCTTCGGGGTGTACACGACGCCGAGGATATGTCCTCGGCTGGAGTCAGTGGAGTGGAATTAGTGTCCAACAGGTGCGGACACATAAGGTCTGGCAGGGTGAAGCTCTCTGGGATCCGGTACTTTCCTGGAGCGAAAGTCAACCTGATCAGCGGTGGCATCCTTGGGTCCCTAGGCTGCGAAATCATAATGAACGCAAAGGGGTGCAAGATCATGAAGGACGGACAGGTGATCGGGGGCGGCCGCATGCTGGCGAACCGCACCTACTCCGTCGACTTCCTCGACGACAAGCTACTGGGTGGTGGAATTTGCCACCACTGCCGACATTAGCTCGCGAGGCAGGGCTCTTCTCATTGGTACGTGTTGTAATATTGATTACGTGCTCCTACATAGCAGTAGCAGGAGTGCATACAGATAGGGTTTGGTACCTCGACGTACGCATTTTGCTTGCAGTTGAGGCGGTTCGTAGAGTAGACTTCAGACATTTCTTGCTACCTCTCCGTTGGCAGTGGTTGCCGGAGAGTGGTAACAGTTCGGTCGCTGCGGCTTTGGGATCCAGAGAATGTTTAATTCAGCTACAAATTGTTAAGCTCCAGTTTTTCCTTGTTAGAAAACATTGATTCGAGCGTGCTTGGTGGAAGTCCATTATTTGATGGTGATGTCAGTGCGAATAAGGCCATGTCTAACTGCTTGCGCGTGCAACGCGTATCCTCTCCCTCCGTTCTTGCTCGGATCCACACAACTGGTCCAACCGGGGCCCGTGCGGGTGCTGCGCGCATGCAGATTGCAGAGTAGACTATCTATCCGGCATGCAGACGTAGGTTCGGGCCAAATTTCGTGTTTTGACCCTTTTGTCAAACAAAATCGGGATCTGACCCCGTTTGAAAGTTTTTCGTGATTTGACCCTTTCTCCTACCGCCACGAGGCACGGCGGTAGGATCCTATAGCCTACCGCCGAGACCTGCCGCGGTAGCAAACTTATCCACGTCAGCAATGATAACGGCCTCCGTGCCCCCTCCGTCACACCCTACCGCCGCATGGTTAAGATGAAGTACGACGAGCGGTACGCACCGTTCTTCAGGAGAGCCCGACTATTGGGTTTGTCCTGCAGTTCAAGCGTAAGCCGCCGACGCTCGTCCACTCAGCTCTCACGGCTTTGATCGACCGGTGGCAGCCAGAAACACACAGCTTTCATCTTCCATGTGGGGAGATGACCATGACCCTCGAGGATTGGGCGATGATTACGGCCCTACCGCTCGAGGGTCGTGCTCTCACAGGAAGAGTGGAGAGGGCGAACTGGCACGATAGGGTTGTCAGCCTCATCGGCGACTCCCCCCCCCCCCCCCCCCCCCCGCGCCAAGAGCAACCGGACTTCCGGCATACCGCTGCCATGGCTCCTCGAGCACCGGAGCAAGTGCCCGGAAGATGCCGAGCCCCGGGTGGTGGAGCAGTACGCGAGGGCCTGCCTGTGGTACATTCTCACGGAGGTAGTGTTTCCGGACTGCTCCGGGAACTCTGCCCTATGGATGTATCTCGACTTCCTAAAGGACTGGGATGCGGGGTACAGCTGGGGGGCCGCCGGACTCGCCTACCTATACCGTTTGGTAAGTGAATATCACTTTCTTTCAAATATCAGACGTGTGCTGCTTTAGATTTGACATCTCATCTTATCATCCATACTTGGTTTGTAGCTTGACGACGCGACCCTGAGAGTCGAAGTCACGTCCGGTATGTGTGGATCTGTATGGGGCCTCTCCATTTGGATGTGGGAGCGAATCCCGATGGGCCATCCGGAGAAGCTGCGCTCGCGTGCATGGATAGACTATGGCGGAGATGACGAAGATGATCGGAACCCGACCGTCGCATACGCTTGGGACGTGGTGCGTGTATACACGGGCGAATCGAAGGCCTTGTACAAGGTCTTCAACAACGAGCTTGATGCTCTCACACCTTTCCAGGTATAAGAACTACATTTTCACTTGAGCTTACCATTGTTTCGATAACACTTTCACTTGAGCTTACCATTGTTTGGTTATAGGTTACTTGGCGGTCGTATAGTGATGATCGAGAGTGGGGGTTCGAGCTGAACAGCATGTGCAAGCAGGACCGGCTTCTCTTCTGGTGCATCGTGCCCATGATTTGTGTCTATGCCGTGGAGTACCACTTGCCACAGCGCGTTGCCGCACAATTTGGTAAGGCGCAACACACATCACCAGCCGGCCACGATACCGGTGGCTACGACCTACACCAGTGAGTACCACAAGCCGTCCTCATCGATCCACAAGCCGACCTACACCAGATACAAGAAGGGTGTTTTACATTCTTTCTTATGCATTGCAGGATGAGCAGGCAGAAGAATCAATCAATCACGGATTGGGAAGCCGGACATGCGAGATACGTGAAGGAATGGAACGAGTGGAGAGGGCGCAAAGACACGGAGAGGAGAGTGATTGACTGGGATGAGTACGAGGATCACATGCTGTGGTACGACGATGGCATCAAGCATCGTCTGCGTCTGAGGCCCCAGTGGACGACAGCCGATGCCGAAGACCTGTTCGATGACGCCTCCGAGAATGAGGCCTACAACGAGAGCATCAGACAGCTTCAAGGCGGGTTTAGGGAGTACGGACCCCTCATGAATAGAGTGGTATGTTATTTTTACCTTTTTTGAACCGACGGTTGGATGAAATCAGCTTTTAGTGCTATTGACTCATTTTATTACTTTGCAGTCTTCGGAGCTGAACAAAAGCATTTTTCAAGCCTCTGATGCGCTTAGTGCTATCCCTGGGACTCGAGCTAGTGAGAACAAGTTGAGGGAAACGGTCAAGGTAATACGGAGTTCATTTTCGTTATCATTGGACATTCGAGAAGTTCATATTGTTTCATTATCATTGCAGAAATACGTCAACAAAGCACGCTGGCTTGTGGGCCTACTTGGGTGCGCTAGAAACACCGATGATGTTTTTCCTCCTGCACCGATGCGTAGCCTCGCTTCATCGAGCCATGCAGCCTCGTCGTCCAGGGCGGTTCAAGATGACGAGGAGGAGAGCGAGGACGATGATGATGAAGAGGAAGATGAAGAAGAGGGCGCAGAAGAAGAACATGGTGAGGAAGAGGCGGAGGAGGAGGAGTACGATGATGACGACGGACCTCCAGCAACTCAGCCAACCCAGCGTGAGAAGAGGAATGTGCCGAAGAAGGATCTTTTGAGTCCATCCCCGTTTCAGAAAGCACGTCCTACGGCCCGCAAGAAGACGGCGGCCGAGAAGCGATCCAAGGATAACGAGGACCGAAAGTTGAAGAGGGGAAGGAAGGACTGAAGTTGCTGTCGTGTCGTTGAACTAAAAACTTGCATATTTGCTTCGTGAACTGCTACCTCTTGAGCTTGCGTTGGATTTCCCCGAAGAGGAAAGGATGGTGCAGCAGAGTAGCGTAAGTATTTCCCTTAGTTTTTGAGAACCAAGGTATCAATCCAGTAGGAGGCTACACGCAAGTCCCTCGTACCTACACAAAAACAATAGCTCAACGCAACCAACGCGATTAGGGGTTGTCAATCCCTTCACGGTCACTTACGGGAGTGAGATCTGATAGAGATGATAGATAATATTTTTGGTATTTTTGATATAGAGATGCAAAGTGAAAAGTAAAAAGGCAAAGTAAAAAAGCAAAGCAATATTAAAGTGATGGAGATTGATATGATGAGAATAGACCCGGGGGCCATAGGTTTCACTAGTGGCTTCTCTCAAGAGCATAAGTATTCTACGGTGGGTGAACAACTTACTGTTGAGCAATTGACAGAATTGAGTATAGTTATGAGAATATCTAGGTATGATCATGTATATAGGCATCACATCCGAGACAAGTAGACCGACTCCTGCCTGCATCTACTACTATTACTCCACTCATCGACCGCTATCCAGCATGCATCTAGAGTATTAAGTTAAAAACAGAGTAACGCCTTAAGCAAGATGACATGATGTAGAGAGATAAATTCATGCAATATGAAATAAACCCCATCTTGTTATCCTCGATGGCAACGATACAATACGTGCCTTGCTGCCCCTTCTGTCACTGGGAAAGGACACCGCAAGATCGAACCCAAAGCTAAGCACTTCTCCCATGGCAAGAACTACCAATCTAGTTGGCCAAACCAAACGGATAATTCAAAGAGACTTGCAAAGATAACCAATCATACATAAAAGAATTCAGAGAAGATTCAAATATTATTCGTAGAAAGACTTGATCATAAACCCACAATTCATTGGTCTCAACAAAGACACCGCAAAAAGAAGATTACATCGAATAGATCTCCACGAGAGAGGGGGAGAACATTGTATTGAGATCCAAAAAGAGAGAAGAAGCCATCTAGCTACTAACTATGGACCCGAAGGTCTGAGGTAAACTACTCACACTTCGTCGAAGAGGCTATGATGATGTAGAAGCCCTCCGTAATGACAGCCCTCTCCGGCGGAGCTCCGGAACAGGCCCCAAGATGGGATCTCATGGATACAGAAAGTTGCGGCGGTGGAATTAGGTTTTTGGCTCCGTATCTGATCGTTTGGGGGTACGTAGGTATATATAGGAGTAAGGAGTACGTCGGTGGAGCAACAGGGGGCCCACAAGGCAGGGGGTGCGCCCCCACCCTCGTGACCGCCTCTGTTACTTCTTGGAGTAGGGTCCAAGTCTCCTGGATCACGTTCGGTGAGAAAATCACGTTCCCGAAGGTTTCATTCCATTTGGACTCCGTTTGATATTCCGTTTCGTCGAAACACTGAAATAGGCAAAAAAACAGCAATTCTGGGCTGGGCCTCCAGTTAATAGGTTAGTCCCAAAAATAATATAAAAGTGGAAAATAAAGCCCAATATAGTCCAAAACAGTTGATAATATAGCATGGAGCAATAAAAAATTATAGATACGTTGGAGACGTATCAGGCATCCCCAAGCTTAATTCCTGCTCGTCCTCGAGTAGGTAAATGATAAAAGGAGAATTTTTGATGCGGAGTGCTACATGGCATAATTTCAATGCAAATCTTCTTAATTGTGGTATGAATATTTAGATTAGAAAGATTCAAGACAAAAGTTCATATTGACATAAAAAATAATAATACTTCAAGCATACTAACAAAGCAATTATGTCTTCCCAAAATAACATGGCCAAAGAAAGTTATCCCTACAAAATCATATAGTCTGGCTATGCTCTATCTTCACCACACAAAGTATTTAAATCATGCACAACCCCGATGACAAGCCAAGCAATTGTTTCATACTTTAACATTTTCAAAACTTTTTCGATCTTCACGCAATACATGGGCGTGAGCCATGGATATAGCACTTATATGTGGAATAGAATGGTGGTTGTGGAGAAGACAAAAAGAGGGGAAGATAGTCTCACATCAACTAGGCATATCAACGGACTATGGAGATGCCCATCAATAGATATCAATGTGAGTGAGTAGGGATTTCCATGCAACGGATGCACTAGAGCTATAAGTATATGAAAGCTCATCAAAAGAAACTAAGTGGGTGTGCATCCAACTCGCTTGCTCATGAAGACCTAGGGCAATTTTGAGGAAGCCCATCATTGGAATATACAAGCCAAGTTCTATAATGTAAAATTCCCACTACTATATAAAAGTGACAAAATGAGAGTCTCTCTATCATGAAGATCATGGTGCTACTTTGATGCACAAGTGTGGTAAAAGGATAGTAACATTGTCCCTTCTCTCTTTTTCTCTCATTTTTTATTTGGGCCTTTTTCTGTTTTTATGGCCTCTTTTTTTATTATTATTTTTCGTCCGGAGTCTCATCCCGACTTATGGGGGAATCATAGTGTAACGCCCTCGATGCGGCTATAGCTCCCACGTGTCGAGGCACGACTTAGAGACATAACCGCATTGAAAGCAATGTCGCAAGTTAGGCAATCATCACAACATCCCATGTAATATATAGAATAAAAGGGGAGATACATAGTTGGCTTACACTCGCCATGTCACATCAAAGTGCATAAATAACATACATCATCCAAACACTCATGGCCCGACTACGGCGCCAAAATAGAAGAAAACCCAACATGCGACACGGTCCCGATCAAACCCCAACTAGGCACCACTACTGATCATCAGGAAAAGAGACATAGTAACGCTGAGAGTCCTCGTCGAACTCCCACTTCAGCTCGTACGCGTCACCTGGAGCGGAATCACCTGGACCTGCATCTGAAGTTATAGTATCTGTGAGCCACAGGGACTCAGCAATCTCGCACCCTCGCGATCAAGACTATTTAAGCTTATAGGGAGGGGTAAGGCAAATATATGTGGAACTGCAGCAAGCGACTAGCATATATGGTGGCTAACTTATACGCAAAAGAGAGCGAGAAGAGGAGGCAAAGCGCGAGCGAGAAACTAGAAGAACAAACTACGCAAGCATTACTCCAACACCGTGTCCACTTCCCGGACTCCGCCGAGAAGGGGCCATCACGGTAACACACACGGTTGATTCATTTTATTTAAGTTTATGTTCAAGTTATCTACAACCGGACATTAACAAATTCCCATCTGCCCATAACCGCGGGCATGGCTTTCGAAAGTTCAATCCCTGCAGGGGAGTCCCAACTTAGCCCATGACAAGCTCTCACGGTCAACGAAGGAATAGACCTCCACCCGAGACATTCCGATCAGACTCGGTATCCCGGTACAACAAGACATCTCGACAGGTTAAAACAAGACCAGCAACACCGCCCGAATGTGCCGACAAATCCCGATAGGATCTGCACATATCTCGTTCTCAGGGCACACTCAGATGAGCTATCCATACAACTAAAACCAAACCTCGAGTTTCCCCGAGGGGGCGCTGCACGGGACTCTAGTTCGAACCAACACTCAGAGGAGCACTGACCCGTGGGGGGCTAAAGTAAAGATGACCCTCGGGCTCCGGAAACCCAAGGGAAAAAGAGGCTAGGTGGCAAATGGTAAAACCAATGTTGGGCATTGCTGGAAAAGCTTTAATCAAGGCGAACTATCAAGGGGTTCCCATTATAGCCCAACCGTGTAAGGAACGCAAAAATCCGGGAATATAACACCGATATGACGGAAACTAGGGCGGCAAGAGTGGAACAAAACACTAGGCGAGAGGCCGAGCCTTCCACCCTTTACCAAGTATATAGATGCATTAAGATAACATAGAAATATAATGATATCCCAACAAGTAAATAAATGTTCCAACAAGGAACGCCTCCAATCTTCACCTGCAACTAGCAACGCTATAAGAGGGGCTGAGCAAAGCGGTAACATAGCCAATCAACGGTTTGCTAGGACATGGTGGGTTAGAGGTTTGACATGGCAATTGGGAGGCTGACAAGCAAAAGGTAGGCATCGTAGCATTGGGATAGCAAGAGCGAGCAAACTAGCATAGCAAAGATAGTAGTGATTTCGACGATATGATCATCTTGCCTGCAAAGCTGTCAGAGTTGACTGGATCCTCAAAAGCAAACTCAACGGGCTCCTCGTTAGCGAACTCGTCTCCCGGCTCTATCCAAACAAGACAAACAAACAACAAGGATACAATCAACCACGTGCAAACTCAGACAATAAGATGCAATGATGGTATGCTATGCGGGATGCGATGCGGGATGCAAAATGCAAGATATGACAGGAAATGCATGAACCTGGCCTCAACTTGGAAAACCAAGTGTGCCACTGGAAAGATGGGATGAAATCGCTTGAAAACGATATAAAGAACATCGGAAACGGAGTTACGGTTTGGAAATGGCAAGCGTTTCAAATATGACACCGGTCTGCGATTTACAGCAAGTAGGCATCTAAATGCAATGAAATGAACATGCTACAGCACTCAAACATGACAACAAAATACATGGCAGGGAAGCATTCAAGATGCTTAACAAAAGACTAGCACTGAGCTACGGCAAATTCATCCATTATGAGGTTCAAACAAGCATGGCAAAAACGCAAATGCAAAACAGATTTCAGACTTAGTGAAATTAACACTTGTCTGAAATTCAGATCATGAAGCCCTCTTCGGAGCAACAAAACAACATGATACATGACCTGATTATGACAAAGAAGAACAAGGCATGGAGCTACTCAACAAGCTTAACAAAAGACCCTAAGTGACCTGGGGCCAAAAGGGATCACAAAATATACTAACAAGCACACGAACATAGCTAAAACACAATCAGTTTTCAGACTTAGTGAAAACTAAGACATGCTGAAATATAACTCACGAAGGCATGTAAACGAGCTCGATGCACTCACTACGGTGCAAGTCATGGCAAGGCAAGCATACATCCATTAATAAGGCACAAAATGCTAGCTAAACATGGCAAGAACAATGGCATAGCATCCATGGATCATCTACAATAACATCGGCAAAATCGCAAACGGGTTGACGATCTGCCCAGATTCACAACGAAGCAAAAGTAGAGCTTGATTGACTCAAGCTAGGGTGCTCCATAATTGCAAGTGAAGACATGGATGGATAGAGCATAACAATATTAACAAAACTCCTTTATTGATCATCCTCAAAAGAGGCACGGATCACTAGGAAACAGCATGAACATATGGCATCATGAACTAAATAATCACAGACTTAGTGAAAACTACCAAGTCCCTGAAAACAGATTTACCGGGTGCCTCACTTTGCAAGCTTGCACAAGTCACCACACACATCCTAAAAATGCATGGGTTGCACCTCTGGAAAGATAACAAGATGCTAAACAAAACATATGAAGGACTCACAGGCATATCATGCACACAACAATCATGGCAAAAATGACAAAAGTCTAAGATGAACTAGCAGATCTGACAATTAACTCACGAAGCCTCCTTATAACAGCATTTCGGGCACCAAGATGAACTCAAATGAAAATGATGCAATGGAATGAAATGATGTACTCGTCGAGACGAACATTTTGATATACTATATGTCCAAATCGGAGCTACGGATGCGGAGATATGGCCGGTCAAACTATGCATAAAAATTGATGGGAGAGGGGAAAAGTCAACCGGCTAGGGTTTTTTGGATATGGATCTGGCGACGTGCACTGTTCACCGGGGCGTGCTTCCCGAGGATGTCCGGCGCCGGAGTCCGTCGGAGGAGAGGCCGGGGTGGTCGAGGCTTGGCCGGGCGGCGGGAGGCGGCGCGGAGCGGCGCGGCGACGGCTCGGCGGCGCGCAGGCGGCGCGGCGTGGCTGGCGGCAGGCGAGGTGGTGGCGATGGCGGCGATGGCAGCCGGGGAGCGGCGCGGTGGACCGGAGTCGGGGGAGAAGGAGGTCGGGCGTGGGAGGAAGGTGGCGTCCGGTGCGGGCTCGCGGGGGCCGTCCGCGGGCTCGGGCGGGCCGGGGGCGGCGGTGGGTGGCGCCTGCCACGTGTCGGCGCGCGAGTGGGCTGAGGCGGCGGCGACGGACGCGTCCGGCCGGGTCGGACAATGTCCGGCCGGCGCGAGGTGATTTTAGGGTTTCGCGGGGGAGGAGAGAGATCCGAAAACGGGGGGGGGCTATATATAGGCATAAGTGGAGCTAGGAGAGTCCAAATGAGGTGCGGTTTTCGGCGACGCGATCGTGATCGAACGCTCTAGATGATGGAGTAGAGTTTGGTGGGTTTTGGGCCAAATTGGAGGGGTGTTGGGCTGCAACACACACGAGGCCTTTTCGGTCCCTCGGTTAACCGCTGGAGTATCAAACGAAGTCCAAATGATACGAAACTTGACAGGCGGTCTACCGGTAATAAGCCAAGACCGCATGGCAAGTCTCGGTCCAATCCGGAAATGTTTAATCTCCACACACGAAAGAAAGCTAGAAATGACCATCGGAGGGGAACGAAGCGCCGTAATGCAAAACGGACAACGGGGAAAATGCTCGAATGCATGAGATGAACATGTATGCAAATGCAATGCACATGATGACATGATATGAGATGCATGACAACGAAAACAACACACGGAGACAAAGACCCGAACCCAAGAAAATAAATATAACTTAATGCCGGAAACGGCAAGAGTTGGAGTACAAATTGGGAAAGTTATGTCTGGGGCGTTACACATAGTCTCCATCATCCTTTCCTCACTTGGGACAATGCCCTAAAAATTGATGATCATCACACTTTTATTTTTCTTACAACTCAACAATTACAACTCATCACTTAGAACAAATATGACTCTATATGAATGCCTCCGGCGGTGTACCGGGATATGCAATGAATCAAGAGTGACATGTATGAAAGAATTATGAACGGTGGCTTTGCCACAAATACGATGTCAACTACATGATCATGCTAGCAATATGACAATGATGGAGCGTGTCATAATAAACGGAACGGTGGAAAGTTGCATGGCAATATATCTCGGGATGGCTATGGAAATGCCATGATAGGTAGGTATGGTGGCTGTTTTGAGGAAGGTATGTGGTGGGTGTATGATACCGGCGAAAAGTGCACGGTATTAGAGAGGCTAGCAATGGTGGAAGGTTGGGAAAAAGTGCATATAATGCATGGACTCAACATTAGTCATGAAGAACTCATATACTTATTGCAAAAATCTAGAAGTTATCAAAGCAAGGTATTACGCGCATGCTCCTAGGGGGATAGATTGGTAGGAAAAGACCATCGCTCATCCCCGACCGCCACTCATAAGGAAGACAATCAATAAATAAATCATGCTCCGACTTCATCACATAACGGTTCACCATACGTGCATGCTACGGGAATCACAAACTTTAACACAAGTATTTCTCAAATTCACAACTACTCAACTAGCATGACTCTAATATCACCATCTTCATATCTCAAAACAATTATCAAGCATCAATCTTTTCTTAGTATTCAACGCACTCAAAAGAAAGTTTCACAAATCTTGAATACCAAGCATATTATTATTAAGCAAATTACCATGCTATTAAGACTCTCAAAATAATCTAAGTGAAGCATGAGAGATCAATAGTTTCTTTAAAACAAATCCACCACCGTGCTCTAAAAGATCTAAGTGAAGCACATAGAGCAAAATTGTAACGCTCAAAAGGATATAAGTGAAGTACATAGAGCAAAACTACATAGCTCAAAAGATATAAGTGAAGCACATAGAGTACTCTATCAAATTCAATTCATGTATGGCTCTCTCAAAAGGTGTGTACAGCAAGGATGATTGTGGCATACTAACAAACAAAGACACAAATAATACAAGACGCTCCAAGCAAAACACATATCATGTGGTGAATAAAAATATAGCTCCAAGTAAATTACCGATGGAAGTAGACAAAAGAGGGGATGCCTTCCGGGGCATCCCCAAGCTTTGACTTTTTGGTGTACTTAGATTATCTTGGGGGTGCCATGGGCATCCCCAAGCTTAGGCTCTTGCCGCTCCTTGTTCCATAATCCATCAAAAGAATTCACCCAAAACTTGAAAACTTCACAACACAAAACTCAATAGAAATCTCATGAGCTCCGTTAGAGAAAGAAAACAAAAGACCACTTCAAGGTACTGTAATGAACTCATTATTTATTTATATTGGTGTTAAACCTACTGTATTCCAACTTTTCTATGGATTATAAACTATTTTACTAGCCATAGATTCATCAAATTAAGCAAACAACACACGAAAAACAGAATCTGTCAAAAACAGAACAGTCTGTAGTAATCTGTAACTAACGCAAACATCTGGAGCTCCAAAAAATCTACCAAAATAGGACGACCTAGACAATTTTATCAGCAGCAATTGGAATCAGTGTTTTATCACGTTCTGGTGATTTTTAATAATTCGGGCACTGAGCGCAAAGTTTCTGGAAATTACAGCAAGATCAAATAACTATCATCCAAGAAGATCCTATAGGTCTAACTTGGCACAAACACTAATTTAAACACAAAACCACATCCAAACAGAAGGTAGATGGATTATTTATTCAACGTCAGAAAGGAAATAAATTGGGTTATCTCCCAACAAGCGCTTTTCTTTAAAGCCTTTTTAGGTAGGCAATGAGATTTCAATGATGCTCACATAAAAGACAAGAATTGAAGCACAAAGAGAGCATCATAAAACATGTGACAACCACATCTAAGTCTAACATACTTCCTATGCATAGGCATCTTATAGGCAAACAAATCAAGGCAAGCAAAAACTAGCATATGCAAGGAACCGGAAAGAAACAATAACGATCTCAACATAACGAGAGATAATTTAGTAGCATGAAAGTTTCTACAACCATATTTTCCTCTCTCATAATAATTACATGTAGGATCATAGGCAAATTCAACAAAATAGCTATCACAAAGTATATTCTCAACACGATCCACATGCATGCAAAGTTGACACTTCCAAAATAGTGGGATTATCATTGACTAAAGTCATGACCTCTCCAAACCCACTTTTATCAAAAACTTCATAAGATTGGACATTCTCCAAATATGTGGGATCTAAAGTTGACACTCTTCCGAACCCACTTTCAATATTATTGCAAACAATACTATCAATCTCATATTCATCATGGGGCTTAAATAAATTTTCAAGATCATAAGAAGAATCACCCCAATCATAATCATTGCAACAAGTAGTAGACATAGCAAAACTAGCATCCCCAACCTTAGGGTTTTGCATCTTATTAGCACAATTGCCATCAAAAGAATTTATAATAAAATCATTGCAATCATGCTTTTTATTCAAAGATCTATCGTGAGTCACTTCATCACAATTTTCAGATTTATGGATTTCAGGCAAAAGTTTATAAAGATAATCTAGTGCATCCAAATCACTAGGAATTGGTTCATCATAGTTGGATCTCTTAAAAAGATTGGCAAGCGGATGAGGATCCATAGATATTGGCTTCTTTGTTTAGGAATAAATACTCAACTATTTCAACCAAGCGAGAAAATGAGCGAAGAAAGACATCAAGGCGAACGGAAAAGAGAGGGCGAATAAAACGGCAAGGGTGAAGTGGGGGAGAGGAAAACGAGAGGAAAATGGCAAATAATGTAGTGCGAGAGATAGGGATTGTGATGGGTACTTGGTATGTTGACTTTTACGTAGACTCCCCGGCAACGGCGCCAGAAATTCTTCTTGCTACCTCTTGAGCTTGCATTGGATTTCCCCGAAGAGGAAAGGATGATGCAGCTGTGTAGCGTAAGTATTTCCCTCAGTTTTTGAGAAGCAAGGTATCAATCCATTAGGAGGCTACACGCAAGTCCCTCGTACCTACACAAAACCGGTAATGAGGTAACTTGCATGGTGGACAAATTGTTCGTCCACGGGGATGCAACAAATCTCACCTCGGGTGTTTGTGACATATCGCGAAGCAACAGGAATAGCTCACTACAACTGGAGGTTCACTCGAATATTCATTCGTGTGGGTATAGGGGTCAATATGGGTGTCCACGGCTCCGATGTTGATCATTGATCGGAAGGGGTTCCAGGTCATGTCAATACTTCACCGAACCTATAGGGTCACACGCTTAAGGGTCATCTATCTGCTGAATACTAGACAGGGAGTCTGAGAGAAAATCATCGAAAAAGTTTCGGACAGCGGAAAAGTTCCGCAGAGAGAGGTCACCGGATGAGTTTCGGTGAAACCGAAATAGTTGTTTCGGGGTATGCCATTAACTCAGAATGGTTTCGGCACATGCCTGATAATTCTTGGAGGGTGACAGAATCATTCTGGAAACTTTTTGGAATTTTCAGAAATGAAAACAGGAAACGTTCTGGAGCTGCAGGAACCGGTTCAGATGCTTTTCGCAGATGAAAATCACTAAACTGGAATTGTTCCGGAACACGTTGAAAATTATTATGGTGGGTACTGGAAATGTTCTAAGCCCACATAAATATTTTCACTTCGAACGGACGGTGAAAAATGTCGTCGTGAATAGTGAAAGTGCTTTTTGGTATATTTTATGGAAAGCCACCTTTTGGGGCTTTGCCCAAAAGATCTAGGGATGACATGGATGGATTTGGAGGCCCTCATGGGGGCCCCCAAGGGGTGTGGCCGGCCACACTTGGGGCTCCACCTTGGATCCCCTCTTGTTCCATGGTTTCCCTCTTATGTCCTTGAGGAACGGCTTCATTCTTGTGCATTTTGGGTTTTTGTGTTAAACTACCCTACCCCTTGGGATTTCCTATAAATAGAGGTGGAGGGGCAGCCCTCCACACCCGCTCTTTCTCACATACAAGTGCCATGCATGATCTGGCTTCTCTCTCCCTCCCAGCGAAATAGTTTCGTAGAGCCGTAAGGCTGTCTGGGTTCCGGAAGGAACTAGTTCTGGATGGAAGCCCTGCCGGATAGATGACACCGTATGTGTGCAACTCTGTAGAGAGATCGTAGTTTCGGTCTTAGTTCATGAGTGCCTCCCGAAGGGCTGTCCGTGTGACCGTCCGAGTTTCGAAGGTCCTCCCGAAGGGCTGTCCGAGTGATCATTCGAGTTTCGAAGGTCCTCTCGAAGGGCTGTCCGCGACACCGTCCGGGGGGCTGTTCGACCGCCTCCCGGAGGACTGTCTGAGGAGTAGATGAGGGTATACATCCTCGTGGTTGGGAGGTTGTAAATCCTAGCTGCGGGGATCTGCACCGCCGATCGTCATCGACTCTACTTCCCGCTGCGCTACGAGTAGGTAACGAAAAAGATCAAACCATGTATGTAGTCTCCATAGTGGTCCTGGGCTGGTGCGTAGGTCGGAATTTTTTTGTTTTCTTTCGCGTTACCCTACAGTGGCATCATGAGCCGTGCTATGCGTAGATGCAGGTTGCGATCTAGAATACATAGAGATGTATGGGTATTGCACAATATAATTAGGTAGTAGATGAGATCTATTGCTAAAAATTATTTATGTGGGTGACAGATGAAATTTGTGACCTGACATTCTTGTTGCTTCCCTAGAATTTGCATTTGCTCAATCTCGAGACAGCATGGTGGAATTTGACAAAGTTCTGGCAATCCGTGATCCTGATTAATCATGGAAGTGCTATCAGTTCTTTGGGTTCTGTCGTAGTCAGAAGAAAGATGAAATTCGCAGATGAAAGGGCATTGCAGATATGATCTGCACGGGGGTCATGCGTATGATGAAATTTAGTATGGGGCTCGAGATTTAATTATCTCGTGTTTCATACACCCTGAGATGTTAATCTAGCAACTTGAATAATCATACTTGATGATAAAACGTTGGTAGTTGCGGTTTAAGTCAAAACCTTAGAAGCCACGAAAAAATAAAATTTTGCATAAACCGATTAGAGGCGTCTAACTTGGTTTTGTAGGATATGCATGTGATGTGGTATAGCAATGCTCATATTCAATTTGATTATGTATGAGATGACTATATGGTGGCACAGTAGTTGGAAATTGTTCCCAACAGGATACTGTGGCGAATTCTATAACAAGTGACTAAGTATGTTGGCACTTTAGAAGCGACAAAAGAAGATGTTGAATCATATAGTTCATTCATCAACTTAGTATGGTTCCAAGATGGCTTTTGTCAATGGGAAACTACTGCAGGTAGTTGCTCCATAACTCAGTCTGAGAAATCCAGGTTCGACCTATGATTCACATACATACAACGCCAAGTCCACACAAAATATGAATTTTGTGAAAGCATGAAAATGCGAGGATATGTAGAGATACACACGGAGCTGAAATTGTCAGATCCGATGGACATCAGGCTATACCACATGCGAAGCATTTTTTACACCAGTATGCCATAGGTGTAAAGTGCATTAGCATTAACTAGATTATTGACTCTAGTGCAAGTGGGAGTCTGTAGGAGATATGCCCTAGAGGCAATAATAAATGATATTATTTATCTCCGAGTTCATAATTATGTTTATGTTCCATGCTATAACTGCAATGATTCTCGAGTCTGCAATATCCACGAGGCTCGGAGGAAGACTCATATGCACGTGTGGAATAATAAACGATAAGAAGTATTCCTAGTCTAGCCTCTAAGACTAGCTCAAGTGTTGAATGATGGTTCTGTTTTCCTGATCATGGGCATGTCTATGCCAGCAATTTTGAGGGCACAATGTGAAGAGAACATTTGTGTTGAATCGACCCGGATTGATGTTATGCTAAGAGATTCATTCGTCACAAGTTAATGGTGCATAACACAGAGATGGTTAACGTTTGCATGATTCCTTAGACCATGAGAGTATCGAGTTTCTTCATGCTTGCTTCATGAACTTTGGGGTTTGTTAAACATCGTCCATAAATGGGTGGCTATTACGGCGGCTTACGGGTTCATGGAAAAGTGTGTCAAGTAACTTGATAGCTCAAGATTGGGATTTGCTCCTCCGACGATGGAGAGATATTCTCGGGCCCTCTCGGTATTGCAGTATCCATCATCGTCTGCCAGACACAGTGTGATTTGATCACTGGGATGCCGGAACACGGAAACGAGAAAAGAGAACAAAACCGGTAACGAGGTAACTTGCATGGTGGACAAATTGTTCGTCCACGGGGATGCAACAAATCTCACCTCGGGTGTTTGTGACATATCGCGAAGCAACAGGAATAGCTCACTACAACTGGAGGTTCACTCGAATATTCATTCGTGTGGGTATATGGGTCAATATGGGTGTCCACGGCTCCGATGTTGATCATTGATCGGAAGGGGTTCCGGGTCATTTCTATACTTCACCGAACCTATAGGGTCACACGCTTAAGGGTCATCTATCTGCTGAATACTAGATAGGGAGTCTGATAGAAAATCATCAAAAAAGTTTTGGACAGCGGAAAAGTTCCACAGAGAGAGGTCACCGGATGAGTTTCGGTGAAACCGAAATAGTTGTTTCGGGGTATGCCATTAAGTCAAAATGGTTTCGGCACATGCCTGATAATTGTTGGAGGGTGTCAGAATCATTTTGGAAACTTTTTGGAATTTTCAGAAATAAAAACCGGAAATGTTCCGGAGCTGCAGGAACCGGTTTAGATGCTTTTCGCAGATGAAAATCACTAAACTGGAATTGTTCCAGAACACGTTGAAAATTATTATGGTGGGTATTGGAAATGTTCTAAGCCCACATAAATATTTTCAGTTTGAACGGACGCTGAAAAATGTCGTCGTGAATAGTGAAACTGCTTTTTGGGATATTTTATAGAAAGACACCTTTTGGGGCTTTGCCCAAAAGATCTAGGGATGACATGGATGGATTGGGAGGCCCTCATGGGGGCCCCCCAAGGGGTGTGGCCGGCCACACTTGGGGCTCCACCTTGGAGCCCCTCTTGTTCCATGGTTTCACTCTTATGTGAGGAAGGACTTCATTCATGTGGATTTTTGGTTTTTGTGTTAAACTACCCTACCCCTTGGGATTTCCTATAAATAGAGGTGGAGAGGCAGACCTCCACACTCACTCTTTCTCACATACAAGTGCCATGCATGATCTGGCTTCTCTCTCCCTCCCAGCGAAATAGTTTCGTAGAGCCGTAAGGCTGTCTGGGTTCTGACAGGAACTAGTTCTGGACGGCGAAGCCCTGCCGGATAGATGACATCGTATGTGTGCAACTCTATAGAGAGATCGTAGTTTCGGTCTTAGTTCGTGAGTGCCTCCCGAAGTGCTGTCCGTGTGACCGTCCGAGTTCCGAAGGTCCTCCCGAAGGGCTGTCCGAGTGACCATTCGAGTTTCGAAGGTCCTCCCGAAGGGCTGTCCGCGACACCGTCCGGGGGGCTGTTCGACCGCCTCCCGGAGGACTGTCTGAGGAGCAGATGAGGGTATACATCCTCGCGGTTGGGAGCTTGTAAATCCTAGCTGCGGGGATCTACACCGCCGATCGTCATCGACTCTACTTCCCGCTGCGCTACGAGTCGGTAACGAAAATGATCAAACCATGTATGCAGTCTCCATAGTAGTCCTGGGCTGGTGCGTAGGTCGGAAATTTTTTGTTTTCTGTCGCGTTACCCTACATTATATAAGGAAAATGGCGCCACAACCACCACTTGATGAGGATGATGACTATGAAGACCCACTTGAGGAAGCCATCTGTGCTCAAAGAGTGAGGCTGAGCGATCAGGAGGTGTGCAACCTATGGGACAACTTTCTGCCACGTGCTGACTTGGTCGGGGTGCCATTCGTGACCCGTCTGACAAGTACCATGATCGATAGACATGTCATGGTATGTTATTAGTGTAGAATCCAAGGAACTGTTAATAGTGTAGATAATCCATACTTATTAGTATAATTCATGCTTAGTAGAAATGTGTAGTACTGTGTCTTTTCATAGTTAGAAATCTATACTTAGTAGAAATATATTTGCAAGAGTATGTGTGAGGCTACTTATTAATTGATATGTTTTTCTTATTCAGAAATTGCCAAAGAGCCTATCTGAGAGTTGTGGCATCAAGGCTAATGAAGAAGGCTATGCTGGAATACGCCTTACCGCAAGGGGCTCCGTCACTACCTGTGCGTACGGTGTGGACACGGATGGTCGCACACACTTAAGCTCGGTTGGGTGGAAGAGCTTCCTCGTTGACAAGAATCTTCATGTTGGACAGGCCATCCTAATTGCTATCAGGAACACCCACCGTCAAGGCTTGAAGATGATGATCGTCATCGATATCATCTAGAACTATATATGTGTGTGGCTGTTGATGATCATCATGTTTGATTGCTACCTATGGATGAAACCTTTTATGTGGTCGATGACCGTTGAACTTGTTAAACTTCTTATGTTGGCTTCGTGAAACTATTTGGATGTGATCAAACTATGTTATTTGGTACTTGTTTCTTAGTCCGTAATGGCAAAATTATTTGGATGTGATCAATCTATTTGGATGTGATCAAACTTCTTATGTCTATGAAATTGTGCTTATTGTTTCTTATGTCTATGGCAAAAAAATTGAAGACAAAATCAAAGCAGTTAACCTCATGCCACTATGATAACCTACCGCCAGGGCTCTCGGCGGTAGGTTTGTGCTAGCTACCGCCGTGGCCTATGGCGGTTTGTCCGTAAGCAGCCGTTAATGGCTTAACGCTCGTCAGCCACACCTACCGCCAGAACCTGCGGCGGTAGACTGTGCAACCCTACCACCTGAAGGCCTGGCGGTAGCAAAAGGGTCAGATCTTGAAAAGCTTTTAAACAGGGGTCAGATCCCGAATTTATATCACAAAAGGGTCAAAACATGAAATTTTGCCGTAGGTTCAATTTTCCCATGGGGTCACCTGTTTCTTCTATAAAATGCTACTCCTTGTTTCTTGTTGCTCCCCTTTCTTCCCTCATTAACACCCTACTTGAACTTTAACTCCAAATTACAAATAACTTTTTATAACCATTTCATAAATTACTGGACTTTACTAGAAACTGTGAAGAACTTTTCATTTTAATAGAAGCAGGAGTTGAAGAACTTTATAAATAGTGGATCTGCACTTTGTTAGAAACATTGAAGAACTTTGCTAGAAAAAGTATCAGGGACCGAAGAACTTTATAAACAACGCGTTTGAACTTTAATAAAAAAATTATGAAACTGTTTGAGCCATGCCCGATTTAATTTTTTTCTTGGACTCACAATTTAATTTGAAATATATCAATATTGAACTTGTTTCCTAGAATTGGCCATGAGAAACACAAATACATAAACGGATTTAAATTTGCAAAGTTAATTTCAAAGTTATGCTACCATGTTTGTTTAATGTGTAATTTAGTTTAGAAGAGGGATAGCATGTGCTCGCAGTACCATGCACACATGGGCCCCAAAGGAATCTAGCGCATGTGACCCAGCTTTTCAGGTGATGGCCCGTATCCCTATGAATGCATGGTGATGGCTGTGATTCAAGTTGCGCGCGCATAGGGTTAGACAAAATCCACGTCCATGTCAGTGTGAGAACCAAGGCCACCAATGCCCCCGCTACGCTCTTCTATGGCCTGCGCGAGACATTTAAAAGCTCCGCGCATTTAACATCAAGCTTAATCCAGTCAAGTGCATCTTTAGTGTATCATCCGGAAAGCTCCTTAGGTTCATCGGCTCCTATCGTGGAATCAAATCAAACCCTGACAAGATCAAGGAGCTGTCAAGGCTCAAGTCCCCCGGGAAGAGAAGGTTGATGCTGACTTGTGGGACCCACCTATAATAATGGTCAACTTAACAGTCCAAATAAACGATGTTGACTTTCCTGTCACGTCAGCCCTGATGGGTGGGTGACGCTATAACCGAGGATAGTATTTTGCTTGTCGATGCCCAGCACAAAAAACATTGTATCCTTTATTTTCCTTCGTATACTTTGGTCTGAGGCAAAGGATGCATTCAAGGACTGCTGCCTGACTCGATTAAATAGTGTACTAGCGCATATGCCCGTCGCTGCAACGGGAGAGATATTTCTTTACGAGAAGCAATGGAGAGATAATTGATGTGTTCATCAAAAATGATCTCCATAGCGGTGCAATAGAGAGAGCAATTGTGGTCTTCTCGCTGGTTGTGTTTGTCCCGCGAGATATTGATAGTGGTGGGTTAGTCGGGGTGGCGGCAACCATCCAATTCGTGCCTTTTTTTTCCTTCGGGTCCGCCTTTGTCTCCGGGTTTTGTCTGCCTCCTCATTTCGTAGTTATGCGGCGACCTTCGGGGCACCATGCTTCGACCACTCTCTCTTACGATGGCGTAACCGGATGGATTACTAATTGTAACGCATAAATCTCTTTTCATTAGCATATTTAGCGCATAACCAGACATCAATGTCCCTTCTTTATTAGGGTTTATTTATTCTCTTTGATTATTTTAGCGCTCACGTGCTCACAAATTTTTTTAGTTGAGTCAAACCAACATATTCTCTTTTATTGGCCGAAGAAAAAATATTGCTCCCTCCAACTACCTAGTAGGGGAGTGCGGCTGAGGCCCAATACTGCCTGTGCGACAGAGCAAATTTTTTCTTGGGCCAACTGTGTGGGGGCTATTATATGATGCTAGTTGCGTAAAATAGCACGTGAGACACACATCAGTTCGTGTATGGACCGGCACAATGGTAGGCTCCTAGACTACATGTGTTTGTAGGGCGTGAAAAAAATCTAAAAATTGATGAGTTGAAGGATCAAAATCATGCCCTCAAAGACCTGACTACGTGTTGCTAGCCACTTGAAGAAACGAGTCCTACCAACCAAGGGCCAACTCAAACCTTTAAGATCATACTCCAATGTCAGATTGGAAACATATTTTTTTGAACTTTAATAAATATATAAATTGCTAAATATTTTGGAAACATGAATAATTTTGAAAATCCCAAACACTTTTTTTGAAATTCATTACATTTTCATACATACACAACAAAATTTGAAACATTCGAAATTCACAATTTTATTTGAAAACATGAACATTTTATTAACATGAATATTTTTCGAATTTTTGATTTTTCTTAAAAAATGAAACATATTTTGAACATTCAGAACAATTTTTGAGAATGTGTTTCTTTATACTCGGATATTATTCTGAATTTGTGAACATTTCACTAAAACAAGAATATTTTTTCGCAAAATCACGAACAACTTTGGAAAATAAAAAGAAAATGAGAACAAAGATGTAATGTTATGAACATTTTTTAAAACGGAATATATTTTAAAATTCATAACATTTTTAAGACATTCAATTTTCTTGATATTATGAACTTTTTGAAAATTTTGAATTTACGAAAAAAAGGGAGAAAGAAAAATGAACTTCAAAGAAAAAATACAAAAGAAACCGGAAATAAAAATACATATAAATGGAAAAACAAAAATAGAAACATAACACAGAACAAAAAAAGGAAAATGGTTCAGCCTAGCTTGAACGCCCTGTGCAAATTTGTGACTATTTTGGAATGAGAACAAAGCCTTAATGTTCTGAACATTTTTTTTAAACGTCCAGGCAGCGACCAGCACGCCCGCCTCCACCCTAGACCTCCTCTGCTGGAGGGCCACCCGATGCAGCCGTAGATGCTTTGCCTTAGATTGCGTAGCTAGATAGCACTGATCCTCCATGGATCCGGGGTGAGACCCAGCCGTGGAGTAAAACAAGGAGAAGGCCGGGGGGAGCTCCTCCATGGATCCGGCAGTGACCACCGTGGCCACCTCGTTGGCGTCGTCGGTTGTGGCCATGGCCAGATCCGTAGAGCACGACGACGGGAGGTTGGTGAGGGAGAAGAATGGCGATGGTGGAGGTCCCCCTCCGTCTATTTAGCGACATGGACGGATCCATCCTGGAGGAGAACCATGGAGGTTGAGAAACGGCAACGTGAAGGTGAGGCTGGCCGTTGGCGATGGAGAGGAGCGCGTCGGTGCCAGCCATGGTTGAATCATGGAGGAGGGGAGGCGACTGTGACGTCTTGGGGAGGAGGACGGCGAGGATTGGGGTGCGACGGCGGCTGCGGCTTCGGCTGGAGACGGGAGATGAGGTACGGCTAGCAAAGAGGGAGGGAGTGTGCGTGGATTTTTATTTGGTTTTTGCCCACCGGTTCTGCGATCTTGTGTGCTACAATAAAACCAACGGAGGGGTGATGGAAGGTGGGACAAAAAAGGGACGAAAATAAAACCGAAGTATCAGGCTACCAACTGCTCCATTAGGAGTAGAGATAACATAGGATGTTTGTGATTCATTTTACATATACATATTCTGCATATCTGCTCTCCTTCGATGAAACTGCTAATATTTTTATCTGATATTACAATGAAATTGTAATTAATTCGGCATACATTTTTTTAGCAAAAATTAATTAGGCATACATGCATATGCGAAGGTCACCTTGGGCCTCACTCTAAGTCAGACATCGGCATGGGCCCTGGTCCGCCTCAACGCACAAGTGCAAGTAGGCCAGAGCTATTGGATAATCGATACCAGCTCAAGCTCAAAGGAAGGAATGTGCCGCTTATAGCTAGCCCATAGCCCTGCGCTGAGTTAATCTGCCCCAGTCTGTGCGCGCGCGCACCATGAGAAAATAGGCACATTTTTTCTTTTTCCTTTAAAATTTTAAAAATATTAACCATGTTAATACACATAAAAATAATTTAGTGGTAATAAAATAAATTTACAAATTGATAATTTACATATAAAAATATTTGCACATATTTCATGAAGTGTTCACTTATTTTAGAATATATTCCTGTAACTAAAAATAGTTCACCTTTTTTGGAAAAGGATCATGTAATTCAAAATAATGTTCACATATTTTAAAAAGTTTCTTGTAGTTTAGAAAGTTGTTCAGGTATTCTGGAAAAAAATGGCCATCTACTTTGAAGATGTTTTGACATAACATTAAAAAGGCTCATATATTTTACAATGTGTTAACAAATTTTTAAGAATTGATAAGGTTCAAACATTTAAAAAATTAGGTAATTGAAAAACAGAAAAGGCTGTGTATTATTTAATATAATATTCATGTAAATTTTCTAAAAAATAGTATTTTTTAAAAAACAGAGTATTTTTAAAAGTTAAAAAAGAAAAGCGGAAAAATGGAGAGAAAGTAGACTATGGTTTTTCTGGAGCCAAAATTCCACAACCGCACAATGGCCTCGGTTCCTACAGAGACCTTAGACCTAACCACCACCACTCCACCCAACGCCACGACATCGCTGTCGTTCGGCCCTAGGAAGACCTGCCGGTGGACCAGACCGAACCCAAATGCACCACTGGCCATGGTCGGGCTCCTGCTGTCCACAAACAACCTTCCGCTCGACCCCGCCACCAGCTTTACTCCACGTCACAACATGGTGTCGGCCTACACCAGTGCCAAGAACTTGGTCTTCTGCGAGGGCAAGCTATACCAAATCTGGAGGAATGCGAGCTGCATGATTACTCTGTCACTACCAATAGGCGGTCCTTGCCATGTCATGGAGGATGAGATATTTGGTATCATTTCGAGCGCCAACCATGTTGAGATGTTGTGACCGACTTGGGGGGTACTCGGTGCTTGTCGGGAGGAATAACGCGCTATTGATGTATTCCAAAGGTATTCCATGACTTGGAGGATAAGATGACATAAGTTATGCTCATGCCGGAGCGCCGGTACCAGATCAAGCAGGAGATCCGGGCGAGGCACGCCGCCCGCATCGCTGTCGGGCTGCCTCCGGACTCGCCTGAGCTGAAGGAGGAGGAGCGAGCGGAGGAGGAGGGGAGAGGAGTAGCAGCCGTATTCGATGGAGGTGGCGAATCCGAAGGGGGGTGAGGTGGAGCATCCGAAGCAGGCTCACACTGGCTCTGGGCTTCAACATGAAGGATGCGGGGGCGGAGTTCATCGTCGCCCAACTGGCCGAGATGGCGGAGCATCATGCCATCCTGGAGTCCATCCAGGATGAGGCTTATATAAAGGTCAACTGGCACTTCATCCAAGAGGAACAGACGGTGACCAGTGTGCTCTTTGATGAGGTCAAAACGGAGATGGATTCGGAGGCCGACATGAAGGAGACGGACAAGCCGCAGGAGCCAGAGCTACAGCTGCCGCCCATGTATGTACCCAGAGCCAGGCACAGAGATAGTGGACATCTCCGACGAGGACTAGGGCAGTTGATCTATGTAGTACGTGGATTTTTTTTCCTTTGCATGCTTTTGTATGGATTTAATATTTCTAGTATGAAGTATCAGATGCAGATGATCAAATTTCACGAGTGACTGGTCACTGGGTGCGTCCGCGGGCATTTGAGGGCCCAGATTTGCCTAGTCCAGTTGTAGATGCTCTAAGCCCTACAACGCAGTGAAAAGCACTAACCCAAGATACATCTCACAGATTAAGCCCATCGATAGCATAGAAATACCATAGGAATAGAAAAGGCATAAAAAGTGAGATGATATGTATCTCAGTTCCCTTAAGAAAAAGATTCATTTGATGTATAAGATATGATTTCTTTTTTCTATTGAGTCTATTCTAATGGCTTTTTAATGTGAAGGATTGATTTTTATCCTACATAGAAAGAGGAATCTATTCCTTCAAAACAAATGCTCCAAAGGAATTATTCCTATCCCTTGGAATTCCTAGAAAAATTCTTTAAACCAAAGGAGACCTAAATCCGTATTTGTGGAGCATGGAAAAACCAAAAGGAGAATACCACACCGCGTGTCACCCCCAGTGAACCGGTTGGGAACCCTAGCCGTTGGGCGCCTGCATCTCCTCCACCCCTCCCCCCTTGCCACAGTCGTTGAGCTCTGATGGGAAAAGTCCTCGTGGTATCGATGGGCCATTCCTTCTCGCTCGCGTGGTGTGTGGGTTGTGCAGGCAGGTCGGTCGAGCGAGACACGATGGCGCGTGGCGGCGCGAGTCGACGTTGCACGAGGGCACATGTCGACGGTGAGAGGATGCTCTAGACATCGTGGTGCGTGCTACGTCTCCAACGTATCTATAATTTTTGATCTTGAATGCTTTATATGCATTTTTATGTTATTTTATATCATTTTCTAGGACTAACCTATTAACCTAGTGCCAAGTGCCAATTCCTGTTTTTTTTGCTTGCTTTTGGCTTTTCAGAAAATCGGTACCAAACGAAGTTCAAACGCGATGGAACTTTACGGTGATTTTTTCTGGACCAGAAGGGACCCTAGAAGCTTCGGGAGGAGGCCAGAAGATATACGAGAGGGCCACGAGCTAACCAGGCGCATCCTGGGGGGTAGGCGCGCCCCCTGAGCTCGTGGGCCCCTCGTAGCTTTGTTTGGCCTAATTCCTACTCGATAAACTCTCAAATATTCCCAAACCAACATAGAGCCACCTGAAACACTTTTTCCGCCGCCGCAAACTTCTGTTTTTCCACGACCCCATCTGGAGGCCTTTTTCGATACTCTATCGGAGGGGGAGTCGATCACGGAGGGCTTCTACATCATTGTTGCTACATTATGATGATGCGTGAGTACCTTACCACAGATCTACGGGTCCATATAGCTAATAGCTAGATGACTTCTTCTCTCTCTTGATCTTCAATATTATGTTCTCCTTGATCTTCTTGGAGTTCTATCTGATGTAATCTTCTTTTACGATGTGTTTGTTGGGATCCGGTGAATTGTGGGTTTATGATCAAACCATTCATTGAAATTAATTGAGTCTTTTTTGAACTTTATTATGCATGATTATCGTAGCTTTTTATTTCTCTCCGACCTATCCGTTTGGTTTGGCCAACTATATTAATTTATTTCCAGTGGGAGAGGTGCTTTGTAATGGGTTCAATCTTGCGGTGCTTGATACGTCTCCAACGTATCTATAATTTTTTATTGTTTCATGCTAAATTATATTCTGTTTTGGATGATTAATGGGCTTTATTATATACTTTTATATTATTTTTTTGGGCTAACCTATTAACCGGAGGCCCAGCCCAAATTGCTATTTTTTGCCTATTCCGGTCTTTCGAAGGAAAAGGATATCAAATGGAGTCCAAACGGAATGAAACCTCCGGGAACATGATTTTCGAAACAAATGTGATCCAGAGGACTTGGAGTCTACGTAAAGCAATCAACGAGGAGAGCATGAGGTAGGGGGGCGCGCCCACCTCCCCTAGGCGCGCCCTCCACCCTCGTGGGGCCCACGTTGCTCCGCCGACGTACTTCTTCCTCCTATATATACCCATATACCCTGGAAACATCAGACACGGAGCCAAAACCCTATTTCCACCGCCGCAACCTTCTGTACCCGTGAGATCCCATCTTGGAGCCTTTTCCGGCGCTCCGCCGGAGGGGGCATTGATCACGGAGGGCTTCTACATCAACACCATAGCCTCTCCGACGATGTGTGAGTAGTTTACCTCAGACCTTCGGGTCCATAGTTATTAGCTAGATGACTTCTTCTCTCTCTTTGGATCTCAATACAAAGTTCTCCTCGATCTTCTTGGAGATATATTTGATGTAACTCTTCTTTTGCAGTGTGTTTGTCGAGACCGATGAATTGTGGGTTTATGATCAAGATTATCTGTGAACAATATTTGAATCTTTTCTGAATTCTTTTATGTATGATTAGTTATCTTTGCAAGTCTCTTTGAATTATCAGTTTGGTTTGGCCTACTAGATTGATCTTTCTTGCAATGGGAGAAGTTCTTAGCTTTGGGTTCAATCTTGCGGTATCCTTTCCCAGTGACAGCAGGGGAAGCAAGGCACGTATTGTATTGTTGCCATCGAGGATAAAAAGATGGGGATTATATCATATTGCATGAGTTTATTCCTCTACATCATGTCATCTTACTTAAAGCATACCTATTCTTTTGAACTTAATACTCTAGATGCATGCTGGATAGCAGCCGATGTGTGGAGTAATAGTAGTAGATGCAGAATCGTTTCGGTCTACTTGTCGCGGACGTGATGCCTATATACATGATCATACCTAGATATTCTCATAACTATGCTCATTTCTATCAATTGCTCGACAGTAATTCATTCACCCACCGTAATATTTATGCTCTTGAGAGAAGCCACTAGTCAAACCTATGGCCCCCGGGTCTATTTTCCATCATATTAATCTCCCGACAACAAGCTATTTGTGGCACCGTTTATTTTGCTTTCTTTACTTTTAGTTTTTATCATAAAAATACCAAAAATATTATCTTATCATCTCTATCAGATCTCACTCTCGTAAGTGACCGTGAAGGGATTGACAACCCCTTTATCGTGTTGGTTGTGAGGTTCTTATTTGTTGTGTAGGTGCGTGGGACTTGAGTGTGACCTCCTACTGGATTGATACCTTGGTTCTCAAAAACTGAAGGAAATACTTACGCTACTTTACTGCATCACCCTTTACTCTTCAAGGGAAAACCAACGCAGTGCTCTATAACACAGTGACAGAATGGGACAAGAAATGTATTTGCATTGTTGCCATGAAGGGTAAAACGACAGGGTTTATTCATATTGATTGGGTTTACTTTGTCTACATCATGTCATCTTGCTTAATGCGTTACTCCATTTGTCATGAACTTAACACCATAGATGCATGCTGGATAGCGGTCGATTGGTGGATAATAGTAGTAGATGCAGGCAGGAGTCGGTCTTCTTGTCTTGGACGTGATGCCTATGTATATCATCATTGCCGTGAATACGTCATAACAATGTGCTTCTTTATCAATTGCCCAACAATAATTTGTTCACCCACCATATGCTATGTGTTCGAGCGAGAAGCCAATCTAGTGAAAACTATGGCCCCCGAGTCTACTTTTATCATATTTCTAAAAATCCAAAAATACTTTGCTGCAACTTATTTACTTTTATTTTACTTTGCAGTTTATCTATCTATCACTATCAGAATTAATCCTTGCAAGTAACAAGTTCAAGGGGATTGACAACCTTCTTGCCTGCATTGAGTGTAAGTATTTGCTTTTATGAGGTGTTGTTTAGGGAGGTTTGCTTGGTTCTCCTATTGGTTCCATAACCTTCATTCTCACTAAGGAAAATACTTATGACTACTGGACGTGGCCCGGATCAGCACACGCCCCTGGGCTGCACGGTGGAGGTTTTGGGCCGCGGCTGGGTGCGGATGGGCAGTGCGCAAGGCGTGGTCAGCATCCTCCGCATGGATCGACCACATGCAGGGTACTAACGGCACTCGGTTGGCACCCCAGGTGCGGATTTGCGGGGTGTCGAGTACAATGCCAATGTACTCCCTCTGGTCCTTTTTACTCTGCATATTAGAATTCTCTGGAGTCAAACTTCACAAAGTTTGACCGTATTTATATGAAAAAATGTCAACATCTGCCATGCTAAAGTTATATAATATGAAAATTTAAGTCATGACACATCTAGTGGTATTGATTTCAGATTATGAATATTGGCACTTTTTTCTACAAAGTTGATCAAACTTTACGAGGCTTGACTTCAGTCAAATCTTATATGCGAACTAAAAAGGACCGGAGGGAGTAGGACACTGTCGACCCTTGCTGGCTTATGCTCTGGGCCCGGCGGAACGAGCCAGCATTGGCTACGGTTCTGGGTTGGCCGGTGTACCACTAATCAGACCCGGCTAGGAGCGTGAAGCGGTGGTGCAGTGGAGGCTCTAGGGTTTTTTGGCCATTCGAAGGCTCTGGGTTTGGTGGAGGCGGAAGATTCTGAGTTGCGATTGGGGTCCTTGCTATGTGAGATGTGGCGCCGTGCTTACGCCTCGTGAAGGCGGAACGCCAGATGGGTGGGCCGGGTCATGGGGTTGGCCAGGTGAGGCTACCAACGTAAGTTTGACACGATCAGTGGGACTCATGCCCGTGTAGGTGGTGGGTGGCGGCTAGTGTGACATCTTTATAGGTGCAGCATGAGCACCCTCCACATACAAGAAGTGTCAAGCAAATTATGTCAGCCAACCTCGCGGGATCAAAGCGACAAAGGTTCACTCTATCGAACATACGGTTCCTCTTGTGTGGAATCGAGGTTTTCAGACATGCTTGTGGTAGCCTGGAATAGTACAACATTCTTTGATGTGCACTCTGGTCGTGGTGAAGGCCATCGAGTGCCCCGACCGAGTGTGTTGTGGTGTGTTGGCATTTTGGTGTTTTGTATGTATTGTGATGCTTTAGGCCTAATCTAGCTATGCGTTGTTTAGGTTTTTGCCAGTTTTTCCTTAATAAACCTAGCAACATTTTTCCCTTTTCTGTTTTTTGGTAAATTTGCCATGATTTTTTTTTAGTCACTACCTTGCATTTTGTATGCCCTTTTCAATTGACTACATGGCAACATAGATTTTTGATTCATTTTCCTGAAATTTTGTGCATCTTTACATACAAAAATGCATGGCAAATTATCAATGCATTGCCTGATAGTTTCTATACCCTTTTCAAATGACCATATAGAAACTCCGAATTTTGGTGTGCATCTCACGTACATAGAAACACACCAAATGTGAAAAATGTATCCTGATGGTCACATGGAAAATTTAAAAAACTTCCTTGTTTTTTGAAAACACGGTAAATTGAAGAAATTTGCCATGGTCTATTTTTAGGTGTCCACCCATGGCAAATATTATTTGGGGGTGGGGGCGGCAGGGGGGTCTTTCTAAAATAATAAAAAATGACGCTTTTTTGTGTACATGACATGGAATATTTTAGGAATGTTTCTACCTGTCACATGGAAAAAATATGCTTTTGTGTACAAGACATGGCAAATTTAGAAAATAAAATTCTCCTGCTCACATGGAAAATTAATAACGTTTATGTCTTCCAAACATCGCAAAATTTGACCATGTCAATTCCTTTGTAATAATTTATTTTTGGACCATGTCAATTTTATTTTGCACACCATTGAAAATTTATTGAACAAACCATGGTAAATTTATTTGTAATACCAGAGCAAATTATTCGAACATAGCATGGCAATTTTATCTTAACATACACCAAGTCAAAACCTTTTGTGATTTTACGATGGCATACCCAACATTTTTTAGGGTATATAACATGTCATCTTCGTTTGCGTTTTAAGATGTAAATTTTATTAAATACACGAATCTTGAAAATGGGCAAACATCTTTGCAACATATAGGTAAATATTTATCATGTACATGGCAACCTTTTTTCCTGCTGTTTTTAATATGGCAAAAATTCTGAAATTTTCTTTCCTATACTACCTATGGGTAAATTAAATCAATTTCCCTATGTGTTTTTTCCCCAACAGTTTGGCAATTTACTTGCTTGCATCATGGCATTTTTGTGTGTGTTTCCTCTTCTTCCTGAAAATCTTTTGTAATACTGGTTATTTTTACCCACTACATGCCATTTTTTACCAACCCGGGGCTTGAACTCGATCATGATTTTTGTCCTATTATTTTCCTGCTGCTTTCCGATGAATTAATTAGCTGCAAAGAACCTCCACTGTTACAGTAACAGTTTGATTGAAGTGATCAGTCAGGTACGTGGAGTCATGGAGAGACTATAAAATAATGTCTGCAGCTAGCATGTGGCCGAATTGCACCCACAAGGACGAGGCACGCGTTGCACGCGGCATGTGCCTCACGAGTTCATGTGGCGTTTGCATTTTCTCATCATGAAAGAGGTACACGGCGTACACTGGTCCTGCGCACGGGCACGGGCCTGATCGGCCACCCAGTACACACCGTGACCACGCATGCCAGTGAAATTTGCTTTTGAATCACACTTGCTGGGATATACTGAAAAGAAATGCCAACCTTGGACATGTCGGGAGCATGGTTCCTCTAATTTCTTCTTCGGGAGAGACAGCAAAATTAGCTTTGAGAGGGCTATATTTTATAATCGCTTACATGTTATCTACAAGTATGCACACATGTTATAGCTCTTGTGACAATATTCGAATGGACTCTCGAGGTGGTTTTGAGAGGGCTCCTTGCCCTTCGTCTTGCAAGCTTATTTTGAATGCCCTTTAAATTACGTGTGAACCTTGTATTTTTGTTTCATGAACTTTTTCGTTGCCGAAAGAAACTATTTGTGTTCGTCCATCAACAAAGAAATAATAAAATTATTTATCCAAAATATGTTCCTAGCACGAAGTTAAGTCAGAGAACAGCGTATGGAGTGCCTTTGTCACATTTCAGACTGAAATTGGTAAATGGTACACTTAAATAGCGACTAGTAAGTATGCCCGTGCGTTGCTACGGGTGACAGTGCAGTTAAACGAATGGCTTTTTTGGGATGAAAAGTATGGATAGTATCATGAGGTGACACTAAGACCTACAAAATTTTATTCAACCACCGGTAGGGTAGGCGCATCAATCAGTCATGTTTCAGTTTGATATGTTGATGTCCAAGAGCAGAATTTAAGTTCAGGGATTGCTCGGATCTGCTTCAACTCCATGCTTAACCAACTACGCGGATCGGAGGCCTCTCATAGTATAATTTGGTGAAGTTGCCGAAGCTTAGCTTTGTGAAGTCAAATCACATAGCTTAATATGTTTACGACGACAATGCCATCGCCAAGTGGCATAACTTAGTTCTGAATCCCCCTTCTGAAGAACCCAGTCGAAGCGCTATTCATGACGCCGCCGTTGTTCCCTTCTCACAAGCTCGCCACCGCCAAACCGCCAACCCTCCACCTCACTCTATTTAGCTCGCCACCACTCCATTGCCTCCCTCTCCTACCGCCGTCCTCCTCCCTTCATCACCCTCTTCCACATCATTGGCCTCCTCCCCAGCGTCGCCCTCTTCCCCGACACAAACCACCTCCCCGCCGTCGGCCTATACTACGTTCGTGATCAACCCCTCAAGCAACAGAAGTTAACCAACATGTCCAAAACGGTGCATCTCCTCCACGGATGCTGGACCGCCGTGCTGAAGCTTCAATATTTCTAGACATTTCAGAATAGGCTTATATATATATGTTTCTTGCCCTCAAGTTGCCGCCCAATGAAATATTTTAGCATTGTTAACTTCAGCTAGAAATATAGTATATCTGCTTTGGTAATAGCTCATCTAAATAAATGATGTTTTTCACTGGTATACTCTGCACGCAATCTTTCATCAACCTCCCACACATTGATATAAAATCACTGCCATTTGACATTCAATCACCAATTGTAATGAAACTTTTTATTCTATTTTTTGCTGGCTCTACAGGAAATTTAAGGATATGTTACAAACTTCAATGTCACTACATTTACAATCCATATGTGATAAACAATAGTGGCCCGTAGCTCGTACATGTACAATATCCGTGTTAGAAGGTCCAGCACACTTTCCTGCTTCATCCTTACTACAGTTAAGAGAATAGACATACAATGTGTTATCCTTGCAATATGAGAGGCAAAGTACAGACCCACAACAGTATTTCAAGTAGGCATAAGAGAGAATATATTGCATTACATCTATAAGGCTGCTCCCAGTGCTAAGCCTGACATGTAAGTAGAAAATTGATGTGACAACTTAATCAAGGAGTAGAGATAATCGTTTGGTAACCCCATGGAGAAACTATACCAGCGCAGGTACCTATGAGAAAACAGAGTTAATACGATCCCGTGCGCTGAACCGAATGGTCGCCCCAACTCCCCCATGCACAGCCCCATCCGCCGCTTCTTCCTCGCCCCGCGCCGTCGCCCCAGTGCATCACTTTGTCCTCGGTCTGCAGCGCTGCCTCGCCTCTGATTGTCGCCCGGAGCCGCTATCCCATCCCCGATTTTAGCTTGCATCATTGACCATCGCCCGGAGAAGGTCGCAGCAGCACCACTGGCTCCTCCGGTAAGTCACCACCTGGTAAATGGTAAGGGCAAGCCTGCATTGTGAAAGTCCATCGATTCTGTGTTTGATATAAACTGTAGTCGTCCATTGATTACATTTTTTCACAAGTCAAGTCCATCGGTTGGGTAATTCTTTACAACCTCAGGGGCAGTTTTAATGACGGACGACAGAAACCCAATTATCTTTATTATTAGGTAAAGATTAGGGAAAGATAACTGGATACAATACTAAGAATTCGGAGAAGCCATCACATTGTGTTGATGGAACTAGCAACTACAGAGATACCACTGATCAACTCCGTGAGAACATTACAAACAACGACTTCTAAGGAAATCCAACCAAAAAACAACATTATTACTTATAAGCTAAAAACATCTGAAGCCTTCATAACTCTGAAGCACACTATCTTCTCTTCAAGTTCTCGATCTTCAGCGGATCGGAAGGGGCTCACCGTTCCACTCCTTGAGACACTCCAGCAGTGGGTTGATGTGCTTGCCCTTGTTCATGGCAACAAACACCTTGTCCACCTCTTGACCAGAAGACCTTGTCTTCTCCCCGGTTAAGTACTCCGTTCCAAGCTCCTTGCGCACGAACCGGTAGAGCGGGTATGATCGGCATTCAATGATACGATTCTGATGTGTGGCAATTGTTGGGGAACGTAGCAGAATTTTAAAATTTTCTACGCATCACCAAGATCAATCTATGGAGTCATCTAGCAACGAGGGAGAAGGAAGTGCATCTACATACCCTTGTAGATCGCGAGCGGAAGCGTTCAAGAGAACGGGGTTGATGAAGTCGTACTCATCGTGATCCAAATCACCGATGACCGAGCGCCGAACGGACGGCACCTCCGTGTTCAACACACGTACGGAGCGAGGACGTCTCCCGCGCCTTGATCCAGCAAGGAGGAGGGAGAGGTTGAGGAAGAGAGCTCCAACAGCAGCACGACGGCGTGGTGGTGGTGGAGCAACAGTACTCCGGCAGGGCTTCGCCAAGCTCTTAACGGAGGAGGAGAGGTGTTGGGGAGGGGAGGGGCTGCGCCTTGGATGTGGTATGCAGCCCTCCCATCGCCCCTCTATTTAAAGGGGAAGGGGGAAGGGGGTCGGCCCCCTCTAGATGAGATCTAGAGAGGGGGTGGCGGCCAAGGGGAGGGGGCTTGCCCCCCAAGTAAGGGGGCGCCCCCCTTAGGGTCCCCCCCCCAACCCTAGGCGCATGGGCCCAAGAGGGGGATGCGCCCAACCCACTTGGGGCTGGTTCCCTTCCTCCTACAGCCCATAAGGCCCTCCGAGAGAGGTGGACCCCCGGAACCCCTCCGGTGGCCCCGGTACAATACCGATATGCCCTCGAACCTTTCCGGTGACCGTATGACAACTTCCCATATATAAATCTTCACCTCCGGACTATTCCGGAACTCCTCGTGACGTCTGGGATCTTATCTGGGACTCCGAACAACATTCAGTAATCACATACAAGTCTTCCTAATAACCCTAGCGTCATCGAACCTTAAGTGTGTAGACCCTGCGGGTTCGGGAATCATGCAGACATGACCGAGACGACTCTCCGGCCAATAACCAACAGTGGGGTCTGGACACCCTTGTTGGCTCCCATATGTTCCACGATGATCTCATCGGATGAACCACGATGTCGAGGATTCAATTAATCCCATATACAATTCCCTTTGTCTATCGGTATGATACTTGCCCGAGATTCGATCGTCGGTATCCCGATACCTTGTTCAATCTCGTTACCGGCAAGTCTCTTTACTCGTACTGTAATGCATGATCCCGTGATCAACCGCTTGGTCACATTGAGCTCATTATGATGATGCATCACCGAGTGGGCCCAGAGATACCTCTCCGTCATACGGAGTGACAAATCCCAGTCTCGATTCGTGCCAACCCAACAGACACTTTCGGAGATACCTGTAGTGCACCTTTATAGCCACCCAGTTACGTTGTGAAGTTTGGCACACCCAAAGCACTCCTACGGTATCCGGGAGTTGCACAATCTCATGGTCTAAGGAAATGGTACTTGACATTAGAAAAGCTCTAGCAGACGAACTACACGATCTTGTGCTATGCTTAGGATTGGGTCTTGTCCATCATATCATTCTCCTAATGATGTGATCCCGTTATCAATGACATCCAATGTCCATAGTCAGAAAACCATGACCATCTGTTGATCAACGAGCTAGTCAACTAGAGGCTCACTAGGGACTTGTTGTGGTCTATGTATTCACACATGTATTACGATTTCCAGATAACACAATTATAGCGTGAACAATAGACAATTATCATGAACGAGGAAATATAATAATAATCATTTTATTATTGCCTCTAGGGCATATTTCCAACAGTCTCCCACTTGCACTAGAGTCAATAATCTAGTTACATTGTGATGAATCGAACACCCATAGAGTTCTGGTGTTGATCATGTTTTGCTCGAGGAAGAGGTTTAGTCAACGGATATGCGACATTTAGGTCCGTATGTACTTTACAAATATCTACGTCTCCATTTTGAATATTTTCACGAATGGAGTTGAAGCGACGCTTGATATGCCTGGTCTTCCTGTGAAACCTGGGCTCCTTGGCAAGGTAATAGCTCCAGTGTTGTCACAGAAGAGAGTCATTGGGCCCGACGCATTGGGAATGACTCCTAGGTCGGTAATGAACTCCTTCACCCAGATTGCTTCTTGTGCTGCCTCCGAGGCTGCCATGTACTCCGCTTCACATGTAGATCCCGCCACAACGCTTTGCTTGCAACTGCACCAGCTAACTGCCCCACCATTCAAAATATACACGTATCCGGTTTGTGACTTAGAGTCATCCAGATCTGTGCCGAAGCTAGCATCGACGTAACCCTTTACGACGAGCTCTTCGTCACCTCCATAAACGAGAAACACATCCTTAGTCCTCTTCGGGTACTTCAGGATATTCTTAACCGTTGTCCTGTGTTCCATGCCGGGATTACTTTGCTACCTTCCTACCAAACTTACGACAAGGTTTACATCAGGTCTGGTACACATCATGGCATACATAATAGACCCTATGGCCGAGGCATAGGGGATGACACTCATCTTTTCTCTATCTTCTGCCGTGGTCGGGCATTGAGCCGTGCTCAATCGCACACCTTGCAATACAGGCAAGAACCCCTTCTTGGACTGATCCATATTGAACTTCTTCAATATCTTGTCAAGGTACATACTTTGTGAAAGACCAATGAGGCGTCTCGATCTATCTCTATAGATCTTGATGCCTAATATATAAGCAGCTTCTCCAAGGTCCTTCATTGAAAAACACTTGTTCAAGTAGGCCTTTATGCTTTCCAAGAATTCTATATCATTTCCCATCAATAGTATGTCATCCACATATAATATGAGAAATGCTACAGAGGTCCCACTCACTTTCTTGTAAACACAGACTTCTCCATAAGTCTGTGTAAACCCAAACGCTTTGATCATCTCATCAAATCAAATGTTCCAACTCCAAGATGCTTGCACCAGCCCATAGATTGAGCGTTGGAGCTTGCACACTTTGTCAGCATTCTTAGGATCGACAAAACCTTCCGGCTGCATCATATACAATTCTTCCTTAAGGAAACCATTAAGGAATGTCGTTTTGACGTCCATTTGCCATATCTCATAATCATAGAATGCGGCAATTGCTAACATGATTCGGACGGACTTCAGCTTTGCTACGGGTGAGAAAGTCTCATCGTAGTCAACCCCTTGAACTTGTCGATAACCCTTAGCGACAAGCCGAGCCTTATAGATGGTCACATTACCATCCGCGTCTGTCTTCTTCTTAAAGATCCATTTATTTTCTATGGCTCGCCGATCATCGGGCAAGTCAGTCAAAGTCCTTACTTCATTTTCATACATGGATCCTATCTCGGATTTCATAGCTTCTAGCCATTTGTCGGAATCTGGGCCCGCCATTGCTTCTTCATAGTTTGAAGGTTCACCGTTCTCTAACAACATGATTTCCAAGATAGGGTTGCCGTACCACTCTAGTGCGGAACATGTCCTTGTGGACCTATGAAGTTCAGTAGGAGCTTGATCGGAAGTACATTGATCATCATCATTAACTTCCCCTCTAGTCGGCGCAGGCGCCACAGGAACATCTTCCTGAGCTGCGCTACTTTTCGTTTCAAGAGGCAGTACTTCATCAAGCTCTACTTTCCTCCCACTTACTTCTTTCGAGAGAAACTCTTTCTTCAGAAAGGATCCGTTCTTGGCAACAAAGATCTTGCCTTCGGATCTGAGGTAGAAGGTATACCCAATGGTTTCCTTAGGGTATCCTATGAAGACGCATTTTTCCGACTTGGGTTCGAGCTTTTCAGGTTGAAGTTTCTTGACATAAGCATCGCATCCCCAAACTTTTAGAAACGACAGCTTAGGTTTCTTCCCAAACCATAATTCATACGGTGTCGTCTTAACGGATTTTGACGGAGACCTATTTAAAGTGAATGCGGCAGTCTCTAAAGCATAGCCCCAAAATGAGAGCGGTAGATCGGTAAGAGACATCATAGATCGCACCATATCCAATAGAGTGCGATTACGATGTTCAGACACACCATTTCGCTGAGGTGTTCCAGGCTGCGTGAGTTGTGAAACTATTCCACATTTCCGTAAGTGCGTGCCAAATTCGTGACTCAAATATTCTCCCCCACGATCTGATTGTAAGAACTTGATTTTCCTGTCACGATAATTCTCAACCTCACTCTGAAATTTCTTGAACTTTTCAAAGGTCTCAGACTTGTGTTTCATTAAGTAGACATACCCATATCTACTTAAGTCATCAATGAGGGTGAGAACATGACGATAGCCACCGCGAGCCTCAACACTCACTGGACCGCACACATCAGTATGTATGATTTCCAATAAGTTGGTTGCTCGCTCCATTGTTCCGGAGAACGGAGTCTTGGTCATTTTACCCATGAGGCATGGTTCGCACGTGTCAAATGATTCATAATCAAGAGACTCCAAAAGTCCATCTGCATGGAGCTTCTTCATGCGTTTGACACCAATGTGATCAAGGCGGCAGTGCCACAAGTATGTGGAACTATCATTATCAACCTTACATATTTTGGTATTCACACTATGAATATGTGTAACATTACGTTCGAGATTCATTAAGAATAAACCATTCACCAGCGGGGCATGACCATAAAACATATCTCTCATATAAATAGAACAACCATTATTCTCGGATTTAAATGAGTATCCATCTCGTATTAAACGAGATCCTGATATAATGTTCATGCTCAAAGCTGGCATTAAATAACAATTATTGAGGTTTAAAACTAATCATGTAGGTAAATGTAGAGGTAGCGTGCCAACGGCGATCACATCGACCTTGGAACCATTCCCGACGCGCATCGTCACCTCGTCCTTCGCCAGTCTCCGCTTATTCCGCAGCTCCTGTTTTGAGTTATAAATATGAGCAACCGCATCGGTATAAAATACCCAGGAGCTACTACGAGTACTGGTAAGGTACACATCAATAACATGTATATCACATATACCTTTAGTGTTGCCGGCCTTCTTGTCTTGCAATAAAAGCACTTAGTCTCAGGCTTGGGTTCATTCTTTGGCTTCTTCCCGGCAACTGGCTTACCGGGCGCGGCAACTCCCTTGCCGTCCTTCTTGAAGTTCTTCTTACCCTTGCCTTTCTTAAACTTAGTGGTTTTATTCACCATCAACACTTGATGTTCCTTTTTGATCTCCACCTCTGCTGATTTCAGCATTGAATATACCTCAGGAATGGTCTTTTCCATCCCCTACATATTGAAGTTCATCACAAAGCTCTTGTAGCTCGGTGGAAGCAACTGAAGGATTCTGTCAACGTCCGCGTCATCCGGGAGATTAACTCCCACCTGAGTCAAGCGGTTGTGCAACCCAGACATTTTGAGTATGTGCTCGCTGACAGAACTATTCTCCTCCATCTTACAACTGTAGAACTTGTTGGAGACTTCATATCTCTCGACCCGGGCATGAGCTTGGAAAACCATTTTCAGCTCTTAGAACATCTCATATGCCCCGTGCTGCTCGAAACGCTTTTGGAGCCCCGGTTCTAAGCTGTAAAGCATGCCGCACTGAACCAGGGAGTAATCTTCAACACGGGTCTGCCAAGCGTTCATAACGTCTTGGTTTGCTGGGGCTGGTGCATCACCTAGCGGTGCTTCAAGGACATATGCTTTCTTGGCAGCTATGAGGATGATCCTCAAGTTCCGGACCCAGTCCGTATAGTTGCTACCATCGTCTTTCAGCTTGGTTTTCTCTAGGAACACGTTGAAGTTGAGGGCAACATTAGCGTGGGTCATTTGATCTATAAGACATATTGTAAAGATTTTAGACTAAGTTCATGATAATTAAGTTCATCTAATCAAATTATTTAATGAACTCCCACTCAGATAGACATCCCTCTAGTCATCTAAGTGATACATGATTCGAGTCAACTAGGTCGTGTCCGATCATCACGTGAGACGGACTAGTCATCATCGGTGAACATCTTCATGTTGATCGTATCTTATATACGACTCATGTTCGACCTTTCAGTCTTCCATGTTCCGAGGCCATGTCTGTACATGCTAGGCTCGTCAAGTCAACCTAAGTGTATTGTGTGTGTAAATCTGGCGTACACCTGTTGTATTCGAACGTTAGAATCTATCACACCCGATCATCACGTGGTGCTTCAAAACAACGAACCTTCGCAACGGTGCACAGTTAGGGGGAACACTTTCTTGAAATTATTGCGAGGGATCATCTTATTTAAGCTACCGTCGTTCTAAGCAAATAAGATGTAAAACATGATAAACATCACATGCAATCAAATAGTGACATGATATGGCCAATATCATTTTACTCCTTTTGATCTCCATCTTCGGGGCGCCATGATCATCGTCGTCGCCGGCATGACACCATGATCTCCATCATCGTGTCTTCATGAAGTTGTCTCGTCATCTATTACTTCTACTACTATGGCTAACGGTTTAGCAATAAAGTAAAGTAATTACATGACGTTTATGTTGACACGCATGTCATAAATAAATTAAAACAACTCATATGGCTCCTGCCGATTGTCATACTCATCGACATGCAAGTCGTGATTCCTATTACAAGAACATGATCAATCTCATACATCACATATATCAGTCATCACATCCTTTTGGCCATATGACATCACACGACATATGCTGCAAAAACAAGTTAGACGTCCTCTAATTGTTGTTGTAAAATTTTTACGTGGCTGCTATAGGTTTCTTAGCAAGAACGTTTCTTACCTACGCCAAAACCACAATGTGATATGTCAATTTCTATTTACCCTTCATAAGGACCCTTTTCATCGAATCCGATCCGACTAAAGTGGGAGAGACAGACACCCGCTAGCCATCTTATGCAACTAGTGCATGTCAGTCGGTGGAACATGTCTCACATAAGTGTACGTGTAAGGTCGGTCCGGGCCGCTTCATCCCACGATGCCGCCGAATCAAGATAAGACTAGTAACGGCAAGTAAATTGACAAAATCGACGCCCACAACAACTTGTGTTCTACTCGTGCATATAAACTACGCATAGACCTAGCTCATGATGCCACTGTTGGGGAACGTAGCAGAATTTTAAAATTTTCTACGCATCACAAGGATCAATCTATGGAGTCATCTAGCGACGAGGGAGAGGGAAGTGCATCTACATACCCTTGTAGATCGCGAGCGGAAGCGTTCAAGAGAACGGGGTTGATGGAGTCATACTCGTCGTGATCCATATCACCGATGACCGAGCGCCGAACGGACGGCACTTCCGCGTTCAACACACGTACGGAGCCAGGACGTCTCCCGCGCCTTGATCCAACAAGGAGGAGGGAGAGGTTGAGGAAGAGAGCTGCAACAGAAGCACGACGGCGTGGTGGTGGTGGAGCAGCAGTACTCTGGCAGGGCTTCGCCAAGCTCTTAACGAAGGAGGAGAGGTGTTGGGGAGGGGAGGGGCTGCGCCTTGGATGTGGTATGCAGCCCTCCCCTCGCCCCTCTATTTATAGGGGAAGGGGGAAGGGGCCGGCCCCCTCTAGATGAGATCTAGAGGGGGGGCGGCGGCCAAGGGGAGGGGGCTTGCCCCCCAAGCAAGGGGGGCGCCCCCCTTAGGGTTCCCCCCAACCCTAGGCGCATGGGCCCAAGGGGGGATGCGCCCAGCCCACTTGGGGCTGGTTCCCTTCCTCCTACAGCCCATAAGGCCCTCCGAGAGAGGTGGCCCCTCCCGGTGGACCCCCGGAACCCCTCTGATGGCCCCGGTACAACACCGATATGCCCCCGAACCTTTCCGATGACCGTATGACATATATATATATATATATATATATATATATATATATATATATATATATATATATATATATATATATATATATATATATATATATATATATATATATATCTTCACCTCCGGACTATTCCGGAACTCCTCGTGACGTCCGGGGTCTTATCCGGGACTCCGAACAACATTCGGTAATCACATACAAGTCTTCCTAATAACCCTAGCGTCATCGAACCTTAAGTGTGTAGACCCTACGGGTTCGGGAATCATGCAGACATGACTGAGACGACTCTCCGGCCAATAACCAACAGCGGAATCTGGATACCCTTGTTGGCTCCCACATGTTCCACGATGATCTCATCGGATGAATCACGATGTCAAGGATTCAAGTAATCCCGTATACAATTCCCTTTGTCTATCGGTATGATACTTGCCCGAGATTCGATCGTCGGTATCCCGATACCTCGTTCAATCTCGTTACCGGCAAGTCTCTTTACTCGTACTGTAATGCATGATCTCGTGATCAACCACTTGGTCACATTGAGCTCATTATGATGATGCATCACCGAGTGGGCCCAGAGATACCTCTCCGTCATACGGAGTGACAAATCCCAGTCTCGATTCGTGCCAACCCAACAGACACTTTCAGAGATACCTGTAGTGCACCTTTATAGCCACCCAGTTACATTGTGACGTTTGGCACACCCAAAGCACTTCTACGGTATCCGGCAGTTGCACAATCTCATGGTCTAAGGAAATGACACTTGACATTAGAAAAGCTCTAGCAGACGAACTACACGATCTTGTGCTATGCTTAGGATTGGGTCTTGTCCATCACATCATTCTCCTAATGATGTGATCCCGTTATCAATGACATCCAATGTCCATAGTCAGGAAATCATGACCACCTGTTGATCAACGAGTTGGTCAACTAGAGGCTCACTAGGGACATGTTGTGGTCTATGTATTCACACATGTATTACGATTTCCGGATAACACAATTATAGCGTGAATAATAGACAATTATCATGAATGAGGAAATATAATAATAATCATTTTATTATTGCCACTAGGGCATATTTCCAACAGCAATACCGTTCTCCACGGCACTCCGGGCAGCCTCAACCTCCTTTGGCAGCACTATACGGAGCTCTTGCTCGAACATGGCAAGTTTAGCAAACACTGATGTCTCCACATCGCGCTCGGCCTCACAATTGGCCAAGGCATTCTCGACGATGTTTGCACGCATATTCTGCATTAATGGGTAGTTGGCGCTGCAAGGGTCATCTGCATACGCGAAGACCGCCTCACGATCGACTGTGAGCAGCAAGTCCTTCTCGCAAAAGCACGCATTGTGGAGATGACCATTGTTGTTGGTGACCAGTGTCTTCCTAGCCACCATCTTCACACAACTCTTGACAACATTCTTGACATTCTCCTCGAGGTGGCGGAGGTCTATAGCCTGACACAATGCAACCAAGAATGTCGAGGACATGAGCTTCAATATCTCAATGGCCTCGGCAGTCTTCCTGGAGGAGATGAGACCGAGAGAGTTGACACCTTGGTTGTGTTGCTTTGCGCTCTGGACATGGTTGGTCACAGGGTTTCCCAAGAATTGGAGCTCGGAGCAGTATGAGGCCATCGCAATCTCGGCACCCTTGAAGCCATAGTCCAAGCTTAGGTTACGCCCGCCGGAGAGGTTGGAAGGCAAACCATTGTTGTAGAAGTCGTTCACTAGCTCTGAGAACTGGGCAAACATGAGCTTGCCTATTGCGGCAATGGAAAACCCGGTGTTGTCCATGGACACACTGATGGGTGTGCCCTGGAAGTTTCCACCATGGATAGCCTTGCCACGAGAGACATCGATGAGTGGGTTGTTGTGGACAGAGTTGATCTCCCGCTCAATCGACTTGGTGGCAGCACGAATGACCTCAATCTGAGGACCAAGCCACTGCGGTGATGTGCGGAGTACATACCTATCTTGCTTGGGCTTCATCAGTGTTTCAAGCTCGTCGAGCTTCTTCCTGAGCATCATGTAGGAGCTGCCTTCAAGAATGTGCTCCATGATGGCGGCGGCCTTGATCTGTCCGGGGTGGTGCTTCATCTTGTGGGTCAAGCGGTCTGTGTACTCTGGGTTGCCGTTCATGACCTCACAGAAGACGGCTGACAGGACCTCGACAAGGAGACCAAAGATGTTAGCCTCGAAAAGCACCATGGACGCAAGCCCTGAGCCCACCGCCGTGTTGTTCATCATTGCAAGGCCTTCCTTGGGCTGCAGCTCGAAGAAGCCATGTTGGATGCCGGCGATCTTAAATGCCTTCGCGGCATTAACCTTGGTGCCATCCAGAGCTGTGGCCATGCAGTTTGGGCGGCCGGTTACCAGGCCCGCAATATAGGAAAGCGGGACGAGGTCACCGGACACGGTGAGGGTGCCCCGGAGAGGTAGGCATGCATGGTGTCATGTTGGTGTTGAGACGAAATGTGATGATTGTCTCGAGGATCTGGAAGCGCATGCCAGAATATCCCTGGAGCAAGGTATTGGCACGGACGAGCATCGCCGCTCTCGTCGCCGCAGCAGGCAAAACATGGCCGTCTTTGCCGGTGCCGAAGGCTCCCGCATTAAAGCATCTTAACAGCAAGGAATACATGCACAATTTTAGAAGAAAAAATAAGGCTTCCATAACTCACAAACAGAGACGATGAAGAAGTGAAATATAGTTCGTCTTTTCTGGGTTAGTTTGTACCTGACGAGCTCCCTCTGGAGAGCGCTGACCTCCTTGGTCGTCCGGTGAGAGGTGGTGTCACCGTAGTAGCTGTTGGTGCCGTTGGTCATGCTGTTCATGACCCAGTCGCCTTGACGCGGCCGCGGGCGGAGTCGTTGAGCTCCACCGTGGTCACGGCGCCGGCAGCCACCGCAGCGACCATGGCGACGGTCAGGCTGGCGCCCTCCATGGTCACCACGGGCCTACGGTACTCCTCAACCATGCGCTTAACCGCATCCAAATGGCTCCCCGAGAGCTCCTCCGCCGCCTTCCCCCAGTTGAGTGGGTCAGCCCACGCTGGCTGCGCCACGCACAAGTTGGCGGCGACATGCCCGTTCTCGCACTCCATGGAGATATGAAAAAGAAGTGCTGGAGTGAAATTAAAGGACTTGTGATGGAGAGGTGATCTAGTTGGAGGGAAATGGAGGGAAGGGACGGGTTAAGTAGGCAGCGCGGCAGCTGAGTAGGTAGGTGCGGGAGTGAGGATTATTATTATATTATTGTTATTATTTGACCAAAAAAGGGTTCAGTATTAATCGGCCCCGCTGCGTACATATGTATTGTTTTAATATTTTTTCTGCGTGCATATGTATTAACTACCATGCATTTTATGTGAAGAGTTGTTGAGCTCACCCATGGAATGAGATGTACATTCTATGTGGACCTGTTGCTGATTGCTCAAGACGGCGTCACCTAATTGATACGAGAAACGCTGAATTACGGGTTATGAGCGTGCAAACTATACTAATTAGATGATGCCCTACACGTTGCTGCGGGAACCTTAATAAAACAAATGCATAAATAGATTTTATAAAACTAAAACTATTGCAAATTTTTTGAAGATTGCTCTCGGTTTATATTTAAAAAAAATAAAGCATGTGATAAAATGTTGTATAAAAAGAGAAAAATGCTGGATTGAAGTCAACGGGGTCCGTCCATAAAAGTGTAATGAGACAAGCCAACAATTCAGCGCACCTATGTGCAAAGCGTGCAAGCACACTGGGAGTGACTGATTGCTGGATGAACTCCCCTCCCAGTTTCCTCGTGACGAGCCTGCTGGCTGATCGCACTGGAGCTGGAAATATTGAATAAAGCTTTATGATTCCCGCAAAAAAGAAGTGTATAAGATGACCTACATATATTTGCTCCAAGTCATCGCGTCTATGCCCACACAAAAATTAGTGAAACAAATTGACTTGCATGATTGTTGAGGTGGCACAATTGCATGGTTAGATTAGTGCATAAATTGTAACTTATGACCACATGCATGACTTCATGATGTGGCATAGTTGCATGAAGAGAGAAAAATAAGTAATGGGTTACAACTATTTAAGAATAAAGAATGCATCTCCCCCGCAAAAATAAAAGAATAAAGGATGCATCCAGCGCATCCCTGTCAAGCCTCACACCGGTCATGTGTGTTTTTATTTGGACCCCAATATCCACCTGACTTCGATCTGGGCAGGTCCTAGAATGAACAAATCGTTCCCCATGGAAAGATCTACCTGTTTACGTATGATCTAGTAGGAGAGTGGAGTGGAACGAACAGTTAAGATGTCTATATTTGTAACATTTCTAGTATTTTTACCGTGTTGCTTCAATTTTGAAAAATAATTTAATTTGCAATTCAAATTATTATAAGAAGCAGGAGTTCATATATAGTAAAATACATTAAAAATTTTGGATCAATTTACGGTTATCCACAATCCGTCCCTTTATTTTTTACTCCTCAAAATTTTACGTATAGTTGCGCATTTCTGTGCCAATACAATATTTGGATCAGAATTTGTTATATGATATTTTTACAAGTTGAAACATAGTTGTCCTCAAACGACTGCATAACTTGACACATTTGTTAGTTGGAGAATATTTCTCTATATTGATCAAGTGTTACAGGGTACATCTTTATATACACCGGGGCTCAGCCCGAGTCATTAGGCACGCAGGCCCTTGATCCTAATTACATGGGCATGCATACAAGGCCCGTTACAACACAACTCAACACCCCCCCCCCCCCCTCAGCCGGAACTCCATTTGCCTGGACGTTTAGGCTGGATCGGAACTCATGGAACACCGGAGATGGCAAGCCTTTTGTGAACAGATCAGCGAACTGGGAGCTCGATGGAACATGCAACACGCGGACGTCACCGAAAGCAACACGATCGCGAACAAAATGAAGGTCTATCTCGATGTGTTTGGTGCGTTGGTGTTGGACCGGATTACAAGCGAGGTAAGAGGCGCTGATATTGTCACAATAGACGATGGTGGCACGTTGTGGGGGACACTTGAGTTCGTGAAGGAGTTGGCGTAACCAACAAGACTCGGCAACACAGTTTGCAACACCACGATATTCAGCCTCCGCACTAGATCGGGACACGGTGGGCTGTCGCTTGGAGGACCAAGAGACGAGATTTGAGCCAAGGAAGACACAAAACCCAGAAGTGGATTTCCGCGTGTCAGGGCACCCAGCCCAATCCGCGTCTGTGTATGCGATCAAATCCGTGGAGGAGGACTTGAAGAATTGTAACCCATAGTGAGAGGTGCCTTGAAGATAACGAAGAATGCACTTGACGAGCTGCATGTGAGTGTCGCGCGGCTCATGCATAAAGAGGCGGACCTGTTGAATGGCATAGGATATGTCCGGTCGTGTCAATGTGAGATACTATAAGGCACCCGCGAGGCTAAGATAATACGTGGGGCTGGAGAGGAGCCGACCAGAAGAGATGGACAGCTTAGAGCTCGTGTCTATGGGGGTGGAGACAGGCTTACAATGGAGCATGTTTGCACGCTCTAGGATCTCAGGTGTGTATTGTTGCTGACTGAGGAAAAGACCCGAGGAGGTTGGTGTAACGTTAATGCCGAGAAAGTGGTGAAGGGAGCCCATGTCCGTCATGGAGAACTCGGCCTTGAGAGCAGAGATAATGGCGTTGAGGGTTTGGGGAGAGCTGGCTGTCAAGATGATATCATCGACGTACACAAGTAAGTAAGCAATGGACGTGCCACGATGAAGAATGAAAAGGGAGGTGTCACTCTTGGAGCCATGAAACCCAAGGGAAAGAAGAAAGACCTGAAAACGGAGAAACCACGTTCAAGGCGCTTGCTTAAGGCCGTAGAGGGACTTGTGGAGACGGCACACATGATCCGGACGAGAGGAGTCGACAAACCTAGACGGTTGAGAGCAGTAGACGAGCTCGTTGAGATCACCGTGGAGAAAAGCATTCTTGACGTCCAATTGGTGGATTGGCCAAGAGTGAGAGCTGGCAAGACTCAAAACCACGCGGATGGTAGCGGGCTTGACCACCGGGCTAAATGTCTCATCATAGTCGACACCTTCACGTTGTGTGAACCCGCGCACCACCCACCAAGCTTTGTACCGTGCCAAGGAACCGTCCACGTTGAACTTGTGACGATATATCCACTTCCCCGTGACCACATTAACACCTACAGGCTTAGGCACCAAAGACCACGTAGAGTTATTCATTAAAGCAGTGTACTCATCTAGCATAGCTTGTCGCCAATTGGGGTCTTTGAGTGCGGACTTGTATGTGGGCGGAATGGGGGAAATGGAGGTGGAGAAAGTTTCTGCAAGGAAAAGGCGGCGAGGCATGCAAAAACCCGACTTGGCACGAGTGGACATTTTGTGTGCATTTTGTGGTGGTGCAATGGGTACGGCGCGGGGTGGAACGTGATGCGGAGGTGTGCATGGGGGCGATCCCGAGGGAGATTCGGTGGGGCTAGGGACAGACAGGCCCGAGTCGTTGGGTGCAGGGAAGGAGGTAGATGCGGGCGCAGGGGAGTTGGCAGGTGCGGGCGAGGATTAGGTGGAGGTGGACGCGGTCTGGGCGGAAGTGGTGGACCCGCGGGAGCAGCCGGTAGAAGGGGGGCACGTGGTGGAGCCGGACGGGGAGGGCGCGTCGCGACAAGCGCGCGTGGGTGTGCATGGGAAGGTGGGGCCCGAACGTGCGGGATCCGAGGAGGGCGGATCGGGGCCAGCTGATGGCGACGGGTCCAAGGAAACGGTATTGGGTAGGGACCTGGTTGGGGAGATTTGGTGGACGGGATCGTCTGTGGACGTGGGGGTTTGTGGCGATGTGTATGGGAAACAGGTTTCGTCAAAAATGATGTGTCTGGACACAATGACGCGGCGTGACTCCAAGTCGAAGCATCGATACCCCTTGTGCTCGAGGGGATACCCAAGGAAAATGCAGCGGACAGAGTGGGTGAGAGTTTGTGCGGCATGGTGGAGGACGTGTTGGGGAAGCACAAACATCCAAACACCCGGAGGTGATCATATGTAGGATGGGTGCCATGGAGAAGAAAGTAGGGCGTGACCGTGGCTATAACGCGAGATGGGCGTCGGTTGAGTAAGTAGGTGGCGGTATGAAGGGCCTCGACCCAGAAGGGAGGAGTGAGGTGTGCTTGGAAGAGGAGTGTACGAACGATGTCATTAGTAGTCCGAATGAGGCGTTCTGCTTTGCCGTTTTGGGGGGATGTGTGTGGGCAGGAAAAGTGGTATGTAATCCCGTTCGAGGAGAAAAACGTACGAAGGGAAGTGTTGATGAACTCGCCACCGTTGTCGCATTGCATTGCCTTAATCACTACATTGTATTGGGTGTGGACGAAAGAGGAGAAGCGTTGGAGAGTGGTGGACGTGTCGGATTTATGGCGGAGGGGAAAAGACCACGAGTAGTGGGTGTAATCATCCAACACAACGAGATAATATTGGTAGCCAGAGAAACTTACAACCGGGGAGGTCCACAAATCACAATGTATGAGATCAAATGGTGCAAAAGATTTACTAAATGAAGAAGAAAAAGGGGGGCGAGGTTGATGGCCAAGTTGGCAAGCAGGACAAGGTGCATGAGCCTCTTTATTAGAATCGGGAAGAAAATTCCTTGCTAAAGTAGAAAGCGTGTGAGCGCCGGGGTGCCCGAGTCGGCGGTGCCACAAGTCCGAAGGGGCGGTGGCAAGAAGAACGGACGCCGGAGACGCTTTATGGCCAGTGAAGGGGAAGAGGTCGCCGTTGCTAATGGAGATCATGAGAACCCGTCGTGTTCGAAGATCCTTCACAAGAAAACCACACGGGTAAAACTCAACAGAACAAGAATTTTCCTTAGTAAACTTGCGAACAGAAATGAGACTAGTGACAACGTGAGGAGAAATAAGAACGTTGGTAAGACGGAAATCATGTGGCAAGTGGACAGAGCCGGTGGCAGTGACGGGAAGGTGTTGGCCATTGCCGACAAGGATACTAGTGGGTACATGCTTTAAGGAAGAACTAGACGAGGTAAGGGTACCTGGATTGCCGGTGATGTGGGAGGAGGCGCCACTGTCGAGGTACCAGTCCGTGGACGGGGCGGGTGGGATGTCGTCGTTGCTGTAGGCAGCGTTCAACATGGCCAGGTGCTCCCACGAAGGCGGTGCAGGTAGATAGTATGGCGAAAACGTAGGAGGCGTCGGCTGGTACATGGGGTAGGCGTGGGCATGAGAGCCGGGCCGGGGGCCGAGAACCCCGGCGGAGTTGGGCGGCACCCATCCAGGTCGAGGCAGATGGAGCGCCATCCCATATGGAGCGAAGTAGCCCGTGAAAGGAGCGGGCTGCGACGGGTGGCCGCGACCACCAGAGTCGGGGCGGCCATGCCCGCGCCCACATCCGCGCCCACGGCCACGGTCGGCACCGTCACCACGGTCACCACGGCCGCGGGTCTGCTGCTGGGGTGGAGCCGGAGCCTGGGAGCGATCGGGTGCACGATCGCCCGGGCGGTCGCCGCGATCACCCTGAGAGCGCGCGCCCGAGCCAGAGGTATCACCGCCGGAATGAGGGGCGCCAGGAAGAGCGAACGCCGAGGCGCTCTCCTCGGCAGCGCGCTGGGCCTGGGACTCCTCCGCCAGGACAACGCGAGAGAGGACGGTGTCGAAGGGCATGGTAGACGCCTGGTCGCCGAGGACGACCTGGATGGTGTCGAGCCGCTTGTCGAGGCCATGAAGAAATTGGGTGGTGAGATCCACCTCGGTGACGGCGTGGTCGATGTCGGCGAGGCCGTCGGTGAGCAGCTTGATGCGGCGGGCGTACTCGGTGACGGAGAGATCACCTTGCTTCAGATTACGGTACTGGTGGTTTAGGACCATGTACCGCGCAGCCTGATTGGCGAGGAAGAAGGCCTGGATCTTGGTCCACAGGGCGTGAGTGGTGGTGGCTCCGACGACATGGTCGATGAGGGGATCGGCGAGGGTGGTGTAGATCCATAGCACCACATGGGCGTCCAGCTCCCTGTACTGGGCATCGGCGTTGGGTGGAGGTGGGTGCTTGATGAGGTAGGTAACGCCGTAGCGAACGAGAACGAGAAGGAAGAAGGACTTCCATTTGTGGTAGTTATGTGCCACCGGATTGAGGAGAAACTTGATGTGGTTGGAGATATGATCGGAGAAGATGGGGTGGCGTGAAGCTGGGGTGGTCGGCGCAGGGGGCGAGGAGGTGAAAAGAGGAGCGAACTGAGAGGTGCCGGTGCTGCCAGAGGCGCCAGAGAAGGGGGACGGGGTGGAGCCCGGCGAGGTCGCCGAAGAAGTGGCCGGTGAAGGAAATATGCCCTAGAGGCAATAATAAAGTTATTATTTATTTTCTTATTTCATGATAAATGTTTATTATTCATGCTAGAATTGTATTAACCGGAAACATAATACATGTGTGAATACATAGACAAACAGAGTGTCACTAGTATGCCTCTACTTGACTAGCTCGTTAATCATAGATGGTTATGTTTCCTAACCATGAACAAAGAGTTGTTATTTGATTAACGGGATCACATCATTAGTTGAATGATCTGATTGACATGACCCATTCCATTAGCTTAGCACCCGATCATTTAGTATATTGCAATTGCTTTCTTCATGACTTATACATGTTCCTATGACTATGAGATTATGCAACTCCCGTTTACCGGAGGAACACTTTGGGTGCTACCAAACGTCACAACATAACTGGGTGATTATAAAGGAGCATTAGAGGTGTCTCCAAAAGTAGATGTTGGGTTGGCGTATTTCGAGATTAGGATTTGTCACTCCGATTGTCGGTGAGGTATCTCTGGGCCCTCTCGGTAATGCACATCACATAAGCCTTGCAAGCATTACAATTAATATGTTAGTTGTGAGATGATGTATTACGGAACGAGTAAAGAGACTTGCCGGTAACGAGATTGAACTAGGTATTGGATACCGACGATCGAATCTCGGGCAAGTAACATACCGATGACAAAGGGAACAACGTATGTTGTTATGCGGTCTGACTGATAAAGATCTTCGTAGAATATGTAGGAGCCAATATGGGCATCCAGGTCCCGCTATTGGTTATTGACCGGAGACGTGTCTCGGTCATGTCTACATTGTTCTCGAACCGTAGGGTCCGCACGCTTAAAGTTACGATGACAGTTGTTATGAGTTTTATGCATTTTGATGTACCGAAGTTTGTTCGGAGTCCCAGATGTGATCACGGACATGACGAGGAGTCTCGAAATGGTCGAGACATAAAGATCGATATATTGGAAGCCTATATTTGGACATCGGAATCATTCCGGGTGAAATCGGCATTTTTCCGGAGTACCGGGGGGGTTACCGGAACCCCCCGGGGGTTTATTGGGCCTACATGGGCCTTGAGGGAGAAGAGAGAAGGCGGCAGGAGGTGGCCGCGCGCCCCTCCCTTTCCTAGTCCGAATAGGACAAGGGAAGGGGGGCGGCACCCCCCCTTTCCTTCCTCTCTTCCTCCTCTTTCCCCCCCTCTCTCCTTGTCCAACTAGGAGTCCTACTCCCGGTGGGAGTAGGACTCCCCTTGGCGCGCCCCACCTTGGCCGGCCGCCCCCTCCCCTTGGCTCCTTTATATACGGAGGCAGGGGGCACCCTAGAACACACAAGTTGATCCTCGTGATCGTTCCTTAGCCGTGTGCGGTGCCCCCTGCCACCATATTCCACCTCGGTCATATCGTTGTAGTGCTTAGGCGAAGCCCTGCGTCGGTAGAACATCATCATCGTCACCACGCCGTCGTGCTGACGGAACTCATCCCCGAAGCTTTGCTGGATAGGAGCCTGGGGATCGTCATCGAGCTGTACGTGTGCTAAGAACTCGGAGGTGCCGGAGTAACGGTGCTTGGATCGGTCGGATCGGGAAGACGTACGACTACTTCCTCTACGTTGTGCCAACGCTTCCGTTGCGATCTACAAGGGTACGTAGATCATACTCTCCCCTCTCGTTGCTATGCATCACCATGATCTTGCGTGTGCGTAGGAAATTTTTTGAAATTACTACGTTCCCCAACAGTGGCATCCGAGCCTAGGTTTTATATGTTGATGTTATATGCACGAGTAGAACACAAGTGAGTTGTGGGCGATATAAGTTATACTGCTTACCAGCATGTCATACTTTGGTTCGGCGGTATTGTTGGATGAGGCGACCCGGACCAACATTACGCGTACGCTTACGCGAGACCGGTTCTCCCGACGTGCTTTGCACATAGGTGGCTTGCGGGCGACAGTCTCTCCAACTTTAGTTGAACCGAGTGTGGCTACGCCCGGTCCTTGCGAAGGTTAAAACAGCACCAACTTGACAAACTATCGTTGTGGTTTTGATGCATAGGTGAGATTGGTTCTTGCTTAAGCCCGTAGCAGCCACGTAAAACTTGCAACAACAAAGTAGAGGACATCTAACTTGTTTTTGCAGGGCATGTTGTGATGTGATATGGTCAAGACATGATGCTAAATTTTATTGTATGAGATGATCATGTTTTGTAACCGAGTTGTCGGCAACTGGCAGGAGCCATATGGTTGTCGCTTTATTGTATGCAATGCAATCGCGATGTAATGCTTTACTTTATCACTAAACGGTAGCGATAGTCGTGAAAGCATAAGATTGGCGAGACGACAACGATGCTACAATGGAGATCAAGGTGTCGCGCCGGTGACGATGGTGATCACGACGGTGCTTCGAAGATGGAGATCACAAGCACAAGATGATGATGGCCATATCATATCACTTATATTGATTGCATGTGATGTTTATCCTTTATGCATCTTATCTTGCTTTGATTGACGGTAGCATTATAAGATGATCTCTCACTAATTATCAAGAAGTGTTCTCCCTGAGTATGCACCGTTGCGAAAGTTCTTCGTGCTGAGACACCACGTGATGATCGGGTGTGATAGGCTCTACGTTCAAATACAACGGGTGCAAAACAGTTGCACACGCGGAATACTCAGGTTATACTTGACGAGCCAAGCATATACAGATATGGCCTCGGAACACGGAGACCGAAAGGTCGAGCGTGAATCATATAGTAGATATGATCAACATAGTAATGTTCACCGATGAAACTACTCCATCTCACGTGATGATCGGACATGGTTTAGTTGATTTGGATCACGTGATCACTTAGAAGATTAGAGGGATGTCTATCTAAGTGGGAGTTCTTAAGTAATATGATTAATTGAACTTAAATTTATCATGAACTTAGTCCCTGATAGTATCTTTCTTGTTTATGTTGATTGTAGATAGATGGCTCGTGCTGTTGTCCGTTGAATTTTAATGCGTTCCTTGAGAAAGCAAAGTTGAAAGATGATGGTAGCAATTACACGGACTGGGTCCGTAACTTGAGGATTATCCTCGTTGCTGCACAGAAGAATTACGTCCTGGAAGCACCGATGGGTGCCAGGCCTGCTGCTGAAGCAACACCAGATGTTATGAACGTCTGGCAGAGCAAAGCTGATGACTACTCGATAGTTCAGTGTGCCATGCTTTACGGCTTAGAATCGGGACTTCAACGACGTTTTGAACGTCATGGAGCATATGAGATGTTCTAGGAGTTGAAGTTGATATTTCATGCAAATGCCCGAATTGAGAGATATGAAGTCTCCAATAAATTCTATAGCTGCAAGATGGAGGAGAACAGTTCTGTCAGTGAGCATCTACTCAAAATGTCTGGGTATAATAATCAATTGATTCAATTGGGAGTTAATCTTCCAGATGATTGCGTCATTGACAGAATTCTCCAATCACTGCCACCAAGCTACAAGAGCTTCGTGATGAACTATAATATGCAAGGGATGAATAAGACTATTCCCGAGCTCTTCGCAATGCTGAAAGCTGCCGAGGTAGAAATCAAAAAGGAGCATCAAGTGTTGATGGTCAACAAGACCACTAGTTTCAAGAAAAAGGGCAAAGGGAAGAAGAAGGGGAACTTCAAGAAGAACGGCAAGCAAGTTGCTGCTCAAGAGAAGAAACCCAAGTCTGGACCTAAGCCTGAAACTGAGTGCTTCTATTGCAAGCAGACTGGTCACTGGAAGCGGAACTGCCCCAAGTATTTGGCGGATAAGAAGGATGGCAAGGTGAACAAAGGTATATGTGATATACATGTTATTGATGTGTACCTTACTAATGCTCGCAGTAGCATCTGGGTATTTGATACTGGTTCTGTTGCTAATATTTGCAACTCGAAAAGGGACTACGAATTAAGCGAAGATTGGCTAAGGACGAGGTGACGATGCGCGTGGGAAACGGTTCCAAAGTCGATGTGATCGCGGTCGGCACGCTACCTCTACATCTACCTTCGGGATTAGTATTAGACCTAAATAATTGTTATTTGGTGCCAGCGTTGAGCATGAACATTATATCTAGATCTTGTTTAATGCGAGACGGTTATTCATTTAAATCAGAGAATAATGGTTGTTCTATTTATATGAGTAACATCTTTTATGGTCATGCACCCTTGCGGAGTGGTCTATTCTTATTGAATCTTGATAGTAGTAATACACATATTCATAGTGTTGAAGCCAAAAGATGCAGAGTTGATAATGATAGTGCAACTTATTTGTGTCACTGCCGTTTAGGTCATATCGGTGTAAAGCGCATGAAGAAACTCCATACTGATGGGCTTTTGGAACCACTTGATTATGAATCACTTGGTACTTGCGAACTGTGCCTCATGGGCAAGATGACTAAAAACACTGTTCTCCGGTACTATGGAGAGAGCAACAGATTTGTTGGAAATCATACATACAGATGTATGTGGTCTGATGAATACTGAGGCTCGTGGCGGATATCGTTATTTTCTCACCTTCACAGATGATTTAAGCAGGTACGGGTATATCTACTTAATAAAACATAAGTCTGAAACATTTGAAAAGTTCAAAGAATTTCAGAGTGAAGTGGAAAATCATCGTAACAAGAAAATAAAGTTTCTACGATCTGATCGTGGAGGAGAATATTTGAGTTACGAGTTTGGTGTACATTTGAAACAATGCGGAATAGTTTCGCAACTCACGCCACCCGGAACACCACAGCGTAATGGTGTGTCCGAACGTCGTAATCGTACTTTATTAGATATGGTGTGATCTATGATGTCTCTTACTGATTTACCGCTATCGTTTTGGGGATACGCTCTAGAGACGGCCGCATTCACGTTAAATAGGGCACCATCAAAATCCATTGAGACGACGCCTTATGAACTGTGGTTTGGCAAGAAACCAAAGTTGTCGTTTCTGAAAGTTTGGGGCTGCGATGCTTATGTGAAAAAGTTTCAACCTGATAAGCTCGAACCCAAATCGGAGAAATGTGTCTTCATAGGATATCCAAAGGAAACTATTGGATACACCTTCTATCATAGATCCGAAGGCAAGACTTTTGTTGCTAAATTCGGAAACTTTCTGGAGAAGGAGTTTCTCTCGAAAGAAGTGAGTGGGAGGAAAGTAGAACTTGACGAGTTAACTGTACCTGCTCCCTTATTGGAAAGTAGTACATCACAGAAAACTGTTTCAGTGACACCTACACCAATTAGTGAGGAAGCTAATGATGATGATCATGAAACTTTAGATCAAGATACTACTGAACCTCGTAGATCAACCAGAGTGAGATCCGCGCCAGAGTGGTACGGTAATCCCGTTCTGGAAGTCATGTTACTAGATCATGATGAACCTACGAACTATGAAGAAGTGATTGTGAGCCAAGATTCTGCAAAATGGCTTGAAGCCATGAAATCTAAGATGGGATCCATGTATGAGAACAAAGTATGGACTTTGGTTGACTTGCCCGCTGATCGGCAAGCAATTGAGAATAAATGGATCTTCAAGAAGAAGACTGACGCTGACGGTAATATTACTGTCTACAAAGCTCGACTTGTCGTGAAAGGTTTTCGGCAAGTTCAAGGGATTGACTACGATGAGACCTTCTCACCCGTAGCGATGCTTAAGTCTGTCCGAATCATGTTAGCAATTGCCGCATTTTATGATTATGAAATTTGGCAGATGGATGTCAAAACTGCATTCCTGAATGGATTTCTGGAAGAAGAGTTGTATATGATGCAACCAGAAGGTTTTGTCGATCCAAAGGGAGCTAACAAAGTATGCAAGCTCCAGCGATCCATTTATGGACTGGTGCAAGCCTCTCGGAGTTGGAATAAACGCTTTGATAGTGTGATCAAAGAATTTGGTTTTATACAGACTTTTGGAGAAGTCTGTATTTACAAGAAAGTGAGTGGGAGCTCTGTAGCATTTCTGATATTATATGTGGATGACATATTACTAATTGGAAATGATATAGAATTTCTGGATAGCATAAAGGGATACTTGAATAAGAGTTTTTCAATGAAAGACCTCGGTGAAGCTGCTTACATATTAGGCATTAAGATCTATAGAGATAGATCAAGACGCTTAATTGGACTTTCACAAAGCACATACCTTGACAAAGTTTTGAAAAAGTTCAAAATGGATCAAGCAAAGAAAGGGTTCTTGCCTGTGTTACAAGGTGTGAAATTGAGTAAGACTCAAAGCCCGACCACTTCAGAAGATAGAGAGAAAATGAAAGATGTTCCCTATGCTTCAGCCATAGGCTCTATCATGTATGCAATGCTGTGTACCAGACTTGATGTGTGCCTTGCTATAAGTTTAGCAGGGAGGTACCAAAGTAATCCAGGGGTGGATCACTGGACAGCGGTCAAGAACATCCTGAAGTACCTGAAAAGGACTAAGGATATGTTTCTCGTATATGGAGGTGACAAAGAGCTTATCGTAAACGGTTACGTTCATGCAAGCTTTGATACTGATCCGGACGATTCTAAATCGCAAACCGGATACGTGTTTACATTAAACGGTGGAGCTGTCAGTTGGTGCAGTTCTAAACAAAGCGTTGTAGCGGGATCTACATGTGAAGCAGAGTACATAGCTGCTTCAGAAGCAGCAAATGAAGGAGTCTGGATGAAGGAGTTCATATCCGATCTAGGTGTCATACCTAGTGCATCGGGTCCAATGAAAATCTTTTGTGACAATACTGGTGCAATTGCCTTGGCAAAGGAATCCAGATTTCACAAGAGAACCAAGCACATCAAGAGACGCTTCAATTCCATCCGGGATCTAGTCCATGTGGGAGACATAGAGATTTGCAAGATACATACGGATCTGAATGTTGCAGACCCGTTGACTAAGCCTCTTCCACGAGCAAAACATGATCAACACCAAGGCTCCATGGGTGTTAGAATCATTACTATGTAATCTAGATTATTGACTCTAGTGCAAGTGGGAGACTGAAGGAAATATGCCCTAGAGGCAATAATAAAGTTATTATTTATTTCCTTATTTCATGATAAATGTTTATTATTCATGCTAGAATTGTATTAACCGGAAACATAATACATGTGTGAATACATAGACAAACAGAGTGTCACTAGTATGCCTCTACTTGACTAGCTCGTTAATCAAAGATGCTTATGTTTCCTAACCATGAACAAAGAGTTGTTATTTGATTAACGGGATCACATCATTAGTTGAATGATCTGATTGACATGACCCATTCCATTAGTTTAGCACCCGGTCGTTTAGTATGTTGCTATTGCTTTCTTCATGACTTATACATGTTCCTATGACTATGAGATTATGCAACTCCCGTTTACCGGAGGAACACTTTGGGTGCTACCAAACGTCACAACGTAACTGGGTGATTATAAAGGAGCATTACAGGTGTCTCCAAAGGTAGATGTTGGGTTGGTGTATTTCGAGATTAGGATTTGTCACTCCGATTGTCGGAGAGGTATCTCTGGGCCCTCTCGGTAATGCACATCACATAAGCCTTGCAAGCATTACAATTAATATGTTAGTTGTGAGATGATGTATTACGGAACGAGTAAAGAGACTTGCCGGTAACGAGATTGAACTAGGTATTGAATACCGACGATCGAATCTCGGGCAAGTAACATACCGATGACAAAGGGAACAACGTATGTTGTTATGCGGTCTGACCGATAAAGATCTTCGTAGAATATGTAGGAGCCAATATGGGCATCCAGGTCCCGCTATTGGTTATTGACCGGAGACGTGTCTCGGTCATGTCTACATTGTTCTCGAACCGTAGGGTCCGCACGCTTAAAGTTACGATGACAGTTGTTATGAGTTTTATGCATTTTGACGTACCGAAGTTTGTTCGGAGTCCCGGATGTGATCACGGACATGACGAGGAGTCTCGAAATGGTCGAGACATAAAGATCGATATATTGGAAGCCTATATTTGGACATCGGAATCGTTCCGGGTGAAATCGGCATTTTTCCGGAGTACCGGGGGCTTACCGGAACCCCCCCAGGGGTTTATTGGGCCTACATGGGCCTTGAGGGAGAAGAGAGAAGGAGGCAGGAGGTGGCCGCGCGCCCCTCCCTTTCCTAGTCCGAATAGTTCCGGGTGAAATCGGCATTTTTCCGAAGTACCGGGGGGTTACCGGAACCCCCCCCCCCCTGGGGGTTTATTGGGCCTACATGGGCCTTGAGGGAGAAGAGAGAAGGAGGCAGGAGGTGGCCGCACGCCCTTCCTCTCTTCCTCCTCTTCCCCCCCCCCCCCCCCCCCTCTCTCCTTGTCCAACTAGGAGTCCTACTCCCGGTGGGAGTAGGACTCCCCTTGGCACGCCCCACCTTGGCCGGCCGCCCCCTCCCCTTGGCTCCTTTATATACGGAGGCAGGGGGCACCCTAGAACACACAAGTTGATCCTCGTGATCGTTCCTTAGCCGTGTGCGGTGCCCCCTGCCACCATATTCCACCTCGGTCATATCGTTGTAGTGCTTAGGCGAAGCCCTGCGTCGGTAGAACATCATCATCGTCACCACACCGTCGTGCTGACGGAACTCATCCCCGAAGCTTTGCTGGATCAGAGCCCGGGGATCGTCATCGAGTTGTACGTGTGCTAAGAACTCGGAGGTGCCGGAGTAACGGTGCTTGGATCGGTCGGATCGGGAAGACGTACGACTACTTCCTCTACGTTGTGTCAATGCTTCCGTTGCGATCTACAAGGGTACGTAGATCATACTCTCCCCTCTCGTTGCTATGCATCACCATGATCTTGCGTGTGCGTAGGAATTTTTTTGAAATTACTACGTTCCCCAACAGCCGGAGCAGTGGCCGGGGATGAAAGAGAGCCCGGCGAGGTCGCGGTCTCGCGGCGGCGGAAGAGGAGCCGGGCGTGGTCATGGCGACAGAAGTGGAAGGCCTGGTAACTGATACCAAGTTGGAGAATATTTCTCTATATTGATCAAGTGTTACAGGGTACATGTTTATATACATCGGGGCTCAGCCCGAGTCATTAGGCACGCAGGCCCTTGATCCTAATTACATGGGCATGCATACAAGGCCCGTTACACAACACAACTCAACATTGTTGATATTATGTCTATCTATTACTTATTCTAGCAAAAGGAGTTCAATCTCGAGGATGTTTCAAGTTGATCCCTGCTTGTCGCCTTGTTTTTCTTTACTTTTTCTATTGGTTTCATGGCGGTAAGCAACACAATGATCTTTGCACATAAATGTATTAGAAAATCTAACCGGATTAAACATAATCTTTGATATGGATCATGTACGTTGATGAACATTGTTCATCAATATTTGGCCAACTCTTCAAGGTGCTATTATCATCAAATTCTAAGTAGTTGTCTAGAAAGGATGTTTTTTCTTCATCAACTCCCATCACCGTTGTAATGAAAAGGACAACGTTTTCGAGATTGTTCTTCGATGGTCACAGTTTTTCATGCTCCCGGCTTTGAAGGTCTCAAATACATAGATTAGTCCTCCATTATTTCTACCTTAAACTTCTTAAATAATATGTTCCCATTAAAAGTATGGACCATATTGCATGCCCAAAACACAAAGAGAACATTAGCAAACTTATAGAAAGCAAATTGTGAGTGTTATCAATGTACCTTCTCATTTGATAAAATGGTATCAGTGTTGATAAGTTCATTAGTAGATATGTTAGTTGTGTGCTAAAGTATTAAAGTATTGACCTTGATGGTCCATGTCTCAGCTCTTGTAGTCAATGCATTTAGTGTTGTAGGTGCTATACTGTTTGAGGAACAAAAAATAGGAATAGGCATATTGATTAGTAAAGTGAGTGATATGATGGCTGGAATGGAGCAGGAGTGATCTATGTATAGTTAGAATTACGGCAAAGCAAGCGTTTTGGTGATATTAATTTATCTAGGATGTGCATATTACAGCCTTTTATTTAATCGTGAACATATAATAATAATATACAAACGTGCAATTTCTCTACATGAATACTTTTCTGAGTACAAATAAAGTATCATTGATCTATTATATACTGATATACACTGAATTAGACTTGTTAAGTACCAAAGTATGTAATATAACAAATAATCTATATATAATTATTATTTCCAAAGAAATCAAAAAAGTAGTAAATTGAGGCAAACATGTTGTACGGTCATGGCAGTTATGTGTTCATATTAAATTATATAGAATGTACATATAGTTTTCTTAGCAAGATCCATCGATCAACTGCCATTTATCCATTGTGAAATGATCAATTCATAATTTTTGTATGAAATGATTATGTAAAGTAATTTCTTTTTTGCACAAGATGTTATGTACTGGAGTTTGTGTGCCGATTGGAGAATTGACCAGAGTCAACAAAGATTGGCGCGCCTTATCCAGCTGGACCAAGACTTTGTTGAACATGGTCAGTTGTCGAACATGATTGAGGATAGTTGGAAGTTTTCTTCTTCTTTTTTTGCGGAGAGCCAATGTTTCTGTTGGTAGCTGCACAAAGCTGATGTTAATGTGAAAGCATTTACAAGTTGAATGATATTTTATAGGTAGTCTGGAGAAGATAAAAAAATGAATCTACCATTTGTGTTTCCGGTGTGCATGATATAAAGATGGAAGGTTGTCATTCATATCCGAGCGTACGGATACGTGAAATGTGTGTTTCTTCCGGGAGGACTGTGCTTGGGATTGCATGTACAATAAAAAGAATCTATTGTATATGTTGAGTTGTGCATGACGTAAAAATTGAAGAGATTGGTTCTCATGATGATTTCCACATGCACGTGAAACATGTTTAAGCAGGTAAAGTTGTGTCTACGTGATATAAGTGTCTTGCATGGTTTGTACTTCAGATAGCATTAACTCCATCACAACTTTTTTGTACCGCTTGGGATAAGCAGGTAGCTATCTCAAAAAACAGTCAACGACTCAAAAAAAAAACTAAGCGGATAGCTACTAAGAATTTACCTCTAGAGGCACCTTACAATACGCCTTATGTAAGATGCATTACTGTAGTTGTCCAACATTTTATTTACATTTTATAACATTTTAAAAAATCATGTACATTTTTTAAAATACGTGAATATTTTTTAATGTTCCATACATTATTTTTGAAAGACACAAACGTCTTCTAAAGGTTGACCGAACATTTTCTACACCGCATTTACATTTTTTAAATGTCCGATCAACACTTCTGAAAAATAAACTAAATTATGTTTCATAATATTTCTATTTAGTATTTACAAAATAAAAATAACGAAAGAATACGCCTACGATGTCAGCCTGACAGGCCCATTATCCGGTTACTTGCAGGTGACACGGTCTGCTGTCTTGCACCAAGCGAGACATACTCATGCCGCATATGCTATGTATCGCCCGTACTGATATATAATAGGGCTCGCGTACAAGTGCTACAGTACTCATGCCGCCCCACTTTTGCGTGTTCAAGCATTCGCATCGCCAGGTTGCTTTTTTCTTTCTTTCAGTTTTTCGGTTTCCATCGGGTTTTTTTGTTGCATTCATTTTTTATCCGTTTTCTTCGCATTTACATTTTCTTATTTTTGTTTTTTTAATTAATTTTAACCGATTTTCTCTAGTTTTCTTTGGTTTTTTCTCTTTTTTCCTTTTCTCTTTTCCAACACATGTCTATACTTTTGATACGCATTGTATATTTTCTTCATATACATTAGGAACGGTTTTTACACAAGTTTCACATTTAAAAAATAGATGATTAACATTTTTATACACACGCTGTACATTTCTCGCATACATCCGATACATCTTTCATAAATGTTTCACATTTTCCAAACGCATCTTTAACATTTTTTACAAAATAATGATTTCTAAAAATATCAAATACATTCTAAAAAAGGAAAATAGACGTTGGAATATTTTTAATGATAATTATATTTTTATGAACTATGCAAAAAAAATTATATTGTACAGAGAGTTTTTCTAAATATTCCAAACACATTTTGAAACTTCTGTGCATTTTTTAAAATGTAACATACGTTTTTTTATTAATTACATAAGTACCCCTCCATTTTTGTTTACTCCACATAATAGCTTTGACCTATGTCAAACTTTATAAAGTTTGCCCACGTTTATAAAAAACAAGCTAAACTTTCACAATAACAATATATGATATGAAAATTTATTGAATGATGATTCTAATGGTATTGATTTGGTATTGTGGATGTTAATAATTTTTCGTATAAACTTGGTCAAAGTTTACAAAATTAGAGTCGAGACAAAGTTAATATGTGAAGTAAATAAACACAGAGGGAGTAAGTTTTTACAATTTATAAGCATTTTTCGTACACATTATTAACATTTTTTCATACACATGATTAACATTTTCTAATTGTTTGTCGTTTCACATTGTATATTTTTGTATACATCAAGAACATTTTTATACAAGTTTAACATTTTTCAATGCAAGATTAATATTTTTATAATTTATTTTAGGGGAATTTTGGTAATACATATATTTCAATATTTCGAAATATAAATCAAGTAAAAAGACAAAAATTTTGAATAAAAAATGAAAGAAAGAAAACATGTCGTCAGCAGATGAGCCATGGCTACAGGGTCGGTCCAAAATCTGCTCCGTGCAGGCAAGCTTAAGTGGGACTAGACGCCCATGCTATATCTCGCCTACAGCAAGATATAGAAAGAATTCCCTATTTGACACTGTTTTAAATTTCGTACCCTATTTAATATCGAAAAAATATTTCTTCCCTATAATTAACACCAACTTTAAATTTTGTTCCCAATATAACACTTCTGTCTTTTCACATAATGGTGTTAAATGACACGTGAAATGACAAGTTTACCCCTGCCACTAGAAGAACATAAGTCAAGTCAAAGTCACTGTCATTGGCTTCACCCGGCCCACAATCCCCTTGCACAACAACACCAATGTTGGAATTAAACTCAATTCGCCTGTGTCTGTGTCCTATATGTATACACGTGTACGCATTGATTTCATATAGGACTAGAGTTTGATACTGTGTTGGCAGTTGATACTCCCTCCGTTTTTATTTACTTCGCATATTAGTTTTGGTCAAAGTCAAACTTTATAAATTTTGACAAAGTTTATAGATAAAAATATTAGCATGTACTACAATAATAAATCAATACCCTTAGATTAATTATTGTACGTACTTTTGCATCATATAGATTTGTATAAATATTTATATTTTTTCTATAAACTTGATCAAACTTTACGAAGTTTGACTTTAGTCAACTCTAATATGCGGAGTAAATAAAAACGAAGGGAGTATATAGGTACACCGAACCGTGACCCCAATCAGAAATAGCAATTAAAATTCCAAAGGCACGACACGGTCCTTTTGCAATCAACTAGGCGTGTCCTCCTATTGTTCGCGTGCGCTATGTGCGTGCTTCGTCGAGTTGAGCCGTCCACCAAGCAAGCTGACGGCCGTGTTGTTTTATACGTGCGTCTGCTGTGTGCAAGCTAGCTTAAAAATCCATCCAGTAGGAAGCTAGCTGCTTGGTACTCGTACGTGTGATCTCTAGGAATACGACATCGGCTTATTCTGTTACACTAACAATGGACTCCATCCTTAAATAATACACCGGAATAAATAAAAGACTGAATAAATGTCTAAGGGTAGAATTGTCATTTCACGTGCCATTTAACATGGTTTGCACAAAAAATGAATGGGAATATTATATTGGGAACAAAATTTAAGGGTTGTGTTAGATAGGGAAGGAATAATTTTTCAATGTCAAATAGGGAATAAAATTTTTAGACAGTGTTAAATAAGAAATTCTCTCACCCGAAGGTTTTTCCCTGCTCGTTGGAGTAATTGGCTGGCCGTTCAATGTTCGGACGCTGCATTCGCTGCTTTCGATCCATTCCCTTCACTAGTTCACTTTGATTTTTTTTCCTTTTCATTGTTTTCTTTTTCTTTCGGTTTTCCAATATTCCTTCAATGCTTTTCGTCGGTTTTATATTTATTCTTTGTTTCTTCACTGTTTTGGTCGTTTATTTTATCGGTCTACACTTTTTTTCATTATTTTTTCTCTCCTTTCCCTTGTTTACTTCACCTGATGTGGTTTTTCTTTTTCTTAGTTGTAGTTATGGATTTCTTTTATTATTCACTGGTTCTTTTTCTTTTGTTCTTCATTATACTTTGGTTTTCTTTATTTCTTTCTTTGTTTTTCTTTTTTGTCTTTGCTTACTCTTTTCCTTTCTTTGTTCCTTTCTTGATTTTCATCGGTTTTCTTTATTATTCAACGTGTGTTAACTTTTTTCTGTACACATTCCACATTTTTTGTACACGTCAGAAAAGTTTTCTATATAAATGTTATTTTTTTGAAATACTATGTTTTATATTATTTTAAACAGACTTGATTAACAGAAAAACTAGATTAATGTTTTTGTGGGTAGTTTTGATTGACATTGAAGAAAACGCTTGAATAAAAATTTTCTTTGTATGGAAAAATAGCTTGATTAACATTTTTTGAAACTAGCTGCAAAAAGCAAAATTGGAAAACTTAGAATTTTTTACGTCTAATTTTTCCATAGAGTAACATTTTTTTAAATAGAGTAAGATTCTTTAGTAGATGGTCAATATGGTTTCTTTACACATTCCACATTTTTCAAATGCTTGATTAATATTTTTAGAATTCAAGATTGACAGTTTCTTAATACATGATCAACATTTATTAATACATGGTCAACATTTTTCTATACACATTTAATATTTTTTCAAATGCTTGATTAACATTTTTCAAATACAACATTAATAAGTTTTTTAAAATTCTTGATTAACATTCTATAGATACATGTTCAACTTTTTTCATACACATTAGTTTTTTCTGTCTATGGATTTTTACCAATAAGAAACATTTTCTCTATACACATTTAAAATTTTTCAAATGCTTGGTAAAAAAAATTTATCTATTTATTTTCAAAATTTGGAAGTATAAACCAAAGTAAAATAGAAATAAAACAAAAAATGCGGTTTTGGCATCCCGCGCTCCTGGGCTGGCCCATTTTGTGCCTCCATTCAGGCGAGGTTTCCCTTGGTCTAGCTAGAAGCGAGGTATAGCCACGCTCGGTAGACGCACCTCTTAAAGCAGGGAGCTCCTATGGGGGGGGGGGGGGACTTCCTATGTGACGCTCTCTGGTCAAACTGTTGAGGTTTCGCACATAGCGTGCCTCACCTGGGCACGCGGTGGCACTTCGCGTGGTGGAAAAACGCCAAGAAAATGCGGGGCTAGTCTTGTGATTCGAACCTAGACATGGCAGATAGTAGCGAGCTATGCTAGCCGCTCCTTCCATCGAGCTTCTGTGCTATACATGCAGTGCGACTCTTAAAGAATGAAACGACAGCGGGGAAATCTAAACATTAATAATCGAGGCCTGCTGCGAGTGAACCAAAATCGCTAGGCATTGTAACTAAAAATAGCAACCCAGTGCTTATCAACTAAAAGTCGCAACAGACTTAAGTCTTCTTCGAAATTCCAAAAGTTATTTTTTGAAATATGTACATATTTTTCAAAAGCGAACATTTTATGAACAAAATTTCAAAAACACAAACATTTGATGAAAAAACGTGAACATTTTTTGAATTTCTCAACCGTTTCTTGAAAAACGGAACAAAATTTAAAATGAGAACAATTTTGTACATTAGGGATAATATTAAAAAAACAGAGACATTTTCTTAAAAAAGGAACATCATTTGAAAATGCGAACATTTTTGGAAATTAAAAATAACCTTTCAAAATGGAAAAAAATTCCGAAAATTTCAAGTACATTCCGAAAATTTAGGATCAAACTTTAAAAACATGAACATTTTCCAAATATTTGAAAAAACTTGGAAAAGCTGGAACAGTTTTTGAAACTCTCAAATATTTTCAAATTTGAGAGATTTTTTCTAAACATGAACATTTTTTGGAATTATATACAATTGTTTAAAAATGCAAACATTTTTTTAAAATTACAAAGAACAAAATGAACAAAATTCTTTCAATCTGCGAACAAAATGAACACGCACTTTTTCATAGTATGTGAACAAATTTGGAAATGCCGGAACATTTTTAAAATTTGCGAACAAATTAGTAAAAGCATAAACAATTATTGAAATTTGTCAAGCAAATTTGAAAGTAGGAACATTTTTTGAAGTTTCGAACATTTTCTGAACTTTTGAAAAAATTCAAAACGTTTATGAAATTAGGGAAAAATGAATTTTTAACATTTTTGTAAAAGAATCTAACAATATTTGAAATTCTAAATTTTTTTAATTTCTGAACTAAATTTAAAATCAGGAACATTTCTGTAAAATGAAAAAGAAATTAAGAATGAACGTTTTTAAAATTCCTTAACATTTGATGAAAGAGAGAAGAAGAAAATAAAAAATTCAAGGAATAGAAGAAGAGAAACAGAAAAACAAGAAAAACGAAAGAAAAATAAAAACGTAACAGAAAAGGAAAAAAAACAGGAAAAGGGGTTCAGGAACCATCGAGAAGATATGGAAGATGCCGGTCTCGCTACTAAATGGGCCAGCCCGTGTCGGGTCGATCGTTCGATCCCCTCTGTGCGACACGTCAGAATTTGACGCAGAATGCGTCGAATAGGTTTTTCCCCTATACGGCACTTTCAACGCCAATGGTTGCACCTGGCGTTCACGTGCCGCACTCCTAGACCGGCCCAAAAGTATGCTCTCAAAACACAGAGAAGAGAGGATATTCCTGCCATTGACAGTTGATCGTTGTAGCTAATAACCACTAGGTCGAGCTTATTTGGTTGACCACAATCAGGAAATAGTGCTATTTAACCCTTCCTTCAGTTAACACATGTTTTAGAAAAAAAATTATAAATTTTAAAATATTTCTTCACAATATTGAAAAGAACGACGAATTTAAAAGAAGGTTCCTAGAAATTGGAAAAGGTTGAAGAAATAAAAAAAAGTTCATGAATTTGTGAAAAAGTCTTGAATTTGAAAAGGCTCACCAATTTGGAAAATACGTTATCAATTTCCAAAAAGAGTTCACGAATTCAAAAAGGTTCATCAATTTTGAAAAACAATTCCTTGATTTTGGAAAAAAACATCAATTATGAAAAAGGTTCACAAATTTTGAAATATAGTTCAGGAATTGCAAAAAAAGTTCAACAATTTGAAAAAAATTGATAGGTTTGGGGAAAATTATAAAAATAGGAAAGTCTTCGTGAATTCGAAAAAATTACACTAGTTTGATAAGTCCATGGGTTTTGTGAAAAGGGTTCATGAAATTGTAAAAATAGGTTTTAAAATGAAAAATGCTTCAAGCATTTAGAAAAAAATGAAAACAAAGAAAAAAGAAAACCTCATCAAATAGAAATTAGGATTTTGCGAACAGAAAGAAAGAAAGAAAGAAAGGAAGGAAGAAAGAAGAAGAAGAAGAAGAAGAAGAAGAAGAAGAAGAAGAAGAAGGAGGAGGAGGAGGAGGAGGAGGAGGAGGAGGAGGAGGGAGTAAGTAAATTACAAGATGTGTGCTGTCTAGGCTGGTTACCACAGAGATTTACACAGTAACTAGCGTTGAAGGTGCCGAATAGGAAATGCTCTTAAAGCAATCCTATTTTCAAATATAGGCATCACCAAAAATAAACATAGTTGGCCCAGTGTTCTCACTTGTTTGTTTCCATATTTTACAAATGGTAATAAAATAAGAAAATGTTTTATAATGGTCATTTGACGTGAATTTGATAAATTATTCGTTTCTCATAAAAACGTAAGTTGAGTATTTATATATTTTAAATTTGTATTTAAAAATTCATTTCTGGTTGTCTAAATGTCATGCATTTGCATATAGTTCCGTTCTACTAATTTTATTGAGAGAAATCACACTGAGTTAAAAAATATCCATTTTATACTCCCTCTGTCCCAAAATTCTTGTCTTAGATTTTTCTAAATACGGATGTATCAAGTCACGTTTTAGTATTAGATACATCCGTATCTAGACAAATTTAAGACGAGAATTTTGGGACGGAGGGAGTATTTAAAAATGTTCATGGTGTTTAAAAAAAATATTTTTGACATATAAAAGAATCATAGTGTATTAGACATATATCACCAATAACAGAACTGTTCATCATGTAATTCGAATACTATTCATCATGACTGGTGTGATTGATATTTATCATGTTTCTAAAATTATTTATTATTTATTAAAAAATATTCATATGATTCGAAAAGAGTTTTCTCAATTTTAATAATATGCATGTATTCTTGAGAAAAGTTCCTGCTTTTTCCAAACTGTTTGTGCCTTTTTAAATAGAAACAATAGTAGAAAACAAAAAGTAAACATAAAAAGAACTAAACAAGAAAACAAAAATAAAATAGAAAACTAGTTTGATATTTAAAAACTCATTGTGTATTAACTAACGTTCACCACATTAAAGAACAACATATCATATATCTTAAAAATGAACGTGATTTACAAGAATATTTTTCAGCTAATAAAAAATGTTTACCGTCAAATAAACATATACTCAAGTGATTAAACATGTTCGTAAACTCTTCAAAATGTGTGTTCGAACATCTTTAATAAAAAAATTATATTTCAAAAAATGTTGATTCGTTTTATTAATGTTGGTATATTTTATATTGAAAATATAACAGAAGATAGAAAATATAGTACAATAGAATAGAAACCTTAGAAAATAAAATTTAAAAGAGATCAAATAAAATAAATAAAAAGCTAGAATGAAAGACCAAAGGCCCAAAAAATCTAGAGAAAATGGACATGAGCCAGAAAAATAAAAGTTACAGGGAAAGGAAACAGAAAAAAAGGAAGAAAAGAAAAATACAATCAGGACAAAGAGATAGTGAACCAAGAAAAGAAAAACTAAACGCTCCAGACGACGGAATGGAAGTACCAGATAATATTTTGAAGTAAAATCGTTCTGAACCGACAGCTGAAGTCAGGAGTGCTGTGGGCGAGCAGGGGAGAATGCTCGCAGTAAGCAATGTATAGAATTTTGTATTTGTACTATGTGGAGCCTATACCGAGCCAAACCCACTTAGCGCAAAGCCGGAGCTAGTGCGGCCCATAATGCTTGTCACTAAATTAGTTCAAATTCCTTTCTTTATCATAAACTTAAAAGTATTTATATTTCTCAAAAGAAAACTTAAAAGTATTTATGGTACTAATTTATACACCAGTGATTTATTGAAAAAATATAATTGGACCTATTTTATTTTTTACATATTTTGGAAAAGGTTCATGTAATTACAAAAATATTCACCTATTTTGAGAAATGATCATGTGACTGAAAAGATGTTCAGATATTTTAATACATGTTCATGTAATTTAGAAAAAAATTGAACTTTAGAAAAGTACTATTAATTTATTATTAAAAAGTGTTCATCTCTTTTCTTAAATGATAATGAATTTTAGAAAGTGTTCATGCATTTTCCAGAAGTTTTCACAAGTTTTTCAAAACGTTTGTATGAGTTTACTATGTTTTTTATGCTTTTTAGCAAAAAAGTATTTAAATTGGTAATTTTTGTGAGTAATTTAAAATTATTTTTGTATTCATAAAAAATTTCAATTTTTGAAAAGGCGGAAAACAAAAATGGTAGAAAATAAAATTAATAATGATAAAATAAAATATCCAAATAGTTTCTAATGGATAAAGAGTGCATGTGTCACTTTCTCGGTTTTACAAATAGAAGTTAGGAGCCGGTCATTTTAATATATAGTAACAACATAGTTCTGGTAATACCAAAGTTTACAAAACCAATGTATTTATTGTATACAAACACCTCAAAATACTTTTGTCTATGGTTTACTTTAAAACATTGAGATCAAATAAGGACAAAATGTTTCCTGTTTTAATCGCCTTCTGTGTAAAACAAATATTGTTTCATTCTATGTGAGCCTCGTTCCTAAGAGACATGACACACCTAGTAAATGTTTGTCAGATTAGCCACATGTGTGTTTTAATTTATAATTTTACACGATTTCATTCCCTGTGAATCTTGACCCAAACCGACAGAACACATGCCTTGATGGGGGACTACTGGACGATATATGTTTGTCAGACTAGCCGTGTTTTGTTTTAATTTATAGTGTTTCATTCTCATGCGAGCATTGAACAAAAACGATAAGACACACGCCTTTCCATGAGACCACTAACCAGTAAATGTTGCCTGATTAGCCGCATTTTTCTTTTAGTATGGACGAGCCCTTGTTGTCGTCAGCCATCCGTCTGTTTGACTCTACCACTAGCTTTGCTCCTCCATATGACACGATGTCAGCCTACACCAGCACTAAGAACCTAGTGTTCTGCAAGGGAAACGTGTACGAAATCTGGAGGAACGCGAGTTGCACCATCACTTTGAAGTTGCCAGCATGCGATTGCCACCGTGTGGTGCAAGATGAGATATTTGTTCTCAAGTGCTCCCTCCGTAAACTAATATAAGAGCGTTTAGAATACTAAAATAGTGATCTAAACACTCTTATATTAGTTTACAGAGGGAGTATTATCAAAGGCGCCAACCATGCTGGGACTTGGTGACCAACATGGGTGGCTACTCGTTGTTCGTCCGGAAGAAAAACGTGGTGTGTCGACGCATGCCGAAGGTGTCCTAGGACTCAATGGAGATTTCGTATACTAGACTAGCGAGAGGGGAAGGGACGGGTACGTAGTCTTCGACATGGAAACCAGGAGTATTACCCCTTGCCTTCTTGCCGTGGATGGTGTCGTTCTAGGGTCTTCAGGAAGCATGATCTTCTGGTTCTTTCTGAGCGAGCAGGTAGTTAACAACCGCAACACAAACACATGAATAAAGAGTTTAATCAAACCCAGGCAAGGCACAAACATGGAATGATAATGGTGACTTGGCCACATTGGTGGAAGTGGTGTTTCTCATGCGTGAGCAAGGTGTTGATTTATGTAGGTGCTCAAGATCTGGCTGAGTGCATTTTTTAGAATTGTGTGGCCAATAGTTCATTCTAATTTGTCTGGTTTCCTAAAATAATTTGCATCAGCAAGTTGTTGGTTTGTAGTCCATACCATCTTTCCATGTTTATCTTATGCAATGAAAGCTAGCTCTGACCACGTTAATTATGGTCCCTAAAATGATTTGCTTTAGTACGTATGTCTTGTTTTCTCTTGGTGTGTTTGGAAGTGGAGTTCTTCTTTCTTAGCTTATCGTTCCAATCACAGAGTACCATGTCGAGGTGCCTTATATATGTATGTTTTGGCCTGCTTTTATTTAGGTTTCTTGCATTCCGTGAGGTGAAGATATAAAAAGTATGAAGAACATATCTCTATTCAAGGGAAGGTTTGTTGATGCACCATCACAAAAAATGCGGAACAACAGTGAATAACTCCACACTATTTGTCTGATATGATTCTTCTTCCAAACGGTTTATAATTTGTAGACATGATAATAACTCTTAAAACATAGGACGATTAATAACATGTCGAATCTTCAGTGGTGTTTGCTAGAGTTAGTATATATATATACATTGTCCGGGGCGCGACGTTTTGGCTCTCGGGTGCATCTGCACCCAATGTAAACAGTAAATTCTCTTAAAATAATAAAAAGAAAAATAAAACAAAAATCCTTTTTTGTGATGCTAGATGCTCATTGTATGAAGTCCGTGCAAAATTTCATGGAGTTTGGACATTTTAGTAGCTCTTAGCAAAGAAAGTTCACTGTTCATGTATTGTTTTGACCAATTTTATATTTTCTGCCATGAGATCCTCATATGTCCGAACAAGCTGAAATTTGGCACGAACATTACGCATCGCAACATCTTCCACCTAAAAAAATTCAGAAGTTTTTGAAGTTTTTAATTTTTTTTGAATTTACTGCTCACCGGGTGCAGATGAGCCTGGGCAACCAACGAATTAAATATCCGCATTCTTTTTGTTTAAAGAAAGTATATGTACACAACCACACATATAAGGCTTCTGTGACACCTTGGGCCTTGCTAAAGTCAAACACATTGGTACGGTGCCTGATCCGCAAGGCACAAGCGGGCTGGGGCTATTTGAGCCCAGCTAGTTAGCGCAAGTCCAAGCTTCCTTACCAACTTGAGCTAGAGAGTACACTTCATCAACTCACAAATACCCCTAAAAAATCAATTCACAAATAAGTGACTTTTGGAATACTTCCAGTCAAAAATTTCAAATTTGGACCGTCAATAATGTTTTAGGTATTATTGTGAACTTATAAGCTATATGTGTCTTGAGATATATATTTTTAAGCATCACATTTTTTTGCATTTATGCGCAGGAAAAAGTATAAATTAGTGGTCAAACTGGTTATATTTGTAACTGTGTCAAAATCTAAAAGGTCACTTATTTGTGAACTGGATGGAACAAGATTCTAATCAACTCGACGACCGAATACACATAGATAGCACAACCACGTATATAGCTTTCATTGGCTCGGAGGGGGACTTTCATTTCTTCGGAAAGAGGATACCCCGGCCTCCGCATTGGTTGATGCAGGCAAAATATTCTCGAGAGCAGATATGCACCCTTTAGTTTAAGGAAATAAAAAAAGTTACGTTCTGAAATTTCTAAATCTGGAAAAGAAAAACTCAACCATGTAACAGGTACCTGCAAATTTTCACGAGAAAACACACTTGTATGTCTTCTTCACAAAATAAAAAAGCAAAAATGAGTGACTAGAACATCAACTTGTTGTGCAATGAGTTCTCCTTGAGAATTTTGTAAGAATGAAAAAAAAAATAAGTTTTTGAGCCAGGACGAGCAAGGCTCGCCTAGGAGTTTCCGTCGTCAGCCATGCAATCAATGAACCAATCACTTGGCTGCTATTGCATTGCAAGCCACTATAAATATGCCAATGTTTCTCTTCATACTCCCCACACTGCACTGCACCACGTGAAATGCCTTTTGTTTTTGAACCATGCATCCTGTCCACATCCGCATCCAATCAACACAAAGGATCCAACCAAACGGACCAAGGAAAGGAGCAAACAAAAAGGGAATGGAATACGGGCACAAATAGATTATTAGCTACATGTACATAGATGTATCTCCTTCTTCAACGTATGTACAGTACTAGTGATCTAAACGCTCTTATATTTATTTATAAAGCGAGTACTTGTTAAGCGCCTTCTATGATCTCGATTCACACAAGTAAAACAGTTCGCGCTTTCAAAGAAAAGAAACAATTTTATTCTTGGTGGTGCGGTGCTCTTTAAAGGATACAATGAATTTTACTTTCGGATTAATTGTTGTCTTTCCGTCGGATAGTTAAGTTTATTGTTTTTGAACAGCAAAGCATTTTATTTTTGTACTTATATGTTGAGTATATTGTGTACGTGTATATGTGTGTGTAGGGCCCACCTTCTGTTTTCCCTGTAAGTTGAGATTGTGGCCCACCTCTGTACTTATATATACATGTCTGGTGCACCGATCAATACATCGTGATTGCACAGCCCATAATCTGTCTCTCTACATGGTATCTATCGCAGTAAGGTCCTAACCCTAGCCGCCGCCGCCGCCGCGCGCCTCCGCGCTACATTATAGAACCAACTTTTGGGACGCTTAATTATTTGCAGTCACAGAGATGCACCAAGAATATGTAACAATTTCCCTGGTTAAACTGAGCTAGTCCTAGAATCTCGTGCGATCCAAAGAAGAAGAAAAAACATACTATAGTACACCATCAAATATCTTAGATATTAGTAGAGAAGAGGGTGGTTCACATGGTATGTACTCTACTACTAATTTAGTGCTCAAGGTTGACATCACAGTACCAACTGAAGCCGAAGTCTAACCGCACACTAACCTTTTGGTACAACAGAAACATCTATGCCATTTAATGTGATAAGAACAGCTAATACGATACCAGAATCTTCTAAATTTCCACAAACCATTTTCCCCTAATTAAAAACAACAGGAGCGTGTATCTCTCTCGGACTGCTATTGTGGGGGCTGCTGGTGATAGATAGTGTGTCCACATAGCAATTTTTGGTGTGCCATTGGAGGGGGGCAGTTAGGGCGTGTTCGGCAACTCCGCAGCTTCCAGCTTCCGAGAAATTCGCCGTGGAGCAGCACCGAACGATTTTGCTCGAAGAAGCTAGCTTCTCGAAGCTGAGCCAAATCACAGTGCAAATTCCAAGGAGTTGAGGAAGCTGCCTTTTTCTGGCTCTACAAAAACGTAGAAGCTGGAGTTGAGTGTTATTACGAGGTGCTGCCACCGCCAAGTGACCTTTGCATACCGGTTCGATTGGTCTGTCCCCCGAACAGCCCATGTCTTCCCTCCGTACCCCTCCATCACGGCCGCTGTACATTTTTTAAGGAGAAAAATAGGAGCCGCTGCATGCCTACCGAGCTGGGCTTTGGTTGTCAACCCATGCTAGCGATGAGAAGCTGCCAGGCGTGGCGAACACGTTCGAAATCGCCAGGTGAAGTGAGAAGCTAGCTTTAGAAGCTGGATTTGTGAAGTTTTAAGAAGCTAGATAGATTCAGAACACGCCCTTAGTCGTGGGGCCCACGGGCAGTGGGTTCCAACGACCTCTAACAACCAGTGAGAGTGTGGCTGCTGCTTTAATACCACTGGAAGTGAAGTCCACTTTGCTGAGAGTGTGAAGCACTCCACTCCACTACCACTACTCTTCCTACTGACTGCAGATCAGCTGAGCTCCCCTCCCTTCCTTGATTAGTTGGTGACTCTGTTGCTCTACTTAACTTGAGGTTGGGCAGATATAACACACACCACCACACTCCCTTTTTTTTTGCTTTTTTTTCAGTCCTACTCCCATTGTTCCTAAATATTTGTTTTTCTAGACATTTCAAATGGCTACCACATACAGATGTATGTAAACATATTTTAGAGTATAGATTTATTCATTTTGCTCCGTAATGTAGTCACTTGTTGAAACATCTAGAAAGACAAATATTTAGGAACGGAGGGAGTAAGTCCCAACACAGACCCTCGATCATACTCATAATTTGAGGTCAGAATTCTCCTGTAAAAACTAACTAAGTAAATGAAATTATATCAAGCTCTATAAATGTGTGCCTATGTCATTAGTGGGTAAGTGCATACACAACTAGTCCAGCTTGGAAAACCTGACAAAAATAACGAAAACAGCCAAGAAGCATCTTCTTATTTTGCAGTATGAATATACCAAATAGAAACTCAACTGAATGTCCGTAGTTGTTGACACTTGACAACTTATAGACCGAAGAGTGTAGTCCTAATGTAATGATGGACTAATGTTCACTGATCAACTCCTCCTGCAGAGTGTACTGCCAGTAGGGTAGGTGAAGTTTATGCACATTAAGAAACTATGATCCCCCAAGCTCCATGTGCCATTCTCTCAAGCATCTGGCATTTAATCCCCAAGAGTCGCGCTTAACTGATTGATGTCGAACATGAAACAGGCTTTACTTAATTTGGGGCTTAACTAGGCATATTCAGGTCAGACATAACACACCCGCACTTCGATGCATCTTCTGTTTAATTTTGGAGATTAATGCCATTAATATTTACTTAAATTAGTGAGCTTGAAAGGTCATCATATATATGTATCTCTGTGAGCTATAATTGGAGTGTGGACAACTGTATAAAGTAGTGGGTACCAATCAATTGGTCATCTCTGTCTAGGAAAGGGCCATGTCACGCATTAGCTAGTTAGTCTTTGTTACATAATCACATCAGTTTTCAGTATGCGTGCTTAAAATGGTCAAACGTGATCTTGCGGCACGAGGTGCTTTGATGGATCAGATGGACGTCAGGCTTCCTATCATCAACAAGGAGGACTTCGTGGATTGATGGCAACATGACATCCACTCCACCGCGCCATCACAAGGAAGCGCACACTTCTTCGCTACCATGGTCTTGGATACTGGGGCAACACAATGCGTCTTCTTTGACACCGTCGGGGCATAGCCCGTCGATTCATGGGCTAGACAAGGGAGGTGGGCCTTGCGGCAATGCTTCCCGTGATGTGTGGGACGCACATTGTGATTTGCGTTTTCTGCGGCCTACGATACTAGTTTGCATAAAACCTTTTCTTCTATTAATACATCGAGACACAAATGATTTTGTGCTTCCTTGGAGAAAAGAAGAAATGATGGATGGGTTGCTAGATTAACCTCATGATGTGCCTAGCTGCTGGTATTAAAGTATGTCATGGGGACTAGCTAGTTGGTTTATGAAAAGGAAGGGCTACCTGAAATCTCAGAATCTCACTCACATACCAAAGTGATGTGTGCTCACATGTTTCATCAGTGTCAGTGCAGCTGTAGTAGCATGGCATGTAGGCTACTGACTATTTAGCGGTGCGGTGTGGTGTGGTTGGGAAGGTGAAGTGATGTTGACCAAACCCATGCATTATTATTAGGGGGTTCTTTTCTATGGTGGTATACAGGTAGCACCACTAAGTTAATTTGTCAATCAATCGACCGGGTAGTTCCACTTGATAGTTGATACTACTCCCTTCATTCCAACGAATAAGGCGCGCACACATCTCAAAATGCAGTTTTGACTATACATTTAGACCAAGCAACTGTGAATTATATGTGGTAAAATTCACACCGTTGAATTCATATTTAAAAGGAGTTATCGATCGTATAATTTTTATTTCACAAAAATGTATATTATTGGTCTAAGTTATGGTCAAAGTTAGATTTAATGATGAGTGCACGCCTTATTCATTGGAATGGAGGGAGTAGTAAGAAAATGGGGGACGCGGATTTGTGGAACATGGTTCCACCCTCACCCCTTATGAATAGTAATTTCACAAAAAATACTATGAAAAAAATATTTTTTTGTAACAAACATGGTCGACCGTTATACTCGCGTATGAAGTTTCACGAAGAAATGACATTCGTGGTATTTTGGGCAAAATTAAAAAATCAAAGTTATATTCAGAAACACTGTTCGAATGAATACAAGGTCGGATTATATTTATTCACTAAGAGATAACCCAGATGCCATTCCTTCTCGTAACTTCACACATGCATGAGTAGAATGGTCAACCAAGTTCGATATCCCAAAAGTTCAGTTTTTTTTATTTTTCTAGTTTTTTTAAAAAATTACTATTCATGTGGATGCACATGGAACCATGTTTACCTTTGTATTTCCGGAAAAAAAGTTGAGTTTCTAATTAAGTTTCCACCCTAGGAAATTCAGAACTTGCAGATAGTGAACACTGTCAGACAGGAGACACAAATGTGTGAATTTGAGATCATTATTTTCACACAGAAATGTAAGTAAGAGTTTCGATGATAGCAATAATATATGATTCTTTGTTGACCTACATGCATAGTGATGAGCAGTTCTCGTGCAGCCTCACTCAACAAAATTGAAAATGTTGGTTCTGAACATGGTTCTAGACATTTTTAAGTTTCTGAAGTTACAAATAGAAACATAGATGCAGATAATTGATAGGAGATTCGCCTTGCGAGCTTCTTTACAAAATATAACCATTTTTTACCCGTGTGGAGATAACAAATTGAATCTTTGTGCAATAAGCACCACCACCTGGCTGGCTTGCCTTGTCAGTGGATGGTTCTTATTCAGCGAAAGAGGGCTCAGCGGGAGCAGGCATGATCCTACGTGATAACTTGGGCTCGGTCATTTTTCCATCATGTCAATTATTGTTCTACTGTAGCAATGCTCTCGAGGCGGAAATTCAAGCTATTAAGATAGGAATGTCTATGGCTATCGAATGTCTAACCTTCCGGTCTTAGTACAATCGGACCCGATGGTGGCCCTTTCTTCTATGACCGATGCCTCACTTGATAAATCACCCAATGGTCAATTAATCAGGGAGATCAAGAACTACATGCTGCAGAGTTTAATTAACCAGTGAAGATCATGAGATCATAGACCGTGGTCTCACATTGTCTTGCTAATTATGCCCGAACGGCTCATAGCACCGCTTGTTGGTTGCAACGGCCACTCCCTTCATTCATAATCTTGTATTAGCGGACTGTAAGTCTGTTACTTTGCAATAAAACTTCTTTTAAAACCCGCAAAACAACTTGTATCTTGACATTTTGTACGGTTAAATCATTTTATGATCTCCCTATAGTTGGCAAATGATCTCTTTTTTCTACCAAATTTTATATGCCAATACCACAATGCAGTCACAACATTTGAGAACTGGGAGATGCATTATTTGAGTTCGGAAAGATATTGGGACCCAGGGCTTCGGTTTGATGGTGGTATGGTCAAGAATACATTTAGGTTTGTATTTAATCGACGAAGGCATTGCCGTTGGCGTGAAATAAGGTCTCACAACCTTGCTTTCGCTCTGGCGATGGTTCCTTGTATTATCAGGATACGTGTGGAAGATAGTGTGTCCCCAAATATGATTCTTCAAGTCAAGATTTTCTTTTGAGGGTTTGTTTCACTCATGTTGTCTTGGAAAGCGGACAACATGATTGTGCGTCTTGGTCCTCCGGCTTTAGTTCTGACTAGAGGGTGGCCAGCCTTGGCCTCGCCAGGGAGCGTGTAAGATTTGTCTTCCCCTACCCCATCTAGACAGACATGTCGTATTCCACATGTCCTGTGCGGCTATTTTTTTTCCTAAGATGGCGGTTTGCTACATAGATCGCGGTGGCCGGCATCTCCCAATCCACATTGATGACTTCTCGAGTGCTTCTTATACAAGCTCTCGTGTTTCAACAAGTTTGCTCGGTTGAGCCATGGGCCAGATGCAGCAATGAGCTTTGCACATGGCGCGCCGCCGATGGATGCAGAAAGAGAAAGACTACCCCAAGGATTTGGATATTTTTTAAAATTCCTATAAGGGTGTTTTTGTAAGGGTTTGTACAACTTAATACATGGCTCTAGCCTTTCCGGAAGTTTGAAAGACAGTATGTACATTAGTACCCACTTTCACAAAATCCCGCTTGAGAAAAACAAAAATAATACCATCCATTTGGCACAAATAGGTAAATTAATACTGATCAAGCAGATTATGTTAGGGAGATTATATATTTTGTTGGTACGCCGGCCGGACAGCCAGCCAGCCGGCGGAGAGGGGAGAGGGAGTCAGAGTGGAGGACCAGTACGTTAGAGGTATGCGTGTGTGCTTGTCTGCATCGGTCAGGCTGCCAAGTACTCCCTTTGTTTCAAAATAAGTGTCTCAATTTTAGTACTATAACTTTACAAGTATAAAGTTGAGACACTTATTATAAGACGGAGAGAGTAGTTACCACGTTGCCTCCTCAACATCACTCACACCACACTCCCCTCCTGACCTGCTAACCACACTCCTAATATCCCAACTAATCACCCGGTTAAGTAGTAGTTGTCCAACGATCTTCCTTCACTCGCACACATCCATTGCAGCACTTAACACACACCAAATTCAGCCTACCATCAAGTCTATGATCTCAGACTGATCCTCTCTCACATGTATGCATTAGCTGCGATAATTGGTGATCCTGTGCATCGATTGATGTAGAGGCAATGGCAGAGGCAGGTCGGGTGGTAATAAGTTCCATTCACAAAATGTAAATACCACCGGTCGAGCTGCCTCGCAAACAGTGCAAAGTATCGCAGGTTCATTCACACATACGGGGGATATTAGAGTGTCGCCAGCTCGACATACAGGTCCTCCGTGGCAGCCAAGCAGCGCGCTGTGATTGACTTTTTTGCCCTTTCGTGTGTCGTGTCAAGTTCCTATATCCCGGTGTTACATTTTGAAAGTTTGTGGACCAAAGCACAACATGCGAGCCAATTTTGTGGACCATAGAGCATATTACCTCGTTTTGATTCATATTGCCTGCACCATGCATGTGAAATGCCTTTTGTTTTTCTGCCCAACGAACCATCCTGTCTACATCAGCATCCAGTCACCAACAAAAAAGGATCCAACCAAAGGGACCGTCCCAAAGAAAGGAACAAACAAGAAGAGTATGGCCGATCAATGCAGCTACTAGTTAATTAGTACTTCCTCTGTAAACTAATATAAGAGCGTTTAGATTACTAAAGTAGTGATCTAAACACTCTTATATTAGTTTACGGAGGGAGTATTAGCTGCGCATACGCTATGTATATGTCTTCCTCCTCCTACAGTTCTATGTATGTACCATACTTGTTATGTTGCTTCGACGATCTCGAATCTTATGAGTAAAATAGTTGACGTTTTTAAGCAGAAGAAACATCTTTTTTTTTCATCGGTGGCGCTCTTTTCGAGAGATGCGTTATTGTCATTCTAATTAAACATTTGCAATATCATCGGACATTTCAGCTTATTGCTTTTGAACGGACAAGCGTCCTTTGTGATTTGAAAACGCCTTTATGGATGTTTATCTAGTCTAGAGCGGTAAATATGCACCACCTGAAAACATACCCTCTCCATCTGAAAAAACCCAAGTGCTAGACATTCATTTGAGGGACAAATTTTTCCGGACGGAGGGAGTACTAAATAGTAAACCCTGCTATGCTAAAAAAAACTGCTTTAACTGAGATAATCCTAGAACCTGTTGGAACAAACCCACCGGCGACATACGCCGAACCGCCCTCCGGCGATGAACGCCAGACAAAGGTAGAAGAAGATGAATAGAATTTTCCAGCGACGAACGCCCCGGCCGCCGAACGGCCTGTATGTTGGCTTCTATTCAACTCAACTATTCAAACACACATACATGGAGGTACACACGCACACACGCAGCACAACCCCGGAAGAACTCTCACATCGACCGAGCGCATACCACGGTCCTGACTGAGACTACATCTTCCATAGGCCCCTTCCCCTCGGCTTGGTCCATACCGTCACCATGGCGCGGCAACAGACCTGTGCACCTCGACCAATACACATGGTTTGGGTCTTTATACCCGTGCACACACACCAGGCTGGCTTGCCGCTGCATGCACTTGGCCACACCGCAAGTCACGCACGCACTAGCCTAACAGCCACAACATTAGGCCACTAACCCATGCACTAACTACCCACTGGAATCTCTCCACGATCAACAACATCCGGCTGTGCAGCTAACAACCATGCATGCACCAGCACAACGGCTCGGCCGCCACTCACGCACCGCTAAGTCAAGATTATAGCTATCAGAACCTCCTATGTGATCCAAAAAAGAAGCATCATAGAGTACACCATCCAATGTCATAGAATGTATATTAGTGGAGTTGAGGGGGGTACACATGGTTTGTACTCTACTACTAATTTAGTGCTCAAGGTTGATATTCACAGCACAAACTTAAGCCCAAGTCCAACCATACTAACCTTTTGGTACAACAGAAGCATATATGCTAATTAATGCAATAGCCCATGTACCACACTGGAATCTCTCAAATATATCCACAAAACATTTTCCCTAATAAAAATACAACATGACTACCATCTCACAAACTACTCTTGTGGGGGCTGCAGTGCTGGTGTAAGATAGTGTGTCCACATAGCAATTTCCAGTGTGTCATGGTCATGGACGCTTGGATGGGGCAGTTGGCCGTAGGGCCCAAGGGGCAGTAGGTTCCAACGACCTCTAACAACTAGGGAGAGTGTGGCTGCTGCTTTAATGCCACTGGAAGTGAAGTCCACTTCGCTGAGAGTGTGGATCACTACCCCTACTCTTGCTACTGACTGCAGATCAGCAGAGCTCCCCTCCCTTTCTTGATTAGTTGGTGACTCTGCTGCTCTACTTAACTTGAGCAGACACACACCTGATTCTAAGTACAGCACCCACCACCACACTCACTTTTTTTTTTGCAGTCCCATCCATCGCAGATCGTCGTTCATAGTCATAATGTGAGATCAGAATCCTCCTGTTAAAGCTAACTAATTACTAAATGAAGTTATGTTGAGTTTCATAAATATGTGACTAAGTCATTGGTAGGTCAGTGCATATCTTGTGAAAAATATTGAAAACAAGCCAAGTCCGCAAAACCTGACAAAATAACTAAAACAGCCAGGAAGCATCTTCTTATTTTGTAATATGAATATACTACCAAATAGAAACAAATCAAATTTTCATAGTTGTTGACACTTGGCAAGATAGAGACTGAAGACTAGTTCTAATGTAATGAAGGAGTAATGATCGTTGCTCAACTTCTCCTGCTGCAGAGTGTAATGCCAGTAGGGTAGGTAAAGTTTATATGCATTAAGAAATTAAGAAGCCCTAAGCTCCATGTGCCATTCTCTCAAGCACCTCACTTAATCCCCAAGAGATGCGCTTGATTGATGACGGACATGAACCAAAGCTTTACTTAATTTGGGGCTTAACTAGGCATGTTCGGGTCTGACTTAATACCCCCACTTCGATGCTTCTTCTGTTTAATTTGGGAGATTAGTCCCATAGCCATGTTCTTAGATTAGTGAGCTTGAAGGGTCATTTATATGCATGAGCTATAATTGGAGTGTGCACAACTGTTCAAAGTAGTGGGTGCCAATCAATGGGCATCTCCATCTAAAACAGGGTCATGTCACGCACTATCTAGTTAGCCTTTGGTACAAAATCTCATCGGTTTTTAATTTGGGTGTCTAAATGTTCAAACATTCAAATTATAGTCTTGAATATTTGCTTAGTTATTCATGTTATCATTCTTCTTCTTTTGTTTCACTTCAGATTGTAACAAGGTTGGATGAATTGTGGCCCTTTCTCGTGCACCTTGTGGCACGACGTGCTTTCGTGGATCGGGTCGACATCCCAGCTCTCCATCAACAAGGACTTCGTGGGCTGGTGGCAACCAGCCATCCAATCCTCGCCCAATACTGCAAGGAAGGGCATGTCTTCACCCATGACATGGTCAGGGCGGATGCCCCGCCCTGGACGTACATGGGCGAAGGTGGTGGCGGTGGGCCTTGCGGCATCACTTCGTGTGCGGTGTGGCGCTAATTTGGTTTTTTTCGTGGCACTTTCTGGTTTGTAAAACTTTTCCTTCTATCGATGCATCGAGAGACATATGTTTTCTTTGCGTTTTCTCAGCGAAGGAATGATGGATGGGTTGCTAGATTAATCTCACGATGTGCCTAGCTGCTGGCATTAAAGTATCTCATGGGGACTAGCTAGTTGGTTTATGAAAAGGAAGGGCTACTTGAAATCTCAGAATCTCACTCACACACCAAAGTGATGTGTGCTCACATGTTTCATCAGTGTCAGTGCAGCTGTAGTAGCATGGCATGTAGGCTACTGACTACTTAGCGGTGCGGTGTGGTGAGGTGAGGTGTGGTTGGGAAGGTTAAGTGATGTTGACCAAACCCATGCATTATTATTAGGCATTTTTTCTATGTGGTCTGCCACTTGTGCTACTAAGCTAATGTTCCAGTCAACCAGTCACTCAAGCGGGTAATTGCAGTTGATCCTGATAAGAGAAAAGGTCGCTAGTTGCAAATTAAGTTTCCACCTTAGCTAATTTAGTACGCACATTGAAGCGGGTATAAAGATTAATTTCAGATTTATTATGTCTGAAGAAAATGATCTAAATCAAGAGCTACCATTATTAATGTAGAAATGTTTCATACTTGCATTATGTGTGAACAAAGAGTCTGCATATGGTTTGCATGGGGTTGCAAAATAGTGTTAGTGGATGTTGACATGGCACACTTGGTGAGATGGGAGGCCACATGTTGAGAGAATTAGAGTTAGTGAGGATCAATTATTTAATAATAGTAGATTTGCAGACACACTGAACACTGACAGGCATGAGCAACAAATGTGTGAATTTGAGATCATTATTGTTCATGCCGAAATGTAAGCAAGGGTTCAGACGATAGCAATAATGTTTTGTTCTCTATTGCCCTAGATGCAGATGCAGTTAGTGATGAGCGGTTCTCGTGAGGCCACACTAAAAAAAGAGGAAGATGTTGGTTCTGGACTTGGGCTATATTACTCTTATATGAAACTTAGCATAAATCACAATTTTAAGTTTCTGAAGTTACGAAAAGAAACATAGATGCAGATAATTGCTAGAAGCCCTTTGTAAATAAAAAATATAACCATTTTCAACCCGTGCAAAGATCACAAACCGAATCTTTGTACAACATGCTTTATAACTTGTACCTTGATATTTTCTACTGTATAGTCCGCAAACGATAGTTTTTCTACCAAAATTTATATGCCAGGACCACAATGGAGTCAAAAAATTTGAGAACTTGGAGATGCATTAATTGAATTTAGAAAGACATCTGGACCTTAGGGCTTTGGTTCGGTGGTGGTACGATTACGAATAAATTTAGATTTTGTCTCTAATCGGCCGTGCTGGTACGATGGTGTTGCCGTCGGCATGAAATAAGGTCTCCCAGTCTGGCTCTATTTCCGGCAGTGCTTCTTTGTATCACTCGGGACATGTGGATGATGGTGTGTCCCAGATATGATCCCCCAGGTCTGGTTTTTTATTATGTAGGTTTGTCGGAGGTGTGTCTTGAATCTCTTAATAGAGTTCCGACCATCGAAGGCTTGCCACTATCGGCCTCGTTGGGGAACATGTGAGATTTTTGTTCCTCGACTCCATTTGGCCGGAATTTGGGTGTTTCTACATGTCCTATGCAGCATTTCTTTCTCGGGGTGGTGATTTGCTATGCAGACCATGGCCGCCAACATCTTCTGGTCCACATCGACTTCTACCTGGCCGCTTCTTATACAAGTTGTGGTGTTTCAGCAAGCTCATGTGTTTGAACAAGTTTGCTTGGTTGATACAAGTCCCAGGTGCAACAACGAGTTTTGCTCATGGCGCGTTGCCGGTGAATACAAGAGCAAGAAAACTATAAGTCTTCGGGGTGCGAAAATCTATTTGTTAGGGTGTTTTTGTAGAGGTTTGTGCAATTTGATATATGGCTTGTGGCCTTTTCCCGTAAAAGAAAAGGTTCAAGGAGACATGCATGTACACTTTCTTTTTTGCGGGGTAAACATGTATGTACATGAGTATCCATTTCCCAAAATTCGGTAGAGGAAAAGGAATAATACCATCGATTTGACCAAGATTATTATTATTATTATTATTATTATTATTATTATTATTATTATTATTATTATTATTATTATTATTATTATTATTATTAGCGGGTAGACTAATACTGACCGAGCAGATTATGTATTATTACTATTACTACTACTACTAATGTTATTATGATTATTATGTGCGAAGATTATATATTGTGTTGGAAGGCCGGCCGGACAGCTAGCCAGAGGAGAAGACGCACGTCCCGGCGGAGAGGGAGAGGGAGTGGAGTGGGGGGCAGTATGTTACAGGTGTGTTGGCTGCTGGTGTGGGGCCGGCCTGTCAGCCTCAGTGAGGCTGCCTGCCGGCCAGGTAGTTAACATGTTGCCTCATCAACTAGTCCGTGACCCCACCGCACTCACGGCCTCACCTCCATCTAATCACACTCCCCCTAACCTGCCACTAATCACACCCCTAATCTCCCAGCTAATCACACTTAAGTGGTAGCTGTCCAACAATCTTCCTTCACTCCCCCGCAAAAAAAAAAAAAAAAAACAATCTTCCTTCACCAGCACACATCCATCATTCCTAGTAGTACTACTACTTCACAGTTAACACACACCAAATCCATCCTGCCATCACGCCCATGCCCATGACCCTAGAGATTTGATGTCAGGTGCTTTAGATCTATGCAAAGATTCAACGGCGACAACTGCGGCTCCAGGGTGCATGAAGACTTTCCGGCTACCATCGACAAGGTCAAACCGACTCCGGTAGGGAAGAGACGACAGTGGTGCGTCAGCGGCTTGTTCTGGCGGCAGTAGCGGTTGTTTGGGGGTGTCGAAATCTCAATGTAATTTTTATTATGTTTGATATGTTTTGTATTTCCGCTGAACTTTGATAATAGATTTGGATTATCTTTGTAAAAACAAATGTTGCTTCGACGATCTCGATTCTTATGAGTAAAGTAGGTGATGTTTTTAAGTAGAAGAAACATTTTTTTTCTGGGTAGCGCTCTTTCGGGAGATGCGTTATTCTCACTCTAATTAACCGTTTGCGATATCTCGCACACATGAGTTTATTGTTTTGAATGGACAAGTGTCCTCTGTGATCTGGAATGGACGTTTATTTGGAGACGTAAAGATGCACCGCAGAATAACAAATCCCTACTTTAACTGAGATAACCCTAGAATCTCCTGTGATCAAAAAAAGAAGAAGAAGAAACAAATAGTACACCATCCAACGTCGTAGGATATTAGCAGATATGAGGGTGGTACACATGGTTTTGTACTCTATTGCTAATTTAGTGCTCAAGGCTGAAGGTTGACATTCAGAGTACAAACTTAAGCCCAAGTCCAACCACACTAACCTTTTTGGTACAACAGAAGCATCTATGCTATTTAATGCTATATATAGCGCCAGTACCACACTAGAATCTCCCAAATATATCCACAAAACATTTTCGCTAATTAAAAAAACAGGACTACCATCTCACAAACTACAGTGCTGGTGTAAGATAGTGTGTCCACATAGCAATTTTTGGTGTGCCATTGGAGGTGGGCAGTTAGTCGTGGGGCCCACGGGGCAGTGGGTTCCAACGACCTCTAACAACCAGTGAGAGTGTGGCTGCTGCTTTAATGCCACTGGAAGTGAAGTCCACTTTTGCTGAGAGTGTGAAGCACTCCACTCCACTCCTCTCCTACTACTTCTTGCTACTTGCTTCTAACTACTGATGATCAGCTCCCTCCCACTCATCTTCTCCTTTCCTGATTAGTAGTTGGTGACTCTGCTGCTCTACTTAACTTGAGCAGGCACACACCTGATTCTAAGTACAACACACACCACCACTCTCCCTTTTTTGCTTTTTTTTTTGAAGTCCTAACACAGATCATCAATCATACTCACAATTTGAGATCAGAATTCACCTGTGAAAACTAATTAAGCAAATGAAACTATGTCAAGCTCTATAAATGTGTGACTATGTCCTTGGTAGTTTTTTTTCGAAAAGGTGATAACCCGGCCTCTGCATCATATGATGCACACATCCATTTTATTGAACATAAAGTACACCCAAGTTGTCGAGTACTAAAAATGTCATTGGTAGGTAAGCGCATATCTTGTGAAGACAACTAGCCATGTTCGCAAAACCTGACAAAAATTAACCAAAACAGCCAAGAAGTGTGTTCTTATTTTGTGATGTGAATATACCAAATCGAAACAAACCAAATGTTCATAGTTATTAAAATTTGAAAACATTTACTATATATTTTCTGTTTACTGTTCAAGCGGGAGCGCGCGCTCCTTGAAGCCAAAACGCTCTCCTAAAGACTGTTCCTAACGTAACGAAGGATTAGTAATGTATAATGATCAACTCGTCCTGCAGAGTGTAATGCCAGTCAGGGTAGTTAAGATGTATGTGCATTAACAAATTGATTACCCCCATGTGCCAATTAAATTGATCACCTGACATTTAATCCTCAAGAGCCGCGCTTAACTGATTGATGGTGAACATGGACCAAGCTTTACTTAATTTGGGGCTTAACTTGGCATGTTCAGGTCAGACTTGACACCCCCACTTAGATGTTGTGTCTTCTGTTTAATTTTGGAGATTGGTTTCATTGCCATTTTTTATAGATTAGCGAGCTTGGAGGGTCGTATGTATGTATCTCTGTGAGCTATATAATTGGAGTAGTGGGTGCCAATCAGTGGCCATCTTCTGTCTTAAAAAGGGTCATGTCACGCACTAGCTAGTTAGCCTTTGTTACATGATCTCACAAGTTTCCAATCTGTGTGCGTAGAATGTTCAAGCATCATCTGCACTGCTGGGAGTATATATTCCCGGACTTATGTATTCATTTATGCCCTGTTACAATCTTGAATATTTGTTGAATTATTCATGTTACCACTGTTCTTCTTTTAATATAATTTTTAGGATTGTTCTTCTTTAATTTCACTTAAGAATGTTGCAGGGACGGACGGCCAGTGCCCCTTTTCCGCGGACCTTGCAGCACGAGGTGCTTTCATGGATCATATATATGGATCTCCAGGCTCCCTGTCATCGACGTACGAGGAGGACTTAGTGGATTGGTGGCAACAGGTCATCCACTCCGCACCAAGCACTTCTTTGCCCACGACACGATCGGAGCAGATGCCCTTGCGGCGTGGTGCTACAATTTGGTTTTTCCGTGGCACTTTCTGTTTTGTAAATACTTTTCCTTCTATGATGCATCGAGAGACAAATGTTTGCTTGCGTTTTCTCAGTCAAGGAATAATAATGGATGGTTGCAAGATTAACCTCACGATGTGCCTCGCTGCTGGCATTAAAGTATCTCATGGGGTCGGGGACTAGCTAGTTGGTTCATGAAAAGGAAGGGCTACTAGAATCTCAGATTCTCACTCACACACCAAAGTGACGTGTGCTCACATGTTTCATTAGCTCTCAGTGCAGCTGTGGTAGCATGGCATGTAGGCTGCTGACTATTTAGCGGTGCGGTGTGGTGTGGTTGGGAAGGTGAAGTGATGTTGACCAAACCCATGCATTATTATTAGGCATTTTTTCTATGTGGTATGCCACTTGTGCTACTACGCTAATTAGTATAACGCCCCTGTGTTGCCACGGGCTCTTCAAAATTTATAATCAGTATCTTTCATTTATCATCCCCTCATATTGGGTGATTATGGGGTGCTCTAATTAGAAACACAACAATCAAATATTAGGAAATTTCACCGAACGAACAACAACGAATAATACGATATCTATCAAACGAATAAAATGAGGTCATATTTTTGGTCCGTCATGCACTTCTGTTGAAAAGTGCCTATCCCTTTTAGAATCAACCCACTGTTTGCTCGCACGCAAAAAAATACATCTCTAAAGTGGGGAACCGATCGGTGCCAAAAAGAACTCAAACTCCTATCCAATCTCGACTTCGTGCTCTTCCACTTCCATTGATAAAGATGGGACGTCAAGGGTTTCATCATGATGACCTCGAGCAGCCGCCGACATCCCTCCCCACATCTACCCCTACCCCCTGCTGCCGCTTGCACTGTCCTTGCTCCTCGAGGGAGCTAGGGACACAATGTTCTCTAGGATGGGCATGACCAGATCCACGAGGAGGCCACATTCTTCCATGGGAACCCAACCAAGCACACCACCCTCCGCAACCATCCAATCCCAGCCTAACAAAGTCAAGACCCGCCATCGATCCACAAATCAGGCTCGCCGCATCCAGGTTCACTGCAAGTCTGTGACGAGTCTGTAGTCGACATCTTGACTTTGGCTATCCCCACGAAAGAATTATCGGATTTTTGCTGAAACTGAAACATACTAAAGTGACACATGCTCGAATTTTTAAATTAGATGACTATCGAAAAGAAGCCGCCCAAGAAAAGTAAATAAGCATCAAGTGTTGAAAGAAAATGATGGACCCTAAGGCCATGAACTGATAAAAGAGAGCAGTCAAGCAATGTAGAGTAGCAGGAATCTAATAACAAGACCTTACCTTCATAAAAATAAGGGAAGAACACTTCCTTCATAGCCTTCCTACAAGTACAGAACATACTAAATTAGCATTGTCTCAGTCTCTTTTTTGCAAATAAAGAGTGTAATAATTACCACCTATTTCATTTGGCACTAAAAATTTCTACCTCTGTCTGACCTCCTGCAGCACTAAAAAAACTCATCACTTATAATATCATAGCCGCACACTCCAAGTGAAAGTAGAACATATATCAAGGATTCTGTGACAACCAACCATGGCCAGATCAGATGGCTTTTAATTGCATTCCATCTCATAATCGAGAGCCCACTCTATCTCAATGGAAATTAAATTTAGCGCAGATGGCGGGTGCCCCCGACGATGGCTGGGAAGGATGGTGGAGGAGGTGGATGAGGATGGCGGCGGCGGCGTCTGCGGTTGCGCCTCGTCCGCAGCCGTGCTGGTGGTGGTCGATGCGAGAGCCGGATGGCGTCGGCCAGAATCAGGCAGGGGCGACAAAGATTTAGAGGAGAGAGAGAATGGAGGCGATGAGCGATGGGAGGAAGGGCCACCGGCGATTGGGGTGGCCTCAGATCCGCCCTCCGTGGCCGCCTATTTCATGGGACGAACACCCGTGCTCACCGTCGGGCTCGCCTTCGGCCGCTGCCTCGCCGACATTCACGACGTAGAGCCCCTTCCTCCGATCCCATTTGCCAGGGAGGCAGCGCCATCCTTCATCGCAGAGAACGAGTCCACACTGAGATCCCAACCAGATCGTGATTGCACCTCCCCAAACCGCAGCGGCACATCCCACTCCATCAACGACCAACCTATATGAGGCGGAGGGTCAGTGTAGGACGCGAGCGCCGTCACCATGGACGTGGGGGACGCCGTAGGTGGGAAGGAGGCGGCGACGGCGTCTGTGTCAGGAAGATCGCACGACGGTGGCGGCATTTACTCGAGGGGATCGAGAGGAGCTGCGTTTGGTGTCGGGTGGGTTCTTTGGTGCGTGCGTGGGGCTGGAGATTGTGATAGGTGATCAGGTGAGGGCGTGCCATACCTGGATCGATAGCCTTACCATATCTGGTGGTAATTTAAATTTATTACCATATTCGATATTTCTCGAGTTATGACCTTACCATACCTGGATTGATAGCCTTTGGGGTAATTTAAATTTATTACCATATAATTACCATATTCAAAATTTCCTGAGTTATGACCTTACCATACCTGGATTGATTTATTACTATACGTGGATTAATTATGATTGATTACCATAAATACGTTGGGTAATTTAAATTTATTACCATATTCGATATTTCCCGAGTTATGACCTTACCATACCTGGATTGATAGCCTTTGTGGTAATTTAAATTTATTACCATATAATTACCATATTCAAAATTTCCTGAGTTATGACCTTACCATACCTAGATTGATTTATTACTATACGTGGATTAATTATGATTGATTACCATAAATACGTTGGGTATTGCCGGTCAGACGAGAAAAGAGAAAACCGGTGGGAGGGGCTGGTGGGAGGTAGGACGAAGGAAAACCGGTTGAAAATAAACCGGTTGAAAATAAACCGGTTGAAAGTGGGGAGACTATTCAACCAATTCGTCCATTAGGAGTAAAGATTTGTCAATCAATCAACCAATCACTCAACCGGACGGGTTAATGCAGTTTTGAGATGAGATCGCTGACAGTTGATCCTGGTAAGAGAAAAGGTCGCTAGCTGCAAATTCAGTTTCCACCTTAGCTAATTTAGTATTTGCAGATAGTGAACATTGACAGGCATCAACAACAAATGTGTGAATTTGAGATCATTATTGTTCACGCCAAAATGTAAGCAAGGGTTCAGACGATAGCAATAATATTTTCTTCTTTGTTGACCTAGATGCAGCTAGTGATGAGCGGTTCTCGTGGTTCTCGTGAGGCTACATTCAAAAAAAAGGAAAATGTTGGTTCTTGACTTTGCTATATTACTCTTCTACGAAACTTAGCATAAATCACAGTTTTAAATTTCCGAAGTTACATCAGGAAACATAGACGCGGATAATTGAATTTTTTTTCAAGAAAAGAAGGAGGACCCCCGGCCTCTGCATCTGGGCGATGCATGCGGCCACTTTATTAATTATTCTCAAAAGACCTTACAAAGTCATACAATAGTAAGACTAAAGCCACCGTCTAAGCAACAATTGTCGCTACTCCTATCCAATTGATGAAGGGGTACTGATAGCCTGGGCCTAATACCAAACAGACATCGCAGCCAAACCTAAACATCTAAGACCTGAGGTCCCAATCAGGACGCCTGCCGGGTATGGGGCACCTACCAGTCCGGCGCACTCCTCAACCAGGACGTGTACCGGGTATGAGGCCGCCGCAGCCACCTGCCACTAATCCATCTTTCGAGTTGTACTGTTGCATCTACCGTGCCAGGTCCCTCTGCCATCGACGCCACTACGATGCCAGACATCGTCGTCCTCCTACGCGAGTCCATTCTCGCACATCGAACTCCGAATCTGCACTGCGTCACGCCATCGAGATCCGTCGCCATCAATGTGTAGAAAAATGTTGGGGAACATAGTAATTTAAAAAAATTCCTACACACACGCAAGATCTTGGTGATGCATAATAACGAGAGGGGAGAGTGTTGTCCACGTACCCTCGTAGACCGAAAGCGGAAGCGTTAGCACAACGCAGTTGATGTAGTCGTACGTCTTCACGATTCGACCGATCAAGTACCGAACGTACGGCACCTCCGAGTTCAGCACACGTTCAGCCCGATGACGTCCCTCGAACTCCGATCCAGCCGAGTGTTGAGGGAGAGTTTCGTCAGCACGACGGCGTGGTGACGATGATGATGTTCTACCGACGCAGGGCTTCGCCTAAGCACTGCTACAGTATTATCGAGGTGGACTATGGTGGAGGGGAGCACCGCACACGGCTAAAGAGATCAAACGATCTATTGTTGTGTCTATGGGGTGCCCCCTGCCCCTGTATATAAAGGAGCAAGGGGGGTGCGGCCGGCCTAGAGAGGGGCGTGCCAGGAGGAGTCCTACTCCTACCGGGAGTAGGACTCCCCCCCTTTTTCCTTGTTGGACTAGGAGAGAGAGGGGAAAGAGGTGGAGGAGAAGGAAGGGGGGGGCCGCCCCCCTCTCCTTGTCCTATTCGGACTAGGGGGAGGGGGCGCGGCCCATGCCTTGGCTGCCTCTCCTCTCTTTCCACCAAGGCCCATTAAGTCCCCGGGGGGTTCCGGTAACCTCCTGGTACTCCGGTAAAATCCCGATTTCACCTGGACCACTTCCGATATCCAAACATAGGCTTCCAATATATCAATCTTCATGTCTCGTCCATTTCGAGACTCCTCGTCATGTCTGTGATCACATCCGGGACTCCGAACAACCTTCGGTACATCAAAACATATAAACTCATAATATAACTGTCATCGAAACGTTAAGCGTGCAGACCCTACGGGTTCGAGAACTATGTAGACATGACCGAGACATGTCTCCGGTCAATAACCAATAGCAGAACCTGGATGTTCATATTGGCTCCCACATATTCTACGAAGATCTTTATCGGTCATACCGCATAACAACATACGTTGTTCCCTTTGTCATCGGTATGTTACTTGACCGAGATTCGATCGTCGGTATCTCAATACCTAGTTCAATCTCGTTACAGGCAAGTCTCTTTACTCGTTCCGTAATACATCATCCCACAACTAACTCATTAGTTGCAATGCTTGCAAGGCTTAAGTGATGTGCATTACCGAGAGAGCCCAGAGATACCTCTCCGACAATCAAAGTGACAAATCCTAATCTCGAAATACACCAACCCAACAAGTACCTTCGGAGACACCTGTAGAGCACCTTTATAATCACCCAGTTACGTTGTGACGTTTGGTAGCACACAAAGTGTTCCTCCGGTAAACGGGAGTTGCATAATCTCATAGTCATAGGAACATGTTGTTGGAAATATGCCCTAGAGGCAATAATAAAAGCATTATTATTATATTTCCTTGTTCATGATAATTGTCTTTATTCATGCTATAATTGTGTTATCCGGAAATCGTAATACATGTGTGAATAACAGACACCAACATGTCCCTAGTAAGCTTCTAGTTGACTAGCTCGTTGATCAACAGATAGTCATGGTTTCCTGACTATGGACATTGGATGTCATTGATAACGAGATCACATCATTAGGATAATGATGTGATGGACAAGACCCAATCCTAAACATAGCATAAGATCGTATAGTTCGTTTGCTAGAGTTTTTCCAATGTCAAGTATCCTTTCCTTAGACCATGAGATCGTGTAACTCCTGGATATCGTAGGAGTGCTTTGTGTGTACCAAACGTCACAACGTAACTGGGTGACTATAAAGGTATACTACGGGTATCTCCGAAAGTGTCTGTTGGGTTGACACGGATCAAGACTAGGATTTGTCACTCCGTATGACGGAGAGGTATCACTGGGACCACTCGGTAATGCATCATCATAATGAGCTCAAAGTGACCAAGTGTCTGGTCACGGGATCATGCATTACGGTGCGAATAAAGTGACTTGCCGGTAACGAGATTGAACGAGGTATTGGGATACCGACGATCGAATCTCGGGCAAGTAACATACCGATTGACAAAGGGAATTGCATACGGGGTTGCTTGAATCCTCGACATCGTGGTTCATCCGATGAGATCATCGTGGAGCATGTGGGAGACAACATGGGTATACAGATCCCGCTGTTGGTTATTGACCGGAGAGTCGTCTCGGTCATGTCTACATGTCTCCCGAACCCGTAGGGTCTACACACTTAAGGTTAGGTGACGCTAGGGTTGTAGGGATATGTGCATGCAGTAACCCGAATGTTGTTCGGAGTCCCGGATGAGATCCCGGACGTCACGAGGAGTTCCGTAATGGTCCGGAGGTAAAGAACTATATATAGGAAGTGTTGTTTCGGCCATCGGGACAAGTTTTGGGGTCACCGGTATTGTACCGGGACCACCGGAAGGGTCCCGGGGGTCCACCGGGTGGGGCCACCTACCCCCGGGGGCCACATGGGCTGTAGGGGTGCGCCTTGGCCTACATGGGCCAAGGGCACCAGCCCCAAGAGGCCCATGCGCCTAGGGTTTCCAAAGGGGAAGAGTCCCACAAGTGGAAGGCACCCCCTAGGTGCCTTGGGGGGGAGGGAAACCTCCCTTGGCCGCCGCCCCCCTAGGAGATTGGATCTCCTAGGGCCGGCGCCCCCCCCCCCTAGGCCCTCCTATATATAGTGGGGGAAGGAGGGGTTTTTGATCCACGCCTTTGGTTTCCTCCTTCTCCCTCTCCAACACCTCCTCCTCCTCCATAGAGCTTGGCGAAGCCCTGCCGGAGTACTGCAGCTCCATCACCACCACGCCGTCGTGCTGCTACTGGAGCCATCTTCCTCAACCTCTCCTTCCCCCTTGCTGGATCAAGAAGAAGGAGACATTACGCTGACCGTACGTGTGTTGAACGCGGAGGTGCCGTCCGTTCGGCGCTAGGATCTCCGGTGATTTGGATCACGTCGTGTACGACTACCTCATCCCCGTTCTTTGAACGCTTCCGCTCGCGATCTACAAAGGTATGTAGATGCATCCGATTACTCGTTGCTAGATGAACTCATAGATGGATCTTGGTGAAACCGTAGGAAAAATTTTGTTTTCTGCTACGTTCCCCAACACATGTATGCGTCATGAAGAAAGCAATAGCAACATACTAAACGATCCGGTGCTAAGCTAACAGAATGGGTCAAGTCAATCACATCATTCTCCTAATGGTGTGATCCCGTTAATCAAATGACAACCCATGTCAATGGTTAGGAAACTTAACCATCTTTGATTAACAAGCTAGTCAAGTAGAGGCATACTAGTGACACTATGTTTGTCTATGTATTCAGACATGTATTATGTTTCCGGTTAATACAATTCTAGCATCAATAATAAACATTTATCATGATATAAGGAAATAAATAATAACTTTATTATTGCCTCTATGGCATATTTCCTTCAGTCTCCCACTTGCACTAGAGTCAATAATCTAGATTACACAGTAATGATTCTAACACCCATGGAGTCTTGGTGTTGATCATATTTTGCTCGTGGAAGAGGCTTAGTAATGGGTCTGCAACATTCAGATCCATATGTATCTTGAAAATTTCTATGTCTCCCACCTGGACTAAATCCCGGATGGAATTGAAGCGTCTCTTGATGTGCTTGGTTCTCTTGTGAAATTTGGATTCCTTCGCCAAGGCAATTGCACCAGTATTGTCACAAAAGATTTTCATTGGACCCGATGCACTAGGTATTACACCTAGATCGGATATGAACTCCTTCATCCAGACTCCTCCATTTGCTGCTTCCGAAGCAGCTATGTACTCCGCTTCACACATAGATCCCGCCACAACGTTTTGTTTAGAACTGCACCAACTGATAGCTCCACCGTTCAATGTAACACGTATCCGGTTTGCGATTTAGAATCGTCCGGATCAGTGTCAAAGCTTGCATCAACGTAACCATTTACTATGAGCTCTTTGTCACCTCCATAAACGAGAAACATATCCTTAGTCCTTTTCAGGTATTTCAGGATGTTCTTGACCGCTGTCCAGTGATCCACTCCTGGATTACTTTGGTACCTCCCTGCTAGACTTATAGTAAGGCACACATCAGGTCTAGTACACAGCATTGCATACATGATAGAGCCTATGGCTGAAGCATAGGTAACGTCTTTCATTTTCTCTCTATCTTCTGCAGTGGTCGGGCATTGAGTCTTACTCAATTTCACACCTTGTAACACAGGCAAGAACCCTTTTTTTGCTTGATCCATTTTGAACTTCTTCAAAACTTTGTCAAGGTATGTGCTTTGTGAAAGTCCAATTAAGCGTCTTGATCTATCTCTATAGATCTTGATGCCCAATATGTAAGCAGCTTCACCGAGGTCTTTCATTGAAAAACTCTTATTCAAGTATCCCTTTATGCTATCAAGAAATTCTATATCATTTCCAATCAACAATATGTCATCCACATATAATATTAGAAATGCTACAGAGCTCCCACTCACTTTCTTGTAAATACAGGCTTCTCCAAAAGTCTGTATAAAACCAAATGCTTTGGTCACACTATCAAAGCGTTTATTCCAACTCCGAGAGGCTTGCACCAATCAATAAATGGATCACTGGAGCTTGCACACTTTGTTAGCTCCCTTTGGATCGAAAAAACCTTCTGGTTGCATCCTATACAACACTTCTTCCAGAAATCCATTCAGGAATGCTGTTTTGATATCCATTTGCCAAATTTCATAATCATAAAATGCGGCAATTGCTAACATGATTCTGACAGACTTAAGCATCGCTACGAGTGAGAAGGTCTCATCGTAGTCAATCCCTTGAACTTGTCGAAAACCTTTTGCAACAAGTCGAGCTTTATAGACAGTAACATTACCGTCAGCGTCAGTCTTCTTCTTGAAGATCCATTTATTCTCAATTGCTTGCCAATCAACGGGCAAGTCAACCAAAGTCCACACTTTGTTCTCATACATGGATCCCATCTCAGATTTCATGGCTTCAAGCTATTTTGCGGAATCTGGGCTCACCATCGCTTCTTCATAGTTCGTAGGTTCGTCATGGTCTAGTAACATAACTTCCAGAACAGGATTACCGTACCACTCTGGCGCGGATCTTACTCTGGTTGACCTACGAGGTTCAGTAACAACTTGATCTAAAGTTTCATGATCATCATCATTAACTTCCTCACTAATTGGTTTAGGTGTCGCAGAAACCGGTTTCTGTGATGAACTACTTTCCAATAAGGGAGCAGGTACGGTTACCTCATCAAGTTCTACTTTCCTCCCACTCACTTCCTTCGAGAGAAACTCCTTCTCTAGAAAAACTCCGAATTTAGCAACAAAAGTCTTGCCTTCGGATCTGTGATAGAAGGTGTATCCAACAGTCTCCTTTGGGTATCCTATGAAGACACATTTCTCCGATTTGGGTTCGAGTTTATCAGGTTGAAGCTTTTTCACATAAGCATCGCAGCCCCAAACTTCCAGAAACGACAACTTTGGTTTCTTACCAAACCACAGTTCATAAGGCGTCGTCTCAATGGATTTTGATGGTGCCCTATTTAAGGTGAATGTGGCTGTCTCTAAAGAATAACCCCAAAACGATAGCGGTAAATCAGTAAGAGACATCATAGATCGCACCATATCTAGTAAAGTACGATTACGATGTTCGGACACACCATTACGCTGTGGTGTTCCGGGTGGCGTGAGTTGTGAAACTATTCTGCATTGTTTCAAATGAAGACCAAACTCATAACTCAAATATTCTCCTCCACGGTCAGATCGTAGAAACTTTATTTTCTTGTTACGATGATTTTCAACTTCACTCTGAAATTCTTTGAACTTTTCAAATGTTTCAGACTTATGTTTCATTAAGTAGATATACCCATATCTGCATAAATCATCTGTGAAGGTGAGAAAATAACAATATCCGCCACGAGCCTCAACATTCATCGGACCATATACATCTGTATGTATGATCTCCAACAAATCTTTTGCTCTCTCCATAGTTCCGGAGAACGGGCATTTTAGTCATCTTGCCCATGAGGCACGGTTCGTAATTACCAAGTGATTCATAATCAAGTGGTTCCAAAAGTTCATCAGTATGGAGATTCTTCATGCGCTTTACTCCGATATGACCTAAACGGCAGTGCCACAAATAAGTTGCACTGTCATTATCAACTCTGCATCTTTTGGTTTCAATATTATGAATATGTGTATCACCACTATCGAGATTTAAAAAAAATAGACCACTCTTCAAGGGTGCATGACCATAAAAGATATTACTCATATAAATAGAACAATCATTATTCTCTGATTTAAATGAATAACCGTCTCGCATCAAACAAGATCCAGATATAATGTTCATACTCAACGTTGGCACCAAATAACAATTATTTAGGTCTAATACTAATCCCGAAGGTAGATGTAGAGGTCGCGTGCCGACCGCGATCACATCGACTTTGGAACCATTTCCCACGCGCATCGTCACCTCGTCCTTAGCCAATCTTCGCTTAATCCATAGCTCCTGTTTCGAGTTGCAAATATTAGTAACAGAACCAGTATCAAATACCCAGGTGCTACTGCGAGCATTAGTAAGGTACGCATCAATAACATGTATATCACATATACCTTTGTTCACCTTGCCATCCTTCTTATCCGCCAAATACTTGGGGCAGTTCCGCTTCCAGTGACCAATCTGCTTGCAGTAGAAGCACTCAGTCTCAGGCTTAGGTCCAGACTTGGGTTTCTTCTCCTGAGCAGCAACTTGCTTGTTGTTCTTCTTGAAGTTCCCCTTCTTCTTCCCTTTACCCTTTTTCTTGAAACTGGTGGTCTTATTGACCATCAACACTTGATGCTCCTTCTTGATTTCTACCTCCGTTGCCTTTACCTTTGCGAAGAGCTCGGGAATTGTCTTATCCATCCCTTGCATATTATAGTTCATTACGAAGCTCTTATAGCTTGGTGGCAGTGATTGAAGAATTCTGTCAATGACGCTATCATTCGGAAGATTAACTCCCAGTTGAATCTAGTGATTGCAGTACCCAGACATCTTGAGTGCTTACTGACAGAACTATTCTCCTCCATCTTGTAGCTGTAGAACTTATTAGAGACTTCATATCTCTCAATCCGGGCATTCTTTTGAAATATTAACTTCAACTCCTGGAACATCTCATATGCTCCATGACGTTCAAAGCATCGTTGAAGTCCCGGTTCTAAGCTGTAAAGCATGGCACACTGAACTATCGAGTAGTCATCAACACGTGTGTGCCAGGCATTCACAATGTCTACAGTTGCTAGTGCAGGTGGTACACCTAGCGGTGCTTCCAGGATGTAATTCTTCTTAGCAGCAATGAGGATAATCCTCAAGTTACGGACACAGTCCGTGTAATTGCTACCATCATCTTTCAACTTTGCTTTCTCAAGGAACGCATTAAAATTCAACGGAACAACAGCACGGGCCATCTATCTACTATCAACATAGACAAGCAAGATACTATCAGGTACTAAGTTCATGATAAATTTAAGTTCAATTAATCATATTATTTAAGAACTCCCACTTAGATAGACATCCTTCTAATCCTCTAAGTGATTACGTGATCCATATCAACTAAACCATGTCCGATCATCACGTGAGATGGAGTAGTATCAATGGTGAACATCAATATATTGATCATATCTACTATATGATTCACGCTCGACCTTTCGGTCTCTGTGTTCCGAGGCCATATATGTTATATGTTAGGCTCGTCAAGTTTAACCTGAGTATTCCGTGTGTGCAACTGTTTTGCACACGTTGTATTTGAACGTAGAGCATATCACACCCGATCATCACGTGGTGTCTCAGCACGAAGAACTTTCGCAACGATGCATACTCAGGGAGAACACTTATGCTTTGATAATTTAGTGAGGGATCATCTTATAATGCTACCGTCAATCAAAGCAAGATAAGATGCATAAAAGATAAACATCACATGCAATCAACATAAGTGATATGATATGGACATCATCATCTTGTGCTTGTGATCTCCATCTCCGAAACACCGTCATGATCACCATCGTCACCGGTGCGACACCTTGATCTCAATCGTAGCATCGTTGTCGTCTCGCCAATCTTATGCTTCCACGACTATCGCTACCGCTTAGTGATAAAGTAAAGCATTACAGGGCGATTGCATTGCATACAATAAAGCGACAACCATATGGCTCCTGCCAGTTGCCGATAACTCGGTTACAAAACATGATCATCTCATACAATAAAATTGAGCATCATGTCTTGACCATATCACATCACAACATGCCCTGCAAAAACAAGTTAGACGTCCTCTACTTTGTTGTTGCAAATTTTACGTGGCTGCTACGGGCTTAGTAAGAACCGTTCTTACCTACGCATCAAAACTACAACGATAGTTTGTCAAGTTGGTGATGTTTTAACCTTTGCAAGGACCGGGCGTAGCCACACTCGGTTCAACTAAAGTTGGAGAAACTGACACCCGCCAGCCACCTGTGTGCAAAGCACGTCGGTAGAACCAGTCTCGCATATGCGTACGCGTAATGTCGGTCCGGGCCGCTTCATCCAACAATACCGCCGAACCAAAGTATGACATGCTGGTAAGCAATATGACTTATATCGCCCACAACTCACTTGTGTTCGACTCGTGCATATGACATCTACGCATAAAACCTGGCTCAGATGCCACTGTTGGGAAACGTAGTAATTTAAAAAATCCTACACACACGCAAGATCATGGTGATGCATAGCAACAAGAGGGGAGAGTGTTGTCCACGTACCCTCGTAGACCGAAAACAGAAGCGTTAGCACAACGCAGTTGATGTAGTCGTACGTCTTCACGATCCGACCGATCAAGTACCGAACGTACGGCACCTCCAAGTTCAGCACACGTTCAGCCCGATGACGTCCCTCGAACTCCGATCCAGCCGAGTGTTGAGGGAGAGTTTCGTCAGCACGACGGCGTGGTGACGATGATGATGTTCTACCGATGCAGGGCTTCGCCTAAGCACTGCTACAGTATTATCGAGGTGGACTATGGTGGAGGGGGGCACCGCACACGGCTAAAAGATCAAACGATCTATTCTTGTGTCTATGGGGTGCCCCCTGCCCCTGTATATAAAGGAGCAAGGGGGGTGCGGCCGGCCTAGAGAGGGGCGCGCCAGGAGGAGTCCTACTCCTACCGGGAGTAGGACTCCCCCCTTTTTCCTTGTTGGACTAGGAGAGAGAGGGGAAAGAGGTGGAGGAGAAGAAGGAAGGGGGTGCGCCGCCCCCCTCTCCTTGTCCTATTCGGACTAGGGGGAGGGGGCACGGCCCATGCCCTGGCCGCCTCTCCTCTCTTTCCACCAAGGCCCATTAAGTCCCCAGGGGGTTCCGGTAACCTCCTGCTACTCCGGTAAAATCTAGATTTCACCCGAAACACTTCCGATATCCAAACATAGGCTTCCAATATATCAATCTTCATGTCTCGACCATTTCGAGACTCCTCGTCATGTCCGTGATCATATCCGGGACTCCGAACAACCTTCGGTACATCAAAACATATAAACTCATAATATAACTATCATCGAAACGTTAAGCGTGCAGACCCTGCGGGTTCGAGAACTATGTAGACATGACCGAGACATGTCTCCGGTCAATAACCAATAGAGGAACCTGGATGTTCATATTGGCTCCCACATATTCTACGAAGATCTTTATCGGTCAGACCGCATAACAACATACGTTGTTCCCTTTGTCATCGGTATGTTACTTGCTCGAGATTCGATCGTCGGTATCTCAATACCTAGTTCAATCTCGTTACCGGCAAGTCTCTTTACTCATTCCGTAATACATCATCCCGCAACTAACTCATTAGTTGCAATGCTTGCAAGGCTTAAGTGATGTGCATTACCGAGAGGGCCCAGAGATACCTGTCCGACAATCGGAATGACTAATCCTAATCTTGAAATACGCGAACCCAACAAGTACCTTCGGAGACACCTGTAGAGCACCTTTCTAATCACCCAGTTACGTTGTGACGTTTGGTAGCACACAAAGTGTTCCTTCGGTAAACGGGAGTTGCATAATCTCATAGTCATAGGAAAATGTATGAGTCATGAAGAAAGCAATAGCAACATACTAAACGATCCGGTGCTAAGCTAACGGAATGGGTCAAGTCAATCACATCATTCTCCTAATGGTGTGATCCCGTTAATCAAATGACAACCCATGTCAATGGTTAGGAAACTTAACCATCTTTGATCAACGAGCTAGTCAAGTAGAGACATACTAGTGACACTCTGTTTGTCTATGTATTCACACATGTATTTGTTGGGATTCGTAGTAATTTCAAAAAAAAATTCCTACGCGCACACAGGATCATGTGATGCATAGCAACGAGGGGAGAGTGTTGTCTACGTACCCAACGCAGACCGACTGCGGAAGCGATGACACGACGTAGAGGAAGTAGTCGTACGTCTTCACGATCCAACCGATCAAGCACCGAAACTACGGCACCTCCGAGTTCGAGCACACGTTCAGCCCGATGACGATCCCCGGACTCCGATCCAGCAAAGTGTCGGGGAAGAGTTTCGTCAGCACGACGGCGTGGTGACGATCTTGATGAACTACAGCAGCAGGGCTTCACCTAAACTCCGCTACAGTATTATCGAGGTATATGGTGGCAGGGGGCACCGCACACGGCTAAAGAATAGATCACGTGGATCAACTTGTGTCTATGGGGTGCCCCCTGCCCCTGTATATAAAGGATGGAGGAGGAGGAGGCCGGCCAAGGCAAAGGTGCGGCCAGGATAGGGAGTCCTACTAGGACTCCAAGTCCTAGTAGGAGTCCACCAAGAGGGGAGGAAGGGAGAAGGAATAGGAGGAGAAGGAGAGGTGGCCGGCCCCTTTTCCCTAGTCCAATTCGGACTAGAGGGGAGGGGGGGCGCAGCCTTTTTCTCCTCTTCCCACTAAAGCCCATCAAGGCCCAATAATCTTCCCCGTATTCCCGTAACCCCCCGGTACTCCGGAAAATACCCGAATCACTCGGAACCTTTCCGAACTCCGAATATAGTCGTCCAATATATCGATCTTTACGTCTCGACCATTTCGAGACTCCTCGTCATATCCCCGATCTCATCCGGGACTCCGAACTCCTTCGGTACATCAAAACTCATAAACTCATAATATAACTGTCATCGAAACCTTAAGCGTGCAGACCCTACGGGTTCGAGAACAATGTAGACATGACCAAGACACGTTTCCGGTCAATAACCAATAGCGGGACCTGGATGCCCATATTGGCTCCTACATATTCTACGAAGATCTTTATCGGTCAGACCGCATAACGACATACGTTGTTCCCTTTGTCATCGGTATGTTACTTGCCCGAGATTTGATCGTCGGTATCCAATACCTAGTTCAATCTCGTTACCGGCAAGTCTCTTTACTCGTTCCGTAATACATCATCTCACAACTAACATATTAGTTGCAGTGCTTGCAAGGCTTATGTGATGTGCATTACCGAGAGGGCCCAGAGATACCTCTCCGACAATCGGAGTGACAAATCCTAATCTCGAAATACGCCAACCCAACATCTACCTTTGGAGACACCTGTAATGCTCCTTTATAATCACCCAGTTACGTTGTGACGTTTGGTAGCACCCAAAGTGTTCCTCCGGCAAACGGGAGTTGCATAATCTCATAGTCATAGGAACATGTATAAGTCATGAAGAAAGCAATAGCAACATACTAAACGATCAGGTGCTAAGCTAATGGAATGGGTCATGTCAATCAGATCATTCAACTAATGATGTGACCTCGTTAATCAAATAACAACTCATTGTTCATGGTCAGGAAACATAACCATCTTTGATTAACGAGCTAGTCAAGTAGAGGCATACTAGTGACACTCTGTTTGTCTATGTATTCACACATGTATTATGTTTCCGGTTAATACAATTCTAGCATGAATAATAAACATTTTATCATGATATAAGGAAATAAATAATAACTTTATTATTGCCTCTAGGGCATATTTCCTTCAGTCTCCCACTTGCACTAGAGTCAATAATCTAGTTCACATCGCCATGTGATTTAACAGCAATAGTTCACATCACCATGTGATTAACACCCATAGTTCACATCGCTATGTGACCAACACCCAAAGGGTTTACTAGATTCAGTAATCTAGTTCACATCACTATGTGATTAACACCCAAGGAGTACTAAGGTGTGATCATGTTTTGCTTGTGAGAGAATCTTAGTCAACGGGTATGTCATATACAGATCCGTAAGTATTTTGCGAATTCTATGTCTACAATGCTCTGCACGGAGCTACTCTAGCTAATTGCTCCCACTTTCAATATGTATCTAGATCAAGACTTAGAGTCATCTAGATTAGTGTCAAACTTGCATCGGCGTAACCTTTTACGACGAACCTTTTTCCATAATCGAGAAACATATCCTTATTCCACTAAGGACAATTTTGACCGCTCTCCAGTGATCTACTCCTAGATCACTATTGTACTCCCTTGCCAAACTCAGTGGTATGGCATACAATAGATCTGGTATACAGCATGGCATACTTTATAGAACCTATGACTGAGGCATAGGGAATGACTTTCATTCTCTTTCTATTTTCTGCCGTGGTCGGGCTTTGAGTCTTACTCAACTTAACACCTTGCAACATAGGCAAGAACTCCTTCTTTGACTGTTCCATTTTGAACTATTTCAAAATCTTGCCAAGGTATGTACTCATTGAAAATCTTATCAAGCGTCTTGATCTATCTCAATAGATCTTGATGCTTAATATGTAAGTAGCTTTTACTGAGGTCTTTTCCTTTTAAAGAACTCCTTTAAAACACTCCTTTATGCTTTGCAGAAAAATTCTACATCATTTCTGATCAACAATATGTCACTCACATATACTAATCAGAAAGGCTGTAGTGCTCCCACTCACCTTTTTGTAAATACAGGCTTCTCAAAAAGTCTGTATAAAACCATATGCTTTGATCAACTCATCAAAGCGTATATTCCAACTCCGAGAGGCTTGCACCAGTCCATAGATGGATCGCTGGAGCTTGCACATTTTGTTAGTACCTTTAGGATTGACAAAACCTTCTGGTTGCATCATATACAACTCTTCTTTAATAAATCCATTAAGGAATGCAGTTTTGTTTATCCATTTGCCAGATTTCATAAAATGCGGCAATTGCTAACATGATTCGGACAGACTTAAGCATAGATACGAGTGAGAAAATCTCATCGTAGTCAACACCTTGAACTTGTCGAAAACCTTTTTGCGACAATTCTAGCTTTGTAGATAGTAACACTACTATCAGCGTCCGTCTTCCTCTTGAAGATCCATTTATTCTCAATTGCTTGCTGATCATCGGGCAAGTCAACCAAAGTCCAAACTTTGTTCTCATACATGGATCATATCTCAGATTTCATGGCCTCAAACCATTTCGCGGAATCTGGGCTCATCATTGCTTCCTCATAGTTCGTAGGTTCATCATGGTCTAGTAACATGATTACCGTACCACTCTGGTGCGGATCTTACTCTGGAAGACCTACGAGGTTTGGTAGTAACTTGATCTGAAGTTTGATGATCATCATCATTAACTTCCTCACTTATTGGTGTAGGAATCACTGGAACTGATTTCTGTGATGAACTACTTTCCAATAAGGGAGAAGGTATAATTACCTCATCAAGTTCTACTCTCCTCCCACTCACTTCTTTCGAGAGAAACTCCTTCTCTGGAAAGGATCCATTTTAGCAACGAATGTCTTGCCTTCGGATCTGTGATAGAAGGTGTACCCAACAATTTCCTTTGGGTATGAAGACGCACTTCTCCGATTTGGGTTCGAGCTTATCAGGATGAAACTTTTTCACATAAGCATCGCAGCCCCAAACTTTAAGAAACAACAGGTTAGGTTTACTGCTAAACCATAGTTCATACAGTGTCGTCTCAACGGATTTAGATGGTGCCCTATTTTAAAACGTGAATGCAGCTGTCTCTAATGCATAACCCCAAAACGATAGTGGTAAAGAGATATCATAGATCGCACCATATCAAAATAAAGTGCGGTTACGACGTTCGGACACACCATAACGATGTGGTGTTCCAGGTGGCGTGAGCTGTGAAACTATTCCATATTGTTTTAATTGAAGACCAAACTCGTAACTCAAATATTTGTCTCCGCGATCAGATCGTAGAAACTTTATTTTCTTGTTACGATGATTTTTCCACTTCACTCTGAAATTCTTTGAACCTTTCAACTATTTCAGACTTATGTTTCATCAAGTAGATATACCCATATCTGGTCAAATCATCTTGTGAAGGTCAGAAAACAACGATGCTTGCCACGAGCAACAGCACTCATTGGATCGCATACATCGGTATGTATTATTTCCAACAAGTCAGTAACTCGTTCCTATTGTTCCGAAGAACGGAGTTTTAGTCATCTTGCCCAAAAGGCACGGTTCGCAAGCATCAAATGATTCATAACCAAGTGATTCCGAAATTCCATCTTTATGGAGTTTCTTCATGCGCTTTACACCGATATGACCCAAACGGCAGTGCCACAAATAAGTTGCACTATCATTATTAACTTTGCATCTTTTGGCATCAATATTATGAATATGTGTATCACTACGATCGAGATCCAATGAACCATTTTCATTGGGTGTGTAACCATATAAGGTTTTATTCATGTAAATAGAACAACAGTTTATTCTCTTACTTAAATGAATAACCGTATTGCAATAAACATGATCAAATCATATTCATGCTCAACGCAAACACCAAATAACATTTATTTAGGTTCAACACTAATCCCGAAAGAATAGGGAGTGTGCGATGATGATCATATCAATCTTGAAACTACTTTCAACACATATCATCACTTCACCCTTAACTAGTTTCTGTTTATTCTGCAACTCCCGTTTCGAGTTACTACTCTTAGCAACTGAACCAGTACCAAATACCGAGGGGTTGCTATAAACACTAGTAAAGCACACATCAAACACCTGTATATCAAATATACCCTTTTTCACTTTGCCATCCTTCTTATCCACCAAATATTTAGGGTAGCTCCGCTTCCAGTGACCATTTCCTTTGCAGTGTAAGCACTCAGTTTCAGGCTTTGGTTCAGCTTTGGGCTTCTTCGTGGGAGTGACAACTTGCTTGTCAATCTACTTGAAGTTCCCCTTTCTTTCCCTTTGCCCTTTTCTTGAAACTAGTGATCTTGTCAACCATCAACACTTGATGCTCTTTCTTGATTTCTACCTTCGTTGATTTCAACATCACGAAGAGCTCGGGAATCATTTTCATCATCCCTTGCATACTATAGTTCATCACGAAGTTCTACTAACTTGGTGATGGTGACTAGAGAATTCTGTCAATCACTATCTTATCTGGAAGATTAACTCCCACTTGATTCAAGCGATTGAAGTACCCAGACAATCTGAGCACATGCTCACTAGTTGAGCGATTCTCCTCCATCTTTTAGCTATAGAACTTGTTGGAGACTTCATATCTCTCAACTCGGGTATTTTCTTGAAATATTAACTTCAATTCCTGGAACATCTCATATGGTCCATGACGTTCAAAACGTCTTTGAAGTCCCGATTCTAAGCCGTTAAGCATGGTGCACTAAACTATCAAGTAGTCATCATATTGAGCTAGCCAGACGTTCATAACTTCTGCATCTGCTCCTGCAATAGGTCTGTCACCTAGCGGTGCATTAAGGACATAATTCTTCTGTGCAGCAATGAGGATTTAACCTCAGATCACGGATCAAATCCGCAACATTGCTACTAACATTTTTCAACACAATTTTCTCTAGGAACATATCAAAATAAACACAGGGAAGCAACAACGCGAGCTATTGATCTACAACATGATTTGCAAAATACTACCATGACTAAGTTCATGATAAATTTAAGTTCAATTTAATCATATTACTTAAGAACTCCCACTTAGATAGACATCCCTCTAATCCTCTAAGTGATCACATGATCCAAATCAACTAAACCATGTCCGATCATCACGTGAGATGGAGTAGTTTCATCGGTGAACATCATTATGTTGATCATATCTACTATATGATTCACGCTCGACCTTTCGGTCTCCGTGTTCCGAGGCCATATCTGCATATGCTAGGCTCGTCAAGTTTAACCTGAGTATTCTGCGTGCGCAACTGTTTTGCACCCGTTGTATTTGAACGTAGAGCCTATCACACCCGATCATCACGTGGTGTCTCAGCACGAAGAACTTTCGCAATGGTGCATACTCAGGGAGAACACTTCTTGATAATTTAGTGAGAGATCATCTTATAATGCTACCGTCAATCAAAGCAAGATAAGATGCATAAAAAGATAAACATCACATGCAATCAATATAAGTGATATGATATGGCCATCATCATCTTGTGCTTGTGATCTCCATCTCCGAAGCACCGTCATGATCACCATCGTCACCGGCGCGACACCTTGATCTCCATCGTAGCATCGTTGTCGTCTCGCCAATCTTATGCTTCCACGACTATCACTACCGTAGTAATAAAGTAAAGCATTACATCGCGATTGCATTGCATACAATAAAGCGACAACCATATGGCTCCTGCCAGTTGCCGATAACTTGGTTACAAAACATGATCATCTCATACAATTAAATTCAGCATCATGCCTTGACCATATCACATCACAACATGCCCTGCAAAAACAAGTTAGACGTCCTCTACTTTGTTGTTGCATGTTTTACGTGGCTGCTACGGGCTTAAGTAAGAACCAATCTCACCTACGCATCAAAACCACAACGATAGTTTGTCAAATAGACTCCGTTTTAACCTTCGCAAGGACCGGGCGTAGCCATACTTGGTTCAACTAAAGTTGGAGAGGCAGTCGCCCGCAAGCCATCTCTGTGCAAAGCACGTCGAGGGAACCGGTCTCGCGTAAGCGTACGCGTAAGGTTGGTCCGGGTCGTCTCGTCCAACAATACCGCCGAACCAAAGTATGACATGCTGGTAGGCAGTATGACTTGTATCGTCCACAACTCACTTGTGTTCTACTCGTGCATATAACATCAACATAAATAACCTAGGCTCGGATGCCACTGTTGGGATTCGTAGTAATTTCAAAAAAAAATTCCTACGCGCACACAGGATCATGTGATGCATAGCAACGAGGGGAGAGTGTTGTCTACGTACCCAACGCAGACCGACTGCGGAAGCGATGACACGACGTAGAGGAAGTAGTCGTACGTCTTCACGATCCAACCGATCAAGCACCGAAACTACGGCACCTCCGAGTTCGAGCACACGTTCAGCCCGATGACGATCCCCGGACTCCGATCCAGCAAAGTGTCGGGGAAGAGTTTCGTCAGCACGACGGCGTGGTGACGATCTTGATGAACTACAGCAGCAGGGCTTCACCTAAACTCCGCTACAGTATTATCGAGGTATATGGTGGCAGGGGGCACCGCACACGGCTAAAGAATAGATCACGTGGATCAACTTGTGTCTATGGGGTGCCCCCTGCCCCTGTATATAAAGGATGGAGGAGGAGGAGGCCGGCCAAGGCAAAGGTGCGGCCAGGATAGGGAGTCCTACTAGGACTCCAAGTCCTAGTAGGAGTCCACCAAGAGGGGAGGAAGGGAGAAGGAATAGGAGGAGAAGGAGAGGTGGCCGGCCCCCTTTTCCCTAGTCCAATTCGGACTAGAGGGGAGGGGGGGCGCAGCCTTTTTCTCCTCTTCCCACTAAAGCCCATCAAGGCCCAATAATCTTCCCCGTATTCCCGTAACCCCCCGGTACTCCGGAAAATACCCGAATCACTCGGAACCTTTCCGAACTCCGAATATAGTCGTCCAATATATCGATCTTTACGTCTCGACCATTTCGAGACTCCTCGTCATGTCCCCGATCTCATCCGGGACTCCGAACTCCTTCGGTACATCAAAACTCATAAACTCATAATATAACTGTCATCGAAACCTTAAGCGTGCAGACCCTACGGGTTCGAGAACAATGTAGACATGACCAAGACACGTTTCCGGTCAATAACCAATAGCGGGACCTGGATGCCCATATTGGCTCCTACATATTCTACGAAGATCTTTATCGGTCAGACCGCATAACGACATACGTTGTTCCCTTTGTCATCGGTATGTTACTTGCCCGATATTTGATCGTCGGTATCCAATACCTAGTTCAATCTCGTTACCGGCAAGTCTCTTTACTCGTTCCGTAATACATCATCTCACAACTAACATATTAGTTGCAGTGCTTGCAAGGCTTATGTGATGTGCATTACCGAGAGGGCCCAGAGATACCTCTCCGACAATCGGAGTGACAAATCCTAATCTCGAAATACGCCAACCCAACATCTACCTTTGGAGACACCTGTAATGCTCCTTTATAATCACCCAGTTACGTTGTGACGTTTGGTAGCACCCAAAGTGTTCCTCCGGCAAACGGGAGTTGCATAATCTCATAGTTATAGGAACATGTATAAGTCATGAAGAAAGCAATAGCAACATACTAAACGATCAGGTGCTAAGCTAATGGAATGGGTCATGTCAATCAGATCATTCAACTAATGATGTGACCTCGTTAATCAAATAACAACTCATTGTTCATGGTCAGGAAACATAACCATCTTTGATTAACGAGCTAGTCAAGTAGAGGCATACTAGTGACACTCTGTTTGTCTATGTATTCACACATGTATTATGTTTCCGGTTAATACAATTCTAGCATGAATAATAAACATTTTATCATGATATAAGGAAATAAATAATAACTTTATTATTGCCTCTAGGGCATATTTCCTTCAGTATTATGTTTCCGGTTAATACAATTCTAGCATGAATAATAAACATTTATCATGATATAAGGAAATAAATAATAACTTTATTATTGCCTCTAGGGCATATTTCCTTCAAAAAATATAACCATTTTTCACCCGTGCAAAGATCACAAATTGAATCTTTGTACAATATGCTTCGTAACTTGTACCTTGACATTCTGTACTGTAAATCATTTTCTGATCTCCCTATGGTCCGCAAATGATATTTTTTTTCTACCGAATTTTATATGCCAAAGCTACAATGCAGTCCAAAAATTTGAGATCTTGGAGATGCATTAGTTGAGTTCAGAAAGACATGTGGACCCAGGGCTTTGGTTCGGTGGTGGTACGGTTACAAATAAATTTAGGATTTATCTCTAATCGGCGGTGCTGATATGATGGCATTGCCGTCGGCATGAAATAAGGTCTCCCAATCTCGCTTTGTTTCAGCAGTGCTTCTTTGTACCATTGGGAGACATGTGGAAGATGGCGTGTCCCAGATATGATTCTTCAGCTCTGGTTTTTTATTATGTAGGTTTATCGGATGTGTCTTGGATCCCTGAATCGAGTTCCGACCGTCGTAGGTTTGCAACTGGGAAATGTGTGAGATTTTCTTCCTTGACCCCATTTGCCCGGAATTGGGGTGTTTCTACATGTCCTATGCAGCGTTTCTATCCCAGGGTGGCGATTTGCTATGCAGACTTTGGCGCCAGCGTCTTCTAGTCCACATCGACTTCTACGCGTCTGCTTCTTATACAAATTGTGGTATTTTAGCAAGCTCATGTGTTTGAACAAGTTTGCTTGGTTGATACAAGGCCCGGGTGCGACAACGAGCTTTGCTCACAACACGTTGTCGGTGAATGCAAGAGCAAGAAGACTAGAAGTCCTCAAGGTGCAGAAGCCTTTTTGTTAGGGTGTTTTTGTAGGGGTTTGCGCAACTTGATATATATGGCCTTTGGCCTTTCCGTAAAAGTAAAGGTTCAAAGAAACATGTATGTGACTTATTTTTGCGGGGTAGAGATATATGCACATGAGTACCCATTTTCCCAAAATCCGGTAGAGGAAAAAGAATAATATCATCCATTTGACAAAGATAGATAGACTAATACTGACCGAGCAGATTATGTGTTGTTGTTGTTGTTATTTTGTGGGGAGATTATATATAATGTTGGTAGGCCGGCCGGACAGCCAGCCGGAGGAGAACACGCACGTCCCTTAGAGGGAGAGGGAGAGGGAGTGGAGTGGAGGGCCGGTACGTTACAGGTATGTTGGCTGCGGGTGTGGGGCCGGCCTGTCAGCCTGCCAGGTAGTTAAACATGTTGCCTCCCTCCTCAACTAGTCCGTGACCCCACCGCACGCACGGCCTCATCTCACACCACACTCCCCTCCTCCCTAACCTGCCACTAATCACACTCCTAATCTCCCAACTAATCAAACTGCTAAGTGGTAGCTGTCCAACAATCTTCCTTCAACAGCACAAGTCCATCATTCCTAGTACTAGCACTTCATACTTAACACACACCAAATTCAGCCCGCCATCAAGCCCATGATCCCAGAGAGCAACACACCGCGAGTCCGCATCAGCCGCGACAATCAGTTGGCGCTTCCAGGTGATGCATGGGCAGGCAGACCAGGTGACAGACAGAGTACCGGCATCATCGAAATTCGAATGGTGTTAGATTTGAGTTTTGCGACGAGTTCTCCTCCTCGAGATCGGAAGATCATTTTGAATGAGATGTTGAAGCATATTTGAAGGTGAGCTCTGAGCTGGGTTGGGTTGGAGGTGGAAGAAAGGAAGCAGGGGAGGGGATGGTGGATGGTGTGGGGAGTGAGTCCTTCCTTTTCTTTCTTGGTGGTAGAGCAACAGCCAGCCAGACCACCAATACCCAAGCTAACCACACATACATACATACACACATACACACGTACATACATGTAAATATTCTCTTCCCTTGCACAAACATAGATTATTTTCATGGTGCTTTAACTGAGATAACAAATAATAAATCCAATGTCATGTGATAATAAATCATAAATCATAAATCATTTTTTTGCAAATGAAAAACTTTCATTGATTAAGTGGGATCATTACAGTCTGCATTACAAAAAATGTCAATCTCTCCCGGACTACTACATAGCCAAACTGATGTACGTTTCTCTACGTAGCCAGTCTGCATTACAAATAATAAATCATTGCTTTAATCCTAGAATCTCCTTTGATCCAAAAAATGAAGAAGAAACAAATAGTACACCATCCAGTGTCATAGGATATTAGCAGATATGAGGGTGGTACACACGGTTTGTACTCTAGAACTAATTTAGTGCTCAAGGTTGAAGGTTGACATTCACGGTACAAACTTAAGACCAAGTCCAGCCACACTAACCTTTTGGTACAACAGAAGCACCTATGCTATTTAATGCGATAGCCCAAGTACCACACTAGAATCTCTAAAATATATCCCCAAAACATTTCCTCCAATATGAAAACAACGGGACTGCAGTGCTGGTGTAAGATAGTGTGTTCACATAGCAATTTCCAGCGTGTCATGGTCATGGATGCTTCGAGGGGGCAGTTAGTCGTAGGGCCCACTGGACAGTGGGTTTCAACGACCTCTAACAACCAGTGAGAGTGTGGCTGCTGCTTTAATGCCACTGGAAGTGAAGTCCACTTTGCTGAGAGTGTGAAGCACTCCACTTCACTCCTACTATACTTGCTACTGATCAGCTCAGCTCCTTGCTTTCTTGATTAGTTGGTGATGACTCCTCTGCTCTACTTAACTTGAGGTTGAGCAGACACACACCTGACTCTAAGTACAACACACACTACCACTCACTTTTTTTTTTGCAGTCCCATCCATCGCAGATCGTCGTTCATACTCATAATGCGAGATCAGAACTCTCCTGTAAAAGCTAATTAATTAAATGAAATTATGTCAAGTTCTATAAATATGTGACTATGTCATTGGTAGGTCAGTGCTGCATATCTTGTGAATAATATTGACGACGAGCCAACTTTGCAAGACCTGACATAAATAACTAAAACAACCAAGAAGCATCTTCTTATTTTGCAATATGATGAATATACCAAATAGAAAGAAACCCAATGTTCATAGTTGCTGACACTTGGCAAGCTAGAGACTAAAGACTAGTTCTAATGTAATGAAGGAGCAATGATCGTTGCTCAACTCCGCCTGCAGAGTGTAGTGCCAGTAGGGTAGGTAAAGTTTATGTGCATTAAGAAATTAAGAAGCCCCAAGCTCCATGTGCCATTCTCTCGAGCACCTCACACTTAATCCCCAAGAGATGCGTTTGATTGGTGATGAACATGAACCAAGACTTTACTTAATTTGGGGCTTAACTAAGCATGTTCAGGTCTGACTTAACACCCCCACTTCGACGCTTCTTCTGTTCAATTTTGGAGATTAGTTTCATTGCTATGTTCTTAGATTAGTGAGCTTGAAGGGTTATTTATAATTTTATATGCATCTATGTGAGCTATAATTGGAGTGTGCACAACTGTTCAAACTAGTGGGTGCCAATCAATGGGCATCTCCATCTAAAAAAGGGTCATGTCACGCACTATCTACTTAGCCTTCGGTACAAAATCTCATCGGTGTTTAATCTGGGTCCGTAAATGTTCAAACATTCGAATTATAGTCTTGAATATTTGCTTAGTTATTCATGTTACCGTTCTTCTTCTTTTGTTTCACTTCAGATTGTAACAAGGTTGGATGAATTGTGGCCCTTTCTCGCGCACCCTGTGGCACGAGGTGCTTTCGTGGATCGGGTCGACATCCCAGCTCTCCATCAACGAGGACTTCCGATCCGCCCCAAATACTGCAAGGAAGGGCACGTCTTCGCCCACGACACGGTCAGGGCGGATGCCCCACCCTGGACGTGCATGGGCGAAGGTGGTGGCAGTGGGCCTTGCGGCATCACTTCGTGTGCGGTGTGGCGCTAATTTGGTTTTTTTCGTGGCACTTTCTGGTTTGTAAAACTTTTCCTTCTATCGATGCATCGAGAGACATATGTTTTCTTTGCGTTTTCTCAGCGAAGGAATGATGGATGGGTTGCTAGATTAATCTCACGATGTGCCTAGCTGCTGGCATTAAAGTATCTCATGGGGACTAGCTAGTTGGTTTATGAAAAGGAAGGGCTACTTGAAAACCTAGAAGCTCACTCACATACCAAAGTGATGTGTGCTCACATGTTTCATCAGTGTCAGTGCAGCTGTAGTAGCATGGCATGTAGGCTACTGACTACTTAGCGGTGCGGTGTGGTGTGGTTGGGAAGGTGAAGTGATGTTGACCAAACCCATGCATTATTATTAGGCGTTTATTTTCTATGTGCTATTAAGCTAATTTGTCAATCAATCAATCAATCACTCAACCGGGTACTTGCAGTTGATCCTGGTAAGAAAAAAGGTCGCCAGTTGCAAATTAAGTTTCCATCTTAGCCAAGTCAGTACTTGCACATAGTGGACACTGACACACGTGAGAAACAAGTGTATGAATTCAGGATTATTATTGTTCACGCCGAAAGGTAATTAAGCGTTTGGACAATAGCAATGACATTTTGTTATCTCTTGATCTGAATGCAGTTAGTGATGAGCGGTTCTCATGCGGCCGCACTCAAAAAAAGGAAAATTTTGGTTCTGGACATGGCTATATCTTCTATGAAACTTAGCAAAATTTACATTTTTCAGTTACAAAAGAGAAACATAGATACGGATAACTGATAGAAGCTTCGCCTTGCGAGCTTCTGTTAAAAAAACATAACCTTTTTTTACCCGTTGGAAGATCACAAATTGAATCTTTGTGTAATAAGATCTGTAACTTGTACCTTGACATTCTGTGCGGTAAATCATTTTTTACCTGCCTTATTTTTGGAAAAGGGGAGTAACCCGGCCTCTGCATCGCAAGATGCACTCAACCATTTTATTAAACATGAAACAAGTTCAAGTCACCGAGTGCCAATAGTTTGCGAATATCTATTATTCTAGAAAACTTTATATGCCAAGAACACAATGCAGTCACAATATTTGAGAACTTGGAGATGCATTAGTTGAGTTCAGAAAGTCATCAGGGACCCTAGGGCTTCGGTTCAGTTGGGGGTACAATTAGGAATGAATTTAGGGTTTGCCTCCGAATGGTGGTGGCGGATGTGCTCTTGGTCCTCCAGCTCTAGTTTCGACCGACAAAGGTTGGCCAGTCTCGTCCTCATTGAAGAATGTGTGAGATTTGTGTTCTTAACTCCGTAAGGCCGGAGCTCGGGTGTTCTATAGGTCCTTTGTAGTGTTTTCTTCTCTGGAACGGCGGTCTACGCAGATCGCGGCAGCAAGCGTCTTCCGGTCCACATTGACGACTTCCCAGCCGCTTCGTATACAAGCTTCCGTGTTTCGACAAGTTTGCTCAGTTGAGAGGGAGGCCCGGATGTGACAACTAATTTTGCTCACGGTGCGCCCCCGATGTACGAAGGATGAGGAAGGCTTTGTACCGTAAGGATTTGGATATATTTTTCCCGGATTGCGCAAGAGAATTGCGCGTCATATCATTAAGAAGGAGAAGAAGATGTGCGAAAATTACAATACCTCCGCAACAGAGGCAAGCCAACCCCACTCCACCAGTGTTCTACAGAGCTATCTACTCGCGACGACCCACTATTCCACGGTCCTTCTGTTGCCACACCAGTAGCCACAACCTCCACTCACTCACAGTGCCTGCTACAATCGCCGAAATCGCGGCCGAGACGTTATCGAAGACCCTAGCTACTATTACGCTCCTTCCAGATCCTATGCATGACGAGCATGAACAAAGAGTCCACCGCCTTCCTCGCCGATGCCGGTTCCGCCGCACCGGGCTTGGTCCACCAGGCTACCAGTAAATCATGCTGGGAAGGATTTGGATATATTTTCCAATTCCCGTAAGGATGTTATTGTAAGAGTTTGTGCAACTTAATACACGGTTTTTGGCCTTTCTGCGAGAAAAGAAAAAAAAAGATACATGTATGTACATTAGTACCCATTTTCCAAAAATCTGGTAGGAAAAAAAGAATAATGCCATCCATCTGGGACAGATAGGTAAGTTAATACTGATCTAGCAGAGAGATTTATATATATAATGCTGATAGGCCGGCCGGAGGAGAAGCGGCGGAGAGGGAGAGGGAGTGGAGTGGAGCGGCAGTACGTTACAGGTGTGCTGGCTGCTGGTGTGGGGCCGGCCTGTCAGCCTCAGTCAAGCTGCCTGCCTGCCAGGTACTAGTTACCATTTATTTTATTTTTACATGTTACCATGTTGCCCCCTCAACATCAACTAGCCCGTGACCCCACCGCGCGCACTCCCCTCCTAACCTGCTACTACTACTAATCACACTCCTAATCTCCCAACTAATCACAGTGTTAAGTGGTAGCTGTCCAACAATCTTCCTTCACCAGCACACATCCGTCCATCATTCCTTCCTTCCTTCCTTCCTTCCTAGTACCCACTACTATTCCACGGTTAACACTTAACACACACCAAATTCAGCCTGGCATCAAGCCCATGACCCCAGAGAGCAACACGCCGCGACTCCGTATTAGCCGCGACAACCAATCGGAGGTTGATCTTGTGTGCATCGATCGATGCAAAGGCGGCAGACCAAATAGAGTTGCGGTCCGGCATCATCGAGATTCTTTCGAATGGTGCTATATTCGGGGTTTTAATTTGCGGGATCGGAATCGGAGGATTGTTCCGAGTGAGATGTGGGAGCATATTTGAAGGTGATGGGGTGGAAGAAAGGAAGCAGGGGAGGGGAGGGGAGTGAGTCCTTCCTTTCTTGGTGGTAGAGCAACAGCCAGCCAGACCACCAATACCCAAGCTAACCACACATACATACAAATATATTCTCTGATTATTTCCGTGCTGCTGATGCCGATGCTGATGCTAATGATGCAGAGGGGGACAGAGACATAGAGAGAAGAATATGAAGAGGAAGAAGAAGATCACTGCCCCCTTTACGTGAGCACAATGCCTACTGGAGAGGAGAGGAAGAAGAAGTACCCCACACCTTTTCCAGCTCCGTCTCTCCCCTGTTTGTTTGTTTGCTTGCTTGCTTGCCACTTTACACTCGTTTGCATTGCACTACACACTCACCCTCTGCTTGCTCATCACCAACACCACTCTTCACATACCTACCTCATCATCATCGTCCCGCTCTCACACAAAATTGCAATTTCAAAATCAAATATTGCAAACTAATTACTTGCTCACAACATAACAATCTCGGTGAGTGAATCAATCAATCAATCAATGTAATGAATGTATTAATCACATACTAACAATGTCAAATTCCAGACAAACAATTTGTTTGTACCCCCCAACCCAACAAATTTTACAGTTTCCAATCATCATCAATGATCAATCAATTTGAACACAACAAATTGTAAAAGAAGAATAAAGAATATGTATGTAAATGTGTATATGTCTTGTGTGGAACAAATGAGAAACAGAGGAGCTAATTACTGTCTGTCTGTGCGTTGATCGCCGCCTAGAAATGGCAGTCCACCAGGGCCGACGCCGGCGCCCGGAACGGCAGCAGCGCCGCCGGCACAGACGGCCGCTCCTTCACGGCGAACGTGAAGGAGCCCGGCGATGTCGCGGTCGCGGCGTCGTCGCAGGGCGCCGGCATGTTGAGATCCAGCTCCAGGAGGCTCTTCTCCTTCCTGATCACCAGCACCGCCGCCACGTCGTCCGTGGAAGAGACGGACGCCGACGCCGGCAGGAGCGGGCGGTGCCGCCGCATGTGCCCGCCCAGCGCCTGCCCGGACCCGAACTCCGCGCCGCAGATGGAGCACTCGTGCACCCTCCCCTGCCCCTGCTGCTTGGACGACACGCCGGTCGCCGTAGCTTCTTGCTTGGGCGGCGTCGCCGGGACCGGGATCGCCAGCACCGTCCGATCAACGGCAGCGGCCGGCGACGGCGGTGGCGTCTTCTCCTCGGCGGCCTGCGGCGGCAGCTTCATCTTCTCCTCGGACGACGCCGTCGTGGCCGTGGTGGGCGGGAGCGGAAGCGGGAGGCGCGGCTTCTTGTGGCTGGTGCGGTGCCCGCCGAGCGCCTGGAAGGACGGGAAGCACTTGCCGCACGTCCGGCACTCGTACACGAACTCCCCCTCGCCGCCGTCCGCCGGGCGCCGGCTCCGGAACTTGCCCTCCCTCGCCGTGGCCACCGCGACGTCGTCCCTCACCACCACCGACGAGGAGGAGGACGACGGCCCGGCCCGGCTTCCCTGGCCGCCACCGCCGCGCGCGAGGAGCATGAGGCAGAGCGCCATGTCCTCCTCCTCCTCGGTGACGCACCCGGAGGCCGCCTCGTCCGCGCCAGACCGCCACCCGCCACCGTCCGCCACCGAGGAGGAGGACGACGCCACCTCTCCCGCGGCGCTGGCCGTGGTGACCGCGGTCACCTCGGCCTCGGCGGCCGCGTGCACGCGGCGCCGCTTGCTGCGCTTGCCCTTGACGACGATGGCCGCAAGCGCGGCCGGTGGCGTGCCGTAGCCATCGCCGGCGTCCTCCCCCATGGATCGATGGGCGTGGGAGCGACGTGAGAAACAAGGAGAGGGGAGGGAGGGAGGAGAATACAAGGTGGTGGAAGGAGGAAGGTTGGTGATGGATGCTTAATAGTTTGCTTGCATATGGAGAGTGGGTTGAGAGGAAGGAAGGGATGGAGTGGTGGTGGTGTGTGTGTGTGTGTGGAGTGGTGGTAATAATAAAGTGAGGGTTTGGCTTTGATGTCAACAAGGCCAGGCAATGTGGCAGCTAAGAAGGATTGATGGAGAAAGAAAGAAAAGCTTGCTCATTCATGCCTGCCAATGTGGCAATAAACTACTAGTGCTCATTGCTCATTGCTCAATGGCTGGCTGGCTAGGCCTGTTATTTTGGGACTTGTGCAAAACTAAGAGTGTGGTGTGTCAAGGGCTCTCCTTCTTTGGCTTGCAACAGATTAAGAGGGAAAAAGTAAATGCGACAGGAATGCGGGTGCAAAACAGAGGATGGAAAACAGGGATATATAGTCCAGCGGACTTGTGTGGATGAGTCGCATACGGTACACACAAGTGTGCGTTGATCTTACGCGTTGGAGTAAACCATGTCTTGCATAAAGCTAATATGCCAGCGAAAAAAAATATGCCCGTTAAATATTTACCAGATATTTCTATGCATTTAGCGAGGCAATGTCATCATCCGTGTGTTCCTGCCTGTTATCCCATTGAAAAACCACTGCTTTCCGCGTTTAATCGGTGAAAGAGATGGCGTGGATGTTTTGGTTCCTATTTACTTTTGGTTACAGGAAAATAATACAAAAGGGAACTTTCTTACACATTCCGTAAATCGCGCGCCTTTTCTAAAAATTTATTCACCCCACAAAGGGCATAATCATTAGAACCTGGAATTTTACCTCATATCTTCAATATGTCTACATGGGAGTGTTCCTCTAGTGATTACACTTGGGTGTTTGTAGAAAAAATGCCACGCATGAAGAAAATTATGATGGTTATGTTTGTGATCAACAGGTGTAACTTCACTTGTTTAAGTAGCATGTGGTTGTATACCTAGTTAGACATAATATAATTTTGTATGTTATCTTGGATTCTGCTCTAGTCCCTTCATGTGGGACAGATCTTTCAACAAGATCTACATGGTAGTGGCCAAGATGTTAGAACCATCAAAGGTGAGTGGTTAACCATGAAACCCACCATGAGTCCATAATATAACAATTATCTAATCATCATTACACTCTACATCACCCCTAGAAATTTGATCGAAGATCGCCCGATCCAAGTGCACATTAGAATCTCACAAGTAAGGAAAATAATGTGATTCTTGCTATGTTGGAAAACAGAGATGACATGCTAACTCAAATAGCTCAAGGAAAATCTACTATTGAATCCAAGTCGACGTTTGCCTTTCTTTCACCAATCAAACTAGGAGGTTAATTTTCATAAGCTTGCTTGGAATGTAAGATGATCACTATAATTTTGGAAGAACTTGAAACTTCTACCACATGTCCCAATATAGTTAATTATAGAATGATTTCCACCTTTTACCCCACAGTAGCTGGAATTTGTACATGTGTGACACCCCATTTATTGAACTTGCTCTCAATTTTAATCCAGAGAAATTTCCACTAAATGGGCTAACTTATATTACAAATAGACAACTAGATGGGAAAAAATGGAATTCACTCTTTCCTATATATAAGGGTAGCAAATTTGTAAATTTTCCCAATGGAATGAAATGTGGTCCTTACTATTCAAAATAAGCTAAAGTGAGATCGGATGTTCAAAATTTGTCATATCATATGATTGTTTCAAGCAGATGTGTGAAGTGGTTAAAGGAGAGCGTCAATTTGGCTTCCGGGTACCACACAGCCTGGCATTTAAAAGTATGGGGGAAAATATATGTGAGAGTTTCAAAAGAATTTAAAAGTATGGCCTGTTATACATATATGTATCATTTCATTCAAGAATGTGTTAATTTTTAAGCTACACAAAAATATAAATTTTTGGCCTACAAAAAAAAAACTCTGTTTTGATGCGCATATTTGACCTTTTTGTGTGTACACCATAGTTGAAAAGATGTATCTATGAAAATATGCATTGTACATGCTACACATCTATATGTACATGTGTAAAAAAAATCAGAGCTTTCTAAGGTTTCAAAGTGTTGTTTTTGCTTCTTTTTTAAAAGGAAAGGACTCAGGGTAACTTTTGTTCTGTTTTGATTTTTCAGTGGTTGAAGCCATTATTTTCATCCTTGAAGTACAACCACCATGCAATTAGCATGTGAATTCAGTGGTTGGCTAGCATGAAATTAGCATATAGAGATTAGGAGAAATAAAGGCGAGAAGTCTTGACGGAGACTTGAAGTGAAAACGAAGTGATTTTAAGCTTCAAAAAAGAGTCCTATTCAGAAAAAATAGGACACATGCTTGTACCCCTTTTATGCCAACTCCTTACTTAATTTCCAAAATATCAAGCTAAAGGGGTGAACATGAAAAATATATTTAAAATGATTATCTGCCTTTACTTACTTTTCACTTCTTTTGTTGCTTCGCTTTATGTTTTCTCTTTCCATATTTCCGCCATGCCAAATACCGTGTACTTAGCTTCACGGCGCGCTACACAGATTCTAGCCACATTACGGGAAGAATTATTTTGTTGACTAAGTTTAATTTCCACCAGTGTCATTTGAATGCCTATGGATATGAGAAACAGTGGGTGGGAAGTGAGGTCAAAATTATAAATTGCTGCACATTAAGAGGAAACTAGGGACACTGCCATTCTCTTTCACAGTTCACTCTAGGTGAAGTGTTAGTGTTAAGTACAACTGCCTCCACAATTCCCTTTATTCAGCAGAATCATGGACAATCCACACACAACATGTTGATGAGAAATGATTGGTGCTTGATTGGCCTGTTAAACAGAGCCTTAAAGAAAAGAGAAAAAAAAGAAGAAGTTGTTGCTCAATAGTCAGAGGTTGGATGGCTTGCTTTGCTTGTGTATTAAAAACAGGCAGCTACATACGGCTGTTGCCTTTCCTGTAAGTTGCAGCCATGCCACTACTTTATGTGTGCTTGCAGCTGCTTGCTTGCTGCTGGTGGTGTGTACTGGTAGCAGTAGGCAGCAGCAGCAGTAGTAGCCTAGTAGTGGAGATGGTGTAAGCAACTGCTCCACACTCCCCCCAAAGATCTCTCTCTCTCCCTCTCTAACTAACCACCCTCCCTCTCTAACTAACCTACCTCTCTCTCTCTCTCTCTTCCCTGAAATGGAATTTTGGCATGATCTCATTGATGGAGGCCTTGATGATCACAAGATAGATTCTCATCATAATATTATTTTTTCTTGGGTATGAACTTTCTTTTATGTATATTTGAGGGTAGCTGCTAGCTAGAGTGGCTGGTATGTATGTATGTAGTGGACATGTCTACCACCTTCCATGATGTCAATTGTCATGGACAGTTTGGCAGCAGCAGCATGATGCATGATTCGTGCCCAAACAAATCAGGAAGAGATATGTGCATCCACACAAGTCTTTGTGCCCATTCAAGCAGGAGGGAGCTACTAGCAGCTGCTTCTACGCCACCTCCTTTGTTGTTCAGCTGCGTCAAACAAAATCCCAATGGCCAACTCATCTGCCCTGCAATTTGCTCATGATTATTGTTTATCTCACATCACCTTCTCCTCCTTGCTTGCCATGCACTCCCAGCTCCGTCATCGCGGCCGCGAAGATAAGTCCGCGGTGATACAACATGCTCATATCCAGTAATTGATCAGTATATAAACACCATAAGACAAGTGTCAAAGATTACATGGTTTTATTTTCTTCTTTGAACTTCACAAAATTAGGACTATCTTGTAGTTGATGCTAAACATTGACCCTAACAATTAACTTTTCAACCATCTTGCTGGAGCAGCAGTAGATGTGGACACATTTTTAAGATATTTAAAAAGCCATTGCCGTCCGTTGACTTGTGCAGGTGATGGGGGCATTAGTATATAAAATATAAGCAATCAGGCCGACAGCAAGAACTTGTCATAATGAGATCATCAGGACTGGCTCTGCACTTAGCTCCACACTTTGGGTTGGGTGGGGTGCTGTTTTGACTTGGGCAATGCAATGTGTTGTGCATTGGCACTAGCACCACTCCCATGTTCGCCTCCATGATTGGATTACATCCTAGCTGGACTAATCAGCCATGATTAGTGGGATCAGAAGCTCATAACGCGTGTCGCCGTACCACGGACCCTTGTTTAGAGTTCATGAAACCTTTGCACAGATCATATTATCGCGCGCAGATCATATTATCGCATCCCATCGCAACTGTCGGCTACAATCTCCTTTTAGAAAAAATGAGACCAACCTAAGAGCTAACCCTTGTTGGCTTTTCTTTATAGGAGAAACTCCGTGAGCACCGTGCGTCCATGCCGGGACTCGAACTCGGGTGGGCTGACAGCAACCTACAATCTCCTTTTGGGTTTACCATTATTTAACATAACACCACACGTTGCGGGACGTAACTATCTCAAGGGCGATATTATCCAAAACATCTAGTATAGCACTAACAGAACACAATTCCGAAACATTATATCTACATTACATGACCCCGCCCCTATCTTTTGGCTAGAATTTCCATTTGGTTTCATCCTTATTCAAAAAAAAAAAAATCACGTTGCAAGATGTAACTATCTGAGGGGGAATATTATCCGAAACATTATATCACAAACGGAACACAATTCTGAAATGCAACTTATGAGGAACCACATGACATTACACCCCCACCCGTAACTCGCTCGACATAAACCCAAGTCACTCAAAATGTATCCATTAATTTGCACAACATTCCTATATTGTTTGACCCCCTGCTACAACAGATATCACCAATCTTTTGTGTGTTCCATACACCCGCCCCAACTACAACAGACCCCCCCCAACTTTTGTGTTCCCAATGTTAATAGGTGTTTCAAGCAATGCATGAAACAAGTCAATAAGAAATGAAAATAATAATCCAAATAGAACAACAACATTTGCCGATTCGGCCAACCCAATTTAATCCCCAATGTAAGAGATCATCATGCCCTCGGGTGTAGCTCTGCGAGCCTCGACGAGGATGCCAGAAATCGAAGTGTGTCATGTTGCCCCACCACGCCACAAGCATTGGCGCCTGGACCGTCGGCGGGAACCGAGGACCAGCCCTGCTCAACCTGCCCAATGTTTCCTGCCAAGTCAAGATTGCTTGGGGTCCGCGCGTTGGCTTTCCAAGACCTCAAGATGTTTGTTGCAGATGTTCATGGTGCGGCCGTTCAGCAGGCCGTGGTTCCAGAGCTTGATCATAAGGACCCGCCAGCACCTGTTCATCCAGCATAAGAAATTATAGATCAGGCCATGGGTATGCTGTGTGAGGCATTCACAGCTGCAGCTCTCTAAACCAGTCGTTTACCATCGTAGTCTAGGGTTCTGCACGAGTTCCTGTCCATGCTGATGGGTGAATGCCTCGCAAGCCCAAGGTACATGACCATCAGCTAATATCCTGCAATTAACCTTTTCGGTGTGAGAAATGGAACGTGTGCCTTTGGGATGCAAGCAAACCGAACGTACCACATTTATTAGTTCCACGGGTTCTTTTCTACCATACAAAAAAAGTAATCAAGCAGGATGGAGCACGACTATTAGTTCCAGTGCCTGTTTGCTATGAAGAGAATGCAACAGATATCATAATTCAAACTTTACAAGCGTAAGTATTCATCACTTGGACATCTTGGGGCCTTCTGTGCCATCTATTTTTAGTAAAATTGTGAGAGCGGTGCTCCAAGTCCTTGTTACAGAATTCCAGTGACAGATGGTATAACTAAGTGTCCCATTAATAATATTTAATAATATGAGCTATTACTTGAAAGTTTATGATCATAGAAGTAATACTGCTGCGGCATATATCAGATTCAGCCATTCAGATTGACTTGGCAAAACTAAGCAAAAATTTGGTTCTTCTAAGCTATGTCGATGCCCTTCCAGGAAATTACCTAGTCCTTGTGTTTTTCTCATCACAGCATTTATAGGAACAAAATGATTAAAACATGACTAATGAGTAAAAACTACTAGAATCGGTTCGCCACGGCCCAAGCTGTGTACCACCGAAATAATAAATAGTTGCTGCAACCTGCAAGTCAAATCTCTCCTGTGTACGGTGATAGAACTAAGAAGGAAATGCTGCGGATAGGCCTGACCTCTGTCTCCGCTTAAACGAATTCCACATATGCATGATACGCTTCTCCTCTTCTGCAACATCAGAAAAACCACCAAGCAGCTGCATATGTACTCAGCAAAGTTAAAATAATCAGAATCAAATATTTTATAAAGGAATCAACTGAGCTCAGCTGTATGCGGAAGCATGCAATTGTTCCAAGTTTCTGCATGAGCAGAGCAAGAGGATTACAACATCTTACCGTCCTATCTTCGAAGTCAGCGATGTCATGATCAAGTTCGTCTTCACTGTCATGATCTGAGTAAAGTACATCCAGCTCCATTCTCTAGAAAAATGTAAAGCCACAGTCAAGCTAAATTTCAGTTGCAGGGCATAAAATTGCAATACAAGTGAGTACATTTGTATAAACTGACATCAGCAAGTTTTCATAAAAAGAATATTGGAAAATTTAATATTGTCATGCTTCATCTAGAAACACAGTGCTGGCCATTAAACTGATAGATCTACAAGTCACTAGTAAAAATGTAGTATCAACAAAACACTCGTATGCTTCTCGATGTAAATGATAGAGCCACACCTAATGCACAGTGTGCAGCTACAATGCTCTCACTTAGTCACCATGCTAGCATGGAGAACTTTCTTGGAGGACAATCAAACAATTACTTTGCCTTCTACTTAATACACTTGAATAGAACAAGTAAGGGGAACAATAACTACTACTCCCTCTGTAAACTAATATAAGACGTTTTAGGTCACTAGATCACTTTAGTTTACAGAGGAAATACTTTCCACCGACCTCTGCGAGTGACTGAACTCAATGCTTTATATACCAATGCAGAAATAGAGATGAAATAATAGACACAAAGGTTCAACTATAATTTCCCCATACGCGATATACATACAGTCATAAAATGAAGTGTAAATAAATTGTTTAAATATCCTCCATATGCGCAGGTGTTACACTGCAGACATAAATATGCATGTACGTCCGCTTCAATAGGTACATGCAACCAGAGAAGTGAAAGTCTAATTTAAAACAAGCATCCACAAAAAGATAACTGAGTGTTACATGATTTCATTCACCTGTGCCTTCTGAGAATGGAAGAACTCACGTTTTTTCAGCAGCGCATGACTGTCAGATGATATAAGCACAAACAAACAAGTTAGTTGAACAGCTTCCATCAGAAGATCCCCAAGGAACAATTCAATGGTAACAGGATATCAAGAACATAAGCAGAATACCTGGGGTCATCTAGATCAACCAGGAGCTTCCTTGCCCTATCAGACTGTAGAGCTGTTCGTTCTGGTACATTGATTCCTGAAAATATAGAATACATCAGGAAAATCCGCGAAAATTATGGGCAACATCAGGAACAATATATGCAACTGATTTCAGGCAATATACGAATCAGTTATCCACCAGAATAAGGAAAAGAGAGTAAACATGCGGACAGGGCACCCCGACAATAGGAGTGCCAGAGCACAAGAAAAACAGAAATCCAGGCAATATTGTAGGTTTTCCTCTGCATGCTAGCAGAATTATAATGACAAATCTACAATTAACCAGTTCACCAGAGACCAGACAGTAGCTAGTCAGGAGACTTTGCTAAAAAAAGCTAGTCAGGAGACCATATCGACCACAATCAACACTGAGGTAAAGGTTGACATTGCTGAACCTTCTAGGGTTCCTAGCATGCTGCAGTGCATGAAGTGTTAAGAAAATTGTTTGGAGGTTGGTTTGGGATTAGGATGGGGCGTGGGAGAAGAACTCGCATTTGGGTCTGCAATCTGACAGGATACTAAACAGCAAGATAGGCATTCCAACACAAATATCAGACAACATTTTGAGGGTTGGCAAAACAGGGCTGACGATAGTGGCAAATAAGGGCAAGGTTTTAGAAACGGGTGCACTGAAAGAACAGGCTTAATTGGTGACAAACTGAGGACCCTGACAACATTCGATAGCACATAATTTGTTTTCTCAAGGAACAAACATCAAACATGATAAGAAATGTGAAACATTTCAACCGACTGAATACTGGATAATAGATCAGAGATACTATGGTGTTTCCACTTGGATGTAGTTTGTTCAATATACCAAGAGCCCATTATATGTGAAACGTACCATTTTCCTTTGGGACATAATCCACCACAGACCCGTCCTGGGCATCTTTCGACGATCCTGATTCAGTCGTTTGTGCAGGTGGAGGAACTGTATTTCGTGGTGATCTTGGTTCCACAATATCTTGGTCCACAGGCACAGTCATTCCAGCTGATCCTAATTCCGTGATATGTGGATATACATCCTTCGTCTTATCAGTTGTCGTTTCTGATATTTTACACCTTTTAAACCTTGATGATCTGACGGAACAAAGTTAGGAAAATTGGGCAGAGAATTTAGAATTGTTGAAAGTAATGGAGTATGAGCGCACCGGTAGAAAAATACTCTACTGCCTGGATCATTTCCTGCAACAGTCAGAAGCTGGGAAATAAACAGAGAATTAGCTTTCCCAATTTAAAGCAGTATTTTTTATGAAAATGGAGCTTTAAAGCCAGGAATGTCAAAATTATGCCCAGATCATGTGGGTCAGGATCCTAACCGATCCCAGCTAACTCAAAAGGCAAGGGTGCACCCAAATTGGGCCACTTGGGTGTAGCCTTGACTTTTGGATTCAAAGAAAGCAAAACAAAGCTAGGACCAATATTGAGAGTGTATTACTGTAACATCCATACGAATGTAATACTTGAAACACTAGTAAAGTACTGAATTCAGCGACAATGTTTCCAAATATACCAACATCATTTTGTTTCTGAGTTAATGGATGCCGAGTACATCCAACATCCTTTATCACAACTTACCTCTTCTCTCCTGGTATCAATCTTCAGACTAACATTAACAGCTTGGTACTCTTTAGATACCTGTGTCGATAAGAAAAAAGAGCTAATTATCAAACAGTGCGATTGAAAAGGATTTTGCAATGGAGATTTCAGAGGATAACAAACCCAGAACTCGTAGCGGAATAGGTCATGCGACGAGGTTAAATGGCATTCCAGACCCTAGTATCACAATATGAGATATGGCTCTAGTCAACAAAAAGTAAAAGGATATCGATTTTAACAAAAAGATGAAGTGGAAGTATGGAGAAAGAAAACAAAAGCAGAATTTCCTGAGTAGAAAGATAAACATCACTGTCATGGTGCAAAACAACAAGAAAAATGTTTTCTTTACTCATAAATGTAGCAAGTGAAATTATCTTTAGAACCGTCACTTAGCAGCAACTGGAAACATATGGGTACATGACATAAGCTAAACAAAATGAATCTTGCGGTTTTACCTTGAAGCTTCCACATGGTACCAAGCAAAAAGAGCAAGTAAAGTCTTCTGTAACTGGTAAGAAGGAATAAATGTATCAATAAGAAATAACTTCTAGCAAAAAACAGGCAAAACAGGAAACTACATTCTGGATCTTGACCATGAACAGCAGTCAAAGAAAGTCAGATGCAGCTTGATGTCAGAAAGACGTACAACAAACTAGAGACGACTTCTTGCCAAAAAAAAATATTTTCTGCAACGTATTCCTTTAGCTTCAAAAAGCATACTGCCGCAGCAAAATCACTAAAATTGGTAATGAAATGACGACTTCAACTTCAGCACCATGTGCAAAACAGAAATTTAACAGCATAAACGGTCTAGTAATTTACTTTCTTGTATATCAATACACACAAACATGTACATAATGGATACCAAAGTAAGCTATCTTGTCTTGCAGTTCTTCGAGGATATTATCACATCACAAATATTTTGACACAATACAAACTTAGTAGCATAAATAAAAAAGTTGCCACAATGCTGATACTACTTCAGGTTCTTGAGTTAATGTGGAGTTTGCTATGGCAAAGGTGGTTCTTAAATATTCCATGCAAAATAGGTATTAACACTCATGATACCAAAGTCAGATTGGTTAAGTTTAGACTTAGGATACAGAGTCCTAATTTCTTAGCCTTCGGTTTGAATTGAAGCTCTTTTGAAGCTAAGCAAGAAAACACACACTCAACTCTTTACATTTTATTTTGTCCCTGCCTTTATATCTTAGTTTCTGCTATTCTCCCTCTCTCAGCGCCTGTTTTCATCTCCTGCCGGACTAATTTGTTCCCCAACCAAGCCACAAGTCACAACTAAATATCCTTACCCACATACACAACATGGATACAAAGAAAAGTCACTAGTTTCCATCCAAACAAAGATACAAAATGTGGATATGGGAAAAGCATTAGACATGGGACAGATGCCACTACATGATGCAAACAAGTGGCACTGAAAAGAGACCAAGGCGGAGATAGAGAGAGAGAGAGAACAAACCTTCGCTTTTGTACAAATTTTTGTAGTACTTGTAGTTAAAGAGCACATTGCCTGTTCGTAACCTGTAGAAACAACATTTACAGTGAAATTTGATATATCAAAGTTGAAGTGTATTTGACAAAAAATGGAACTCAACTACTCAAGCAATGTGCAAACATGTGACAACTAGGCCTGGTGTAACCCATGGGTACGCGCAACCAGGTTCCAGGATATGCTGACTTCTCACTTCTGCCTGTGCTCAAGGCTATGTAGTATGTACCCCCCTCCCCTCCCCCCCCCCAAAAAAAAAAAAGAATCCCGAAGGGCAAATTTGAGGGTGAATAACATATTAATTTGCTGGATAAGAATCCAGTCGACACCCTTGCAATCCCCAGTTCACCACATAAACAGCACACAATAATCCAATCAAGACATGAACACATCCCATCTCCCCTACTTTCCTATTGCATTGCATGGTCTCTGCCTTCTCACTTGTCACCCCTTTCAATTTCCTCGTCAAATCCTATCTTCCTCATCCCCACTTCCATAGTTGCTAAGCCAAGGTGGCGCCAGAAGCCATTTGCCTGATTGACACGCCTAAGGGAAAGTTGATTAGGTGTCACCAACCAGCAACTTGGTAAGACATTACGTCGGCAACATCCTCCATGTGCTGTAAGGCAGCTGTGCTCCCGGACATGTTCCCACCAGAACACAAAATATAAGTTGTGTGTTGAAAGTTTCTGAAGGTTTCTTTACCCAGTCCAAAGAGTTGAACACATGATCTAGTTGATGTTTCTCAGAATCTGAACCGAAAGGTTCCCAAAACAAGATTCCTTCGAATCTTAGTTTGTTTCAAATGCAGCACAAACTAGAGGAAAATCGTATTAGCAGATGCAATCTACTCAACCTAGTTGATACAGATGCGCTTTTAGGCCAGACCACCTAAAAGGCAGGACTAGAAGAAGTGAACATGATATGCAATGATTTGTATTTTACTCACAAGAGCAAATAAATCTCATGTTTGAGGGATAAAGTAATAAGCACTAAGAACATGCATTTCATATAATGGCAGGACTAGAAGTAGGGAACCAGGCTTCATTAATTTTTCAGAAATGAGCTATGTATGTTGAGTTACTGTTACCTTATGATTTTTGGTAGTAACGACTGTGGGACATCATCATATGAGTAAATATTGTAAGGAGATAAACGCATGTCTCTTGCACCAGCCTCTTGTACATCTATGCTTGCTTTTAGTTTATATGAACCCTGCAACATAAAGAGATCGAGGATCTAAGCAAAGCTACTGGAAGTAACTCACAATTTTCAGCAAACTGAGGTGTTGCTATATTCCAAATAATATTTACCCGGCAAATTTGGAAGCTATAACAATTAGATTACACAAAGAAAAGGAAAAGGAGCTTACTGTAGCATTTGCCTTTAGAGAACAAAATGTCAAACAACTGTCATGCTCAAGAAGTGATGGCTGTGTGCACACCAGAAGAAAAGCTGAGTCAGCAGACAATTTACACAGAAAGTAAAGATGATACTAGAGAAAACTGAGACTGAAAACAAGGAGACATGTTCTTGGTTGACACTGCAATTTGCCACTGACATGTTCTTGGTTGCCAATTTACCACAAGCACCATAGGTCATGTACTGTTCTACAGGCCTATCGCTCCACTTTAGCAAGCATTGAAAATTTTCAATGAAAGAATAGGTATTAATTTGCACCACTCATAAGGGTACAACTGGGAATTTACACCATATGATGAAGCCGGACAGTTTTTTGTGTTAAATAAATATATAAGAAAAGGCAGTCAAATGTTGAAAGTACATGTAGCAATATGCATTATAAATCGCCAAAACTCAAACAGGTGATTTCTTTTCGTGGAGAAACTGTCATATAACAATGGTGGCTCATCTATCCCATAATTATGAATCGAACTGAAGTTCAAATACGCAGAAAAAATGGAATAAAATGTCAGAATATGTAACATGTGCATTAATAACTTTGGAGCATACCTCTATGAAACCTGGGTTCATACTTATTTCTGAAGTTAATTCCACAGTATGCCCCAAACTTAAAGTTACAGAATCCAGAGACGAACCAAGTGAATCAATTGGTATTTTACCCCAGAAACATTGGCCTCCAAGCTCTAATAAAATGTACCAGATGTACAATAGTTAGTCCATCAATAAGACCACAAATGGATTTTTCATTCCTGAGATACAAAACCAGTGATTATGTTTATAATAATTTAAAGGCACAAATTTGAGACTATATTTGCTAACAGTGGAAGCTACAATAAAGAGAAACCCATGAACATGGTGAAAGATGAATTTATATTACCCACAAGAGAGAGGGACTTTGGCATGCATGTCCTTGTCGAAAACTAACCACACATTTTTTAGGATAGTTTATTGCTTTGACCTTAACTAGTCTAAAAAAAGGCGCTCGGTGTACCACCTGCAGCAGGTGGTGGTTTAAAGGGTTTGCTTGTTTGGCATTCATACATGGTGTGTGCTGGATACTGAATATTATTAAGCTTGAGAGTAAAGTAAGGTTGCCCCCTTCCATCTTTTGGATGCAGAGGTTGAGCAATGGCTTCTAGCATCCATTTAGCCAAGATTTTGGTGTTTGAGAAAAACAAATAGATTAACCCCAATATAACAAACTACTACCTCTGTAACTATTTATAAGACGTTTTTAGAGTCTATGACGGTGTCAAAAAATGTCTTATATTAAGTTACAGAGGGAGTCATCACTTACTTTGAGGAGAAGAATACTCCGCATGGTTCTCTGAGCAGTTTTCACTAAGATTTTGCCCACCTTGGCCTTTTTGAAATGAAGAGAAAATTGGAATCAGATTTTGTGGCAGCAAAGAAGCGTTACCCACAAATAATCACATAGGATGCAGACTATACCACGGCTAATAAGGATAATGTCAAGGCTGCGAACTTGGGAGGTTGATAAACTCTTCATATTGGGGATGGTGAATGTGGCTTCAGTGTGGCCACTGTCTCCAGATTCACAGAAGGAAGTCAGGACACAAGCCCGGCTGAACCGATACATTGGAGAATGCTGCAATGTGAAGCTACCAATAAGAAAAAAGACCATCTGATAGACACATAACACTATCTTCCATGAACTTAAAAGGTGCTGTGCTTACCCCTTCACCTGGAGCATCATTACTAGATCTAGCTAACAGAACATGGAGAGGAAAGATACCATGTGCTGGCAATCGAGTATTTGTGCTTCCAGAAATCGATACTGATATCTGAATCCTGCATTTATCAGCACAAACAAACGCAGGTCAGAAATATGAAATAATGCACCCATAGGGTGAGAAATACTTCATTTTAGAATCATTCAATATTTTTACCTCTTTTTTCGTTTTGCTTCTATCTTATACCGAAGGCATCTTTGAAGCGAAGGGGGCTGCAAAACTCAACTGAGTCACTGGTATTTAAAAGTAAAGATGCATAAAAGAACAGTTACAAGTATGGGACAAAATCTTGTTACCTTTTTAATGGCTCTTTGTCGAATAATATTGTACAGCTCAACTGGCTTGCAGTATAATGCTAAACTTTCCTTAGCGGAAAGTTCATCATCTGGAGATAGCTGAGCTCTTGACTTCTGACCACACGTCTGTTCTGTGGACCTGGGGTAACTGAACCCATTGTTCCTACACAAACAACAGATGCATCAAAGAAAAAGAAGAATCCATCTCATATCAAGAACAAGGAAACCATCCACTATCATACAGAACAACTTGACTGGTTCCCATAACTAGCCAGCAGTAATACATGGATCCCCAGTGAATAATCACTAACTGCCAGAGATAGCCATTTACCAGCAAAACTCACATGGAACCCCATATAAACCCAAGGACATCAGACCTGACATGCTTCACAGTACACGGTTATCCCAACATTGAGTAAAACTGAAAGCATCCAGTGGTTTATTAACAGTATACCTCTACAGTGCCAAAAAATCATACGGAATTTGGATTCCAGACCTACCTACCAGATTGTGACAGAACCTTGCAGTTTGCAAAACAGCAACGCAGAGACACTCAAAGCAAAAGAAACATAATATGAGGTAACATAACAGTAAAATTTCAGGAAAGCAGGTAGCGGATTACGCTGCATCATGATTAGGTAAAGCTAGACCAGGCATCCTCGCTGTCAAGCACTTCGACTCCCGCTGGGTCACAGGAGACCACCAAAATCAGCACATACAACAAGTATCTGCACAAAGAACCATATGCACAGATTTTGCATCAGTAAAAAGGCATAGAAAACTACAACTAGGTAACCAAGAACTGGTTTAGATCCTGCAGAAAGATCTGACTAATCATGGCTGGAAGACTGGAAGTAAGATAAAACTGCGACAAATCGAATCGAGGACTTACCAACAAAAGAGGTGTTACCCTGGCTAGATCTATAATGACGGCCAGAGGAGATCAACCGCTCTTTAGTGTTGCTTTTCTATATATTATTTGCCATTTCATAGTTCAGATTATTGTTGGCATCCATTTGTCAACCTATTTTTAGCAATACATAATATGGCCTTATTTGGGCCAAGATGGCCTGGGACACGTTGAATGGGCACAAGATCCTGGGTCGTACCAGCCAACTGAAAGCAGGCCCAAGGAGCCTGAACTGGCCCTCCAGCTTGCCACCAGACTCGAGCTCAGCTCGGCGAAGCACATAAGACACAAAAACAATGTTCACCCCGACAAAAATAGAACGAGGTCGATAAAGCAGGAGCAGCCTCAAGGACAGCTCCGACAAAGCAAGTGGACGCTGTCAAATCTCATTGCCGGCAAGCTTGGTTCCTAATTTACCTTTTGGTTGTGCATAACTTACACACCCTTGAGGTAGATGGCAGCATGCATGCCTCGACACGCGATGGGGAAGAATCTGTTAACACCCAACGCATATACTGCTAACTGATGCGACAATGGGGTCTCCGAATGGAAGGAGAAGAAAAAAGAAAGGCAAGATGTTGCCTCCTAACTGAACATTGTTAGCTGCAGGTTACCTTTTACTGCCTGTGCTACGGCACAGAGCCGGCCGGGTTACCTCTACTTGCTACGTTGCTAGATGGATAGATCTAATCCGCTGGGTTGGCACTGGGACTGGTAAACGAGAGCAAGACCACCAGCACCACCCTCTAGCTGCCGGTGGCACGGCCACGTCCTAGCAAATCTGCGAAAGATCTGCCGGTGACACAAAGATCCCTGGAGGCTGGAGCAGAGCAGTTAAAATGAGTTACTACTTGCTGGCTGCCATGGCAGGTCCTAGGCTTCACCGTCGGCATGGTGCCATGGCTGAGATCCGCCTTCATCGGCGACAGCGCTCCGCTGTGTATCGTCCAGGACTCCCTCAAACTACTTGGGTAAGGATGAATTACATCTCCTGTTCACTTCAGTTTACAGTTAAACACGGCAACTAGGTAACCAAGAACTGGATCAGATCCCGCAGAAAGATCTGACTGCTCATGGCTGGAAGATCTGACTGCTAATGTCAGGAAGTAAAGATCAAACTGCGACAAATCGAATCGAGGACTTACCAACACAAGGGGTGTTACCCTGGCTAGATCTATGGTGGCGGGCAGAGGAGATCAACCACTCTTTTTGTAGGCTCCGGCAGAAGAACGGCGGCGGTGGCGAAGTGGTTGGGATGTGGTGGGATTTGGGGCCTGGCTTGCTTGACTTCTTTCCTGTACCTGGTCAGATCCAAATGGAGCGTGCGACCAAGCCCTGGTACTGAAGGGGATGTGGATCCAGCGGTGCTGCATGTATTTTCAGATGTCCAATTGAGGAAACAAAAATCGAGAAAAAGGTACCAGTATAAAAATGGGGATGCGCTTAATTTTTAGTGCGGACGGATGTACTGATGTGAATGTACTGCAGCCGCGTTCGGTACATACGCATCAAACCAGGGGCGGATGATGGATTGCGATATGGATAGTTTTAAATTGATCTAGTGTTTGCTTTTTTTACTTTTGTATATGTTATTTGTCATTTATCATTCAGATAGTGTTAGCACCTTTTCTATATATGTGTTCTTGTCAGCCACTGTTTTAGCAATATAATATGGCCTTGTTTGGGCCAAGATGGCATCGGGCACGTTGAATGGGCCAAGACCCCAGCCGTACCAGCACACTAAGACCAGGCCGAAGGAGCGTCAACAAAGCCAAGGACACACAAAAATGAAAACAGAATGAGCTCGGTAAAGCAGGAGTAGGATCACCAACAACGCGAGTGTAGGCTGTCAAAACTATCGATTGGGGTATGGATCGAACCGATCCTTGTCGTTGCCCGCAAGCTTGGTTCCAGAATTGCGCTTGGCCAATTCAGAGCTCAAATAACCTACAACTGTAAAAAGGTGCTAGTACGACAGTTGTCACATAGTGATAGTGGTCGCTGCCCCTTGTTAGGATGTGCGACGACAACATAAGCGTTGCATCTCGAGAAGGAGCCAAAGGTTTTGAGTTCCATCCTTGGGACCAAGACAATCGGTCCACATCGCCGGAGGCTCGATTCAGAGGCTCATTCTGAACATTGTGCGGATGCCTCTGTGCTGTGTGCAGCTGGTTTCTTGGATTTCTTGCTTTGGGAGAGCATGGCCGGGCAATTAAGGGGAGGGGATCCCGTAATCCTGCCAAGAATTAATTACTTGCCATCCAACGTATGTATAATAATGGACGTGATGTGGTAACCGTCGACGGCGATGGATATATATCCCCGAATCAAACAAGAAAACAAAAATGGTGACCACATCTCTACTGGATTGGAACTACCAGGGGCGGCCGCGAGGGAGGGAAGGCGCCCAGTGGAGTCCCGGGGAACCGCGAGCTAGCTGCCGGCCCCCGTGGAGGAGAAGGAGATTTCGAGAGAGGGCACGAACCTAGGTCAGCCGGGTCGTCGTCGGCTCGGCTCGGCGCGGCGCGGGATCCCGCTCACAGTCGCCGGTGGCAGCGCGTGGCCGCCGGGAAGGGGCGCGGGGCGCGCGGGAGGAGGGCGCCGGCCGCCGGAGGGAGGAGCGCGTGCGGGGCGGCGGCGCCGCCGGATGAGGAGGGAGCTGGTTTGGTTTCTTGGTGGGAGATTGGCGCTGCGACCTCTCCACCGAGACGAGACGAGCAGAGCAGGTGCACGTGAAATAAATGAGTCCCTTTTTTTTTTACAAGTACCCCGTGAACTAATATAAAAGCATTTAGAACACTAAAAATAGATAGTGATCTAAACACTTTTATATTACTCCTACTGAGGGAGTATAAAAAAACTTATTATGGGCAGCGCTAGGCGTCGGGCGGGTGCCCGGGGAATAAAATCAGCCCTCCTCGACCGACCGTCCGATCCTGTTGAGAGTTATGATTGCGGTGTGGTCGACTGTAGCAGCACAAAGATTACTCGTCACTGGAAGGTATGTTTTCATTAACGAGCGGAGACCGGTCGGTGGAAAGTGAGCACCATCGACGGCTCCAGAGGTGCGACCATCACGGCCGGGGGAGAAGATGGCTTCGCGGCGACTGCTGGAGCCCATCGACTGGGAGGATGGAGTATCATTCCCAACAAAAGAGCAGGAGGCGAGTGTTGCTGCGGGTGTTTCGGACTCACATGTAAATTGCCATTTTCCTGCAATAGAAAACTTATACATGAGGAAATTTAGTTCATGGTGAATATGAAATGTGATGGTGCATGTAGTGACCTATTCACGTGATTTTACCTCTTGCATTCTATATTTGCTCAATGAGTCAACCTTGAATAGTCAAACTCCTGCTTAAGAATAAAATGATGGGGTTTATTCATCTTGCTTGAGTTTACTTTGTCTACATCATGTTATCTTGCTTAAGGCGTTACTTCGTTCTTTATAAATTTAATAATCTAGATGCATGTTGTATAGCGGTCGATGTGTGGAGTAATAGTAGTAGATGCATGCAGGAGTCGGTCTACTTGTCTCGGACGTGATGCATATATGCATGATCATTGCCTTGGATATCATCGTGATTATTCGATTTTTTATCAATTGCCAACAATAATTTGTTAACCCACCATATGCTACCTTTAAGAGAGAACCCTTTAGCGAAAACTATAGTCCCAGGGCCTACATTTTTATCATATATTTAAATCCAAAAATACCTTGCTGCAACTTTATTTGCTTTATTTTATTTTGTGTTTATTTATCTATCTATCACTACGAGATTTGATCCTTGCAATTAACCTCGAGGGATTGACAACCCCTTATTTGTGTTGGTTGCAAGTATTTATTATTTTGTGTGTAGGTACTGCTAACGAGGTGTTGTTTGGTTCTTCTACTGGATTGATAACCTTGGTTCTTAACTGAGGAAAATACTTATCTTTACTGTGCTACATCATCCTCTCCTTTTCGGAGAGATCCCAACGCAGCTCACAAATAGCATGTACCAAGATGTGCGATGATCCGGCGTAGCATAGACATCAAAAAGATAGAGAAGCCATAAAAATAATCCACCTTGTGTCCGTGACACCCCAAATTTTTTAACATGATTTGTTTCTTAAAACTCTGCCAGGAGATTTAATTTTTCATTCTTTTGATTTTCTTTGAACCATTCTTTTCTTTGATATTGTGGAGTTTTTACCCCAATTGAAAACTTTCCAAATATATTGTTGGGCTTGTTTATCTCCCCAAGACCTTTTCTTTTGATAAGTGGAATTATTTCTGAATTTATTTTTCCCTGAACCCTATGTCTTTGAAAATGATTTTTCTTAAGTTTCAGAGCTCAATTTGCACTGCAACCCTTTGATAGATTTATTTAAAATTCCGACCAAAATTTGGGGATGTCATGTGATGTTTTTAAAGAACTTTTATGCAAAAATATCTTCTATTCATTGGAGACTTTGAGCTCTACACCAAACTTCTAAATCTGGTCCAGTTGGCAATTTTGCACTACAACCTATTTAAATATTTCTTTTAAGCTTCCACCAAAATTATGGGATGTTAGTAGTAGTATATTATTCAACTTTATGCAAAAAACCTCTGATGTTATTTGAAAATTTTGAGCAAATCATCCTCTTTTGCTCTCTGGCCCAGTTGGGTGTTTTCTACTGCATCCCTAATTATTTTTGCACTAGTGACCATGAGCTTTCTCCTGCTTGTATTACATCATACCAAACCCTTAAGTCCAGGAGGTTGGACTCATTGGAGCATTTTTGGTACATGAAATAATGCCATTTACCTTCTGTCCAGAACTGAAGTTTTGCAAAACTTGCACTAACAAGTTTCTGTTTTTGCCAAACTAACCTTGCCAACCTCTTCATCATCTAAAGAGATTACGATCTGGAGATTTTTGCCGCCCCAAGAGTTACCTAGATGCCCTTGGCATTCTGTCAAACACCCTGTGTGCATAGCCAGTTTTGGCATGATTTTTAGTTTGCATTGTGAGCTTAATCCTCTGACCCCACAACCTTGTCCACTAATCTTCTTGCAAACCCTAACCTAGGCCTGTTAATCCCCAGCCTCATCCAAACCCTCTAGCACACGCTGGCATTATGCCGAACACGCAGCGTGCGTGCACTGGGCGCGCGCGCATCGAGCCGCCGCGTCTCGCTGCTGCCCTCCCCGTGCCCGTGCTACCCGTTGGCCACTCGCAGTCAGCGCCCCGACCCCTTCCTCGCCGCAGAGCCGCCCTGGCCCCTCCTCCTGGCGCCCCACAGCGTCACCGACGCAAGCCGCTGACGGCCACAACAACCTCTACCGTGGATGGCGCCGCCCGAGCCATACACGCGCGCCAGCTCGCCTCCTTGCGCAGTAGGGAGCTCGTCAGGATGCGCCGACCAGCCCCAACCGCCTCCATGTTGCCCTGCTGCAACAGAACGGCGGTTCACCGACGTCCTTATCCACGGCCGCGGAACCGACCTTGTCACGCTATAAGTAGGGGCCCCCGAGCTCATCCGAGCACTCAGGCGACCTCGGGCCACCCCCATAGAGCTCCCCTAGCCCGCAATCGACAGGGGGAAGCCGTCTTCCCCGTCTCCGACCGGTTCGGCTGCCGCCACACTTCAACTCTGTCCGTCACAGCCAGGGCCTCCCCGCCCATCAAGCACCACCACCCGACTCCTCTCGACCGTGCGGAGCTGCCCAACCTCTCAAACGTGATCGGGAACCACCATAGCCCCGACCCCCAAATCCACCCGAAGCCATCCCCGTCGTGGAGCTCTCCGTCGGCGACTCCCACCATCCCTGCCAACCCAGCAACTACCGGGAGGACCGGCCCAGATTGGCGGATCCATCCCCGCCCTCAGAACCCCGCGGGGAGTCGCCGTTCGACGACGGTGATCGCCGGAGCCCACCTCGCCTCGGCCAGAGGAGAAAGAAGAGCGCGAGCGACTGGTCAAACCTGACCAGTGGGCCCAGGGGACCCACTGTCAGTGACCCCGAGCTGAACCACGCTGTTTTAAGTGGAGGCGCATTTCACAAAATACGCCTTCGCTAAGAGAGAAGCGTAAGCCCCCGAAACGTTTTCTTTTCTGATTTTTTTTATAACCAGATTTTTGACTAAACTTTGACCGGCTATAACTTTTTAAATATAAGTCCAAATGACTGATTCTTTTTCTGTTGTTCCTCAAATTTGGTCTAGTTTATTTTCATATTTATTTGAAAAATTTCCAAACAACTTTTTTGTACTGTTTTGAAACAATGTGTTGATTTTAAAATTTTCTTAAATAGGCTTTTTGAAGAAGGAAGAAACTTTCAAAAGTTTTGGAATGCACCCAGCCTCTCCACAACTTGAAGGCAAGCATTTTTGAACCCTGGCATAATATTATCGTGTGTTGTTTGATACAGTTACGACACCACCTTGTCTCGGAGTTTTCGTTATTTTATGTGATGATATGACCCTACTCATAAATGCTTATTGATGACCCCGTGCTATGGAAATTTTGATATGTTGATAGTAGTTACCCTCGCATGCTTTTCGTGCCTATCGGAGGGAAGTGTTGGGGAACGTAGTAATTTCAAAAAAATTCCTACGCACACGCAAGATCATGGTGATGCATAGCAACGAGAGGGGAGAGTGTGATCTACGTACCCTTGTAGATCGACAACGGAAGCGTTAACTTGGTTGATGTAGTCGTACGTCTTCACGGCCCGACCGATCAAGCACCGAAACTACGGCACCTCCGAGTTCTAGCACACGTTCAGCTCGATGACGATCCCCGGACTCTGATCCAGCAAAGTGTCGGGGAAGAGTGCCGTCAGCACGACGGCATGGTGACGATCTTGATGTACTAATGTCGCAGGGCTTCTCCTAAGCACCGCTACAATATTATCGAGGACTATGGTGGAAGGGGGCACCGCACACGGCTAAGAATATGATCACGTGGATCAACTTGTGTCTCTAGGGGGTGCCCCTGCCTCCGTATATAAAGGCTCAAAGGGGGGGTGCGGCCGGCCAGGAGAGGCGCGCCAGGAGGAGTCCTACTCCCTCCGGGAGTAGGACTCCCCCCTTTCCTAGTTGGAATAGGATTCGCGGAGGAGAGAGAGGAGGAAGGGGGGCCAGCCCCCTCTCCTTGTCCTATTCGGACCAAGGGAGGGGAGAGGCGCGCGGCCCATCTCTGGCTACCTCTCCTCTCTTCCACTAAGGCCCACTAAGGCCCATATATCTCCCGGGGGGTTCCGGTAACCTCCCGGTACTCCGGTAAAATCCCGATTTCACCCGGAACACTTCCGATATCCAAACATAGGCTTCCAATATATCAATCTTTATGTCTCGACCATTTCGAGACTCCTCGTCATGTCCGTGATCACATCCGGGACTCCGAACAACCTTCGGTACATCAAAACGCATAAACTCATAATACAACTATCATTGAAACCTTAAGCGTGCGGACCCTACGGGTTCGAGAACAATGTAGACATGACCGAGACACGTCTCCGGTCAATAACCAATAGCGGGACCTGGATGCCCATATTGGTTCCTACATATTCTACGAAGATCTTTTATCGGCAGACCGCATAACAACATACGTTGTTCCCTTTGTCATCGGTATGTTACTTGCCTGAGATTCGATCGTCGGTATCCAATACCTAGTTCAATATCGTTACCGGCAAGTCTCTTTACTCATTCCGTAATACATCATCCCGCAACTAACTCATTAGTTGCAATGCTTGCAAGGCTTAAGTGATGTGCATTACCAAGAGGGCCCAGAGATACCTCTCCGACATTCGGAGTGACAAATCCTAATCTTGAAATACGCCAACCCAACATGTACCTTTGGAGACACCTGTAGAGCTCCTTTATAATCACCCAGTTACGTTGTGACGTTTGGTAGCACACAAAGTGTTCCTCCGGCAAACGGGAGTTGCATAATCTCATAGTTATAGGAACATGTATAAGTCATGTAGAAAGCAATAGCAACATACTAAACGATCGGGTGCTAAGCTAATGGAATAGGTCATGTCAATCAGATCATTCAACTAATGATGTGATCCCGTTAATCAAATAACAACTCTTTGTCCATGGTTAGGAAACATAACCATCTTTGATTAACGAGCTAGTCAAGTAGAGGCATACTAGTGACACTCTGTTTGTCTATGTATTCACACATGTATTATGTTTCCGGTTAATACAATTCTAGCATGAATAATAAACATTTATCATGATATAAGGAAATAAATAATAACTTTATTATTGCCTCTAGGGCATATTTCCTTCAGTCTCCCACTTGCACTAGAGTCAATAATCTAGATCACATCGCCATGTGATTTAACATCAATAGTTCACATCTTTATGTGATTGGTTCACATCTCCATGTGACTAACACCCAAAGGGTTTACTAGATTCAATAATCTAGTTCACATCGCTATGTGATTAAGACCCAAAAAGTGATCATGTTTTGCTTGTGAGAGAAGTTTAGTCAACGGGTCTGCCACATTCAGATCCGCATGTATTTTGCAAATTTCTATGTCAACAATGCTCTGCATGGAGCTACTCTAGCTAATTGCTCCCACTTTCAATATGTATCCAGATTGAGACTTAGAGTCATCTAGATCGGTGTCAATACTTGCATCGACGTAACCCTTTACGACGAACCTTTTGTCACCTCCGTAATCGAGAAACACATCCTTATTCCAGTAAGGATAATTTTCACGTTGTCCATTGATCTACTCCTAGATCACTATTGTACTCCCTCTCTAAACACAGTGTATGGTATACAATAGATCTGGTACACAGCATGGCATACTTTATAGAACCTATGGCTGAGGCATAGGAAATGACTTTCATTCTCTTTCTATCTTCTGCCGTGGTCGGGCTTTGAGTCTTACTCAATTTCACACCTTATGACACAGGCAAGAACTCTTTCTTTGACTGTTCCATTTTGAACTACTTCAAAATCTTGTCAAGGTATGTACTCATTAAAAAAACATATCAAGCGTCTTGATCTATCTCTATAGATCTTGATGCTCAATATGTAAGCAGCTTCTTCGAGGTCTTTCTTTGAAAAACTCCTTTCAAACACTCCTTTATGCTTTGCAGAATAATTCTACATTATTTCCGATCAACAATATGTCATTCACATATACTTATCAGAAATGTTGTAGTGCTCCCACTCACTTTCTTATAAATACAGACTTCACCGCAAGTCTGTATAAAACTATATGCTTTGATCAACTTATCAAAGCGTATATTCCAACTCCGAGATGCTTGCACCAGTCCATAAATGGATCGCTGGAGCTTGCATATTTTGTTAGCACCTTTAGGATTGACAAAACCATCTTGTTGCATCACATACAACTCTTCTTTGATAAATCCATTAAGGAATGCAGTTTTGTTTATCCATTTCCCAGATTTCATAAAATGCGGCAATTGCTAACATGATTCAGTCAGACTTAAGCATAGATACGAGTGAGAAACTCTCATCGTAGTCAACACCTTGAACTTGTCGAAAACCTTTTGCGACAATTCTAGCTTTGTAGATAGTAACACTACTATCCGTGTCCGTCTTCTTCTTGAAGATCCATTTATTATCAATGGCTTGCCGATCCTCGGGCAAGTCCACCAAAGTCCACACTTTGTTCTCATACATGGATCCTATCTCAGATTTCATGGCCTCAAGCCATTTATCGGAATCTAGGCTCATCATCGCTTCCTCATAGTTCGTAGGTTCGTCATGGTCAAGTAACATGACCTCCAGAATAGGATTACCGTACCACTCTGGTGCGGATCTCACTCTGGTTTACCTACGAGATTTGGTAGTAAATTGATCTGAAGTTACATGATCATCATCATTGGCTTCCTCACTAATTGGTGCAGTAGTCACAGGAACAGATTTCTGTGATGAACTATTTTCCAATAAGGGAGAAGGTACAATTACCTTATCAAGTTTTCTACTTTCCTCCCACTCACTTCTTTCGAGAGAAACTCCTTCTCTAGAAAGGATCCATTCTTAGCAACGAATGTCTTGCCTTCGGATCTGTGATAGAAGGTGTACCCAACTGTCTCCTTTGGGTATCCTATGAAGACATATTTCTCCGATTTGAGTTTGAGCTTATTGAGATGAAACTTTGTCACATAAGCATCGCAACTCCAAACTTTAAGAAACGACAGCTTAGGTTTCTTGCCAAACCATAGTTCACACGGTGTCGTCTCAACGGATTTAGATGGTGCCCTATTTAACGTGAATGCAGCTGTCTCTAATGTATAACCCCAAAACGATAGTGGTAGATCGGTAAGAGACATCATAGATCGCACTATATCTAATAAAGTACGGTTATGACGTTCGGACACACCATTACACTATGGTGTTCCAGGTGGCGTGAGTAGTGAAGCTATTTCACATTGTTTTAATTGAAGGCCAAACTCGTAACTCAAATATTTTACCTCTGCGATCATATCGTAGAAACTTTTATTTTCTTGTCACGATGATTTTCCACTTTACTCTGAAATTCTTTGAACTGTTCAAATGTTTCAGACTTATGTTTCATCAAGTAGATATCCCCATATCTGCTCAAATCATCTGTGAAGGTCAGAAAATAATGATACCTGCTGCAAGCCTTAATATTCATCGGACCACATACATCAGTATGTATGATTTCCAACAAATCTGGTGCATGCTCCATTGTTCCGGAGAACAGAGTCTTAGTCATCTTGCCCATGAGGCATGGTTCACAAGCATCAACTGATTCATAATCAAGTGATTCCAAAAGCCCATCAGCATGGAGTTTCTTCATGCGCTTTACACCAATATGACCTAAACGGCAGTGCCACAAATAAGTTTGCACTATCATTATTAACTTTGCATCTTTTGGTTTCAATATTATGTTTATGTGTATCACTACGGTCGAGATCCAACGAACTATTTTCATTGGGTGTGTAACCATATAAGGTTTTATTCATGTAAACAGAACAACAATTTATTCTCTTACTTAAATGAATAACCGTATTACAATAAACATGATCAAATCATATTCATGCTCAACGCAAACACCAAATAACACTTATTTAGGTTCAACACTAATCCCGAAAGTATAGGGAGTGTGCGATGATGATCATATCAATTTTGGAACCACTTCCAACACACATCGTTACTTCACCCTTAACTAGTCTCTGTTTATTCTGCAACTCCCATTTCGAGTTACTAATCTTAGCAACTGAACTAGTATCAAATACTGAGGGGTTGCTATAAACACTAGTAAAGTACACATCAATAACATGTATATCAAATATACTTATGTTCACTTTGCCATCCTTTTTATCCGCCAATCACTTGGGGTAGTTCTGCTTCCAGTGACCAGTCCCTTCGCAGTAGAAGCACTTAGTCTCACGCTTAGGATCAGACTTGGGCTTCTTCACTTGAGCAGCAACTTGCTTGCCGTTCTTCTTGAAGTTCCCCTTCTTCACTTTGCTCTTTTCTTGAAACTAGTGGTCTTGTCAACCATCAACACTTGATGTTTTTCTTGATTTCTACCTTCGTTGATTTCAGCATCACGAAGAGCTTGGGAGTTGTTTCCGTTATCCCTTGCATATTATAGTTCATCACGAAGTTCTACTAACTTGGTGATGGTGACTAGAGAATTCTGTCAATCACTATCTTATCTGGAAGATTAACTCCCACTTGATTCAAGTGATTGTAGTACCCAGACAATCTGAGCACATGCTCACTAGTTGAGCGATTCTCCTCCATCTTTTAGCTATAGAACTTGTTGGAGACTTCATATCTCTCAACTCGGGTATTTGCTTGAAATATTAACTTCAACTCCTGGAACATCTCATATGGTCCATGACGTTCAAAACGTCTTTGAAGTCCCGATTCTAAGCCATTAAGCATGGTGCACTAAACTATCAAGTAGTCATCATATTGAGCTAGCCAAACGTTCATAACGTCTGCATCTGCTCCTGCAATAGGTCTGTCACCTAGCGGTGCATCAAGGACATAATTCTTCTGTGCAGTAATGAGGATAAACCTCAGATCATGGATCCAATCCGCATCATTGCTACTAACATCTTTCAACACAATTTTCTCTAGGAACATATCAAAATAAACACAGGGAAGCAACAACGCGAGCTATTGATCTACAACATAATTTGCAAAATACTACCAGGACTAAGTTCATGATAAATTTAAGTTCAATTTAATCATATTACTTAAGAACTCCCACTTAGATAGACATCCCTCTAATCCTCTAAGTGATCACGTGATCCAAATCAACTAAACCATGTCCGATCATCACGTGAGATGGAGTAGTTTCATTGGTGAACATCACTATGTTGATCATATCTACTATATGATTCACGCTCGACCTTTCGGTCTCCGTGTTCCGAGGCCATATCTGTATATGCTTGGCTCGTCAAGTGTAACCCGAGTATTCCGCGTGTGCAACTGTTTTGCACCCGTTGTATTTGAACGTAGAGCCTATCACACCCGATCATCACTTGGTGTCTCAGCACGAAGAACTTTCGCAACGGTGCATACTCAGGGAGAACACTTCTTGATAATTAGTGAGAGATCATCTTATAATGCTACCGTCAATCAAAGCAAGATAAGATGCATAAAAGATAAACATCACATGCAATCAATATAAGTGATATGATATGGCCATCATCATCTTGTGCTTGTGATCTCCATCTTCGAAGCACCGTCATGATCACCATCGTCACCGGCACGACACCTTGATCTCCATCGTAGCATCGTTGTCGTCTCGCCAATCTTATGCTTCCACGACTATCGCTACCGCTTAGTGATAAAGTAAAGCATTACAGCGCGATTGCATTGCATACAATAAAGCGACAACCATATGGCTCTTGCCAGTTGCTGATAACTCGGTTACAAAACATGATCATCTCATACAATAAAATTTAGCATCATGTCTTGACCATATCACATCACAACATGCCCTGCAAAAACAAGTTAGACGTCCTCTACTTTGTTGTTGCAAGTTTTACGTGGCTGCTACGGGCTTAAGCAAGAACCAATCTTACCTACGCATCAAAACCACAACGATAGTTTGTCAAGTTGGTGCTGTTTTAACCTTCGCAAGGACCGGGCGTAGCCACACTCGGTTCAACTAAAGTTGGAGAAACTGTCACCCGCTAGCCACCTTTGTGCAAAGCACGTCGGGAGAACCGGTCTCGCGTAAGCGTACGCGTAATGTCGGTCCGGGCCGCTTCATCCAACAATACCGCCGAACCAAAGTATGACATGCTGGTAAGAAGTATGACTTATATCGCCCACAACTCACTTGTGTTCTACTCGTGCATATAACATCAACACATAAAACCTAGGCTCGGATGCCACTGTTGGGGAACGTAGTATTTTCAAAAAAATTCCTACGCACACGCAAGATCATGGTGATGCATAGCAACGAGAGGGGAGAGTGTGATCTACGTACCCTTGTAGATCAACAACGGAAGCGTTAACTGTTGGGGAACGTTGCAGAAAACAAAAAATTTCCTACGGTTTGACCAAGATCCATCTATGAGTTCATCTAGCAACGAATGGTTATATGCATCTACGTACCTTGTAGATCGCGAGCGGAAGCGTTCAAAGAACGGGGATGAGGGAGTCGTACTCGACGTGATCCAGATCACCGGAGATCCTAGCGCCGAACGGACGGCACCTCCGTGTTCAACACACGTACGGTCAGCGTAACGTCTCCTCCTTCTTGATCCAGCAAGGGGGAAGGAGAGGTTAAGGAAGATGGCTCCATCAGCAGCACGACGGCGTGGTGGTGATGGAGCTGCAGTACTCCGGCAGGGCTTCGCCAAGCTCTATGGAGGAGGAGGAGGTGTTGGAGAGGGAGAGGGAGGCACCAATGGCGTAGGTGAGAGGCCCTCCCTCCCCCCACTATATATAGAGGGCCTAGGGGGGCGGCGGCCCTAGGAGATGCAATCTCCTAGGGGGGCGGTGGCCAAGGGGTGGGGGGCTTGCCCCCAAGCAAGGGGGCGCCCCCCTTTAGGGTTTCCCCACCCTAGGCGCATGGGCCCTAGGGGAAGTGGCGCCCAGCCCACTTTGGGCTGGATCCCTTCCCACTTCAGCCCATGGGGCCCTCCGGGATAGGTGGCCCCACCCGGTGGACCCCCGGGACCCTTCCGGTGGTCCCGGTACAATACCGGTGACCCCGAAACTTGTCCCGATGGCCGAAATAGCACTTCATATATATAATTCTTTACCTCCAGACCATTCCGGAACTCCTCGTGACGTCCGGGATCTCATCCGGGACTCCGAACAACATTCAGGTTACTGCATATACATATGCCTACAACCCTAGCGTCACCGAACCTTAAGTGTGTAGACCCTACGGGTTCGGGAGACATGTAGACATGACCGAGATTGCTCTCCGGTCAATAACCAACAGCGGGATCTGGATACCCATGTTGGCTCCCATATGCTCCTCGATGATCTCATCGGATGAACCACGATGTCGAGGAGTCAAGCAACCCCGTATCCAATTCCCTTTGTCAATCGGTATGTTACTTGCCCGAGATTAGATCGTCGGTATCCCAATACCTCGTTCAATCTCGTTACCGGCAAGTCACTTTACTCATACCGTAATGCATGATCCCGTGACTAGACACTTGGTCACTTTGAGCTCATAATGATGATGCATTACCGAGTGGGCCCAGTGATACCTCTCCGTCATACGGAGTGACAAATCCCAGTCTTGATCCGTGTCAACCCAACAGACACTTTCGGAGATACCCATAGTATACCTTTATAGTCACCCAGTTACGTTGTGACGTTTGATATACCCAAAGCACTCCTACGGTATCCGGGAGTTACACGATCTCATGGTCTAAGGAAAAGGCACTTGACATTGGAAAACTCTAGCAAACGAACTATACGATCTTGTGCTATGTTTAGGATTGGGTCTTGTCCTGTTGGGTAACGCAGTAATTTCAAAAAAATTCCTATGCACACGCAAGATCATGGTGATGCACAGCAACGAGAGGGGAGAGTGTTGTCTACGTACCTACGCAGACCGACTGCGGAAGCGTTGACACAACGTAGAGGAAGTAGTCGTACGTCTTCCCGATCCGACCGATCCAAGCACCGTTACTCTGGCACCTCCGAGTTCTTAGGACACGTACAGCTCGATGACGATCCCCGAGCTCCGATCCAGCAAAGCGTCGGGGAGGAGTTCCGTCAGCACGATGGCGTGGTGACGATCTTGATGTACTACCGACGCAGGGCTTCGCCTAAGCACTACAACGATATGATCGAGGTGGAATATAGTGGCAGGGGGCACCGCACACGGCTAAGGAACGATCACGTGGATCAACTTGTGTGTCTAGAGGTGCCCCCCTGCCCCTGTATATAAAGGATCCAAGGGGGGGTGCGGCCGGCCCTATGGTGGCGCGCAGGAGGAGCCCTACTCCTACCGGGAGTAGGACTCCCCCCAAACCTTGTCCAACTAGGAGAGGTGGAGGGAGAATAGGAAAGGGGGGGGGGCGCCGCCCCTCCCTCCTTGTCCAATTCGGACTAGGGGGAGAGGGGGCGCGCGGCCTGCCCTGGCAGCCCCTTCCTCTTCTCCACATTAGGCCCATGAGGCCCATTAACCCCCCGGGGGGTTCCGGTAACCCCCCGGTGCTCCGATTTTATACGATACTTCTCCGGAACCCTTCCGGTGTCCGAATATAGTCATCCAATATATCAATCTTTATGTCTCGACCATTTCAAGACTCCTCGTCATGTCCGTGATCACATCCGGGACTCCAAACTAACTTCGGTACATCAAAATGCATCAACTCATAATAATCGTCATCGTAACATTAAGCGTGCGGACCCTACGGTTCGAGAACAATGTATACATGACTGAGACAAATATCCGTTCAATAACCAATAGCGGGACCTGGATGCCCATATTGGCTCCTACATATTCTACGAAGATCTTTATCGGTCAGACCGCATAACAACATACGTTGTTCCCTTTGTCATCGGTATGTTACTTGCCCGAGATTCGATCGTCGGTATCCAATACCTAGTTCAATCTCGTTACCGGCAAGTCTCTTTACTCGTTCTGTAATACATCATCCCACAACTAACTCATTAGTTGCAATGCTTGCAAGGCTTATGTGATGTGCATTACCGAGAGGGCCCAGAGATACCTCTCCGACAATCGGAGTGACAAATCCTAATCTTGAAATACACCAACCCAACATCTACCTTTGGAGACACCTGTAGAGCTCCTTTATCATCACCCAGTTACGTTGTGATGTTTGGTAGCACACAAAGTGTTCCTCCGGTAAACGGGAGTTGCATAATCTCATAGTCATAGGAACATGTATAAGTCATGAAGAAAGCAATAGCAACATACTAAACGATCGGGTGCTAAGCTAATGGAATGGGTCATGTCAATCAGATCATTCAACTAATGATGTGACCTCGTTAATCAAATAACAACACTTTGTTCATGGTTAGGAAACATAACCATCTTTGATTAACGAGCTAGTCAAGTAGAGGCATACTAGTGACACTAAGTTTGTCTATGTATTCACACATGTATTATGTTTCCGGTTTAATACAATTCTAGCATGAATAATAAACATTTATCATGATATAAGGAAATAAATAATAACTTTATTATTTTCTCTAGGGCATATTTCCTTCAGTCTCCCACTTGCACTAGAGTCAATAATCTAGATCACATCGCCATGTGATTTAACATCAATAGTTCACATCTTTATATGATTGGTTCACATCTCCATGTGACTAACACCCAAGGGTTTACTAGATTCAATAATCTAGTTCACATCGCTATGTGATTAAGACCCAAAAAGTGATCATGTTTTGCTTGTGAGAGAAGTTTAGTCAACGGGTCTGCCACATTTAGATCCGCATGTATTTTGCAAATTTCTATGTCAACAATGCTCTGCATGGAGCTACTCCAGCTAATTGCTCCCACTTTCAATATGTATCCAGATTGAGACTTAGAGTCATCTGGATCAGTGTCAAAACTTGCATCGACGTAACCCTTTACGATGAACCTTTTGTCACCTCCGTAATCGAGAAACATATCCTTATTCCAGTAAGGATAATTTTGACCGTTGTCCAGTGATCTACTCCTAGATCACTATTGTACTCCCATGCCAATCAGTGTAGGGTATACAATAGATCTGGTACACAACATGGCATACTTTATAGAACCTATGGCTAAGGCATAGGGAATGACTTTCATTCTCTTTCTATCTTCTGCCATGGTCGGGCTTTGAGTCTTACTCAATTTCACACCTTATGACACAGGCAAGAACTCTTTCTTTGACTATTCCATTTTGAACTTCTTCAAAATCTTGTCAAGGTATGTACTCATTGAAAAAACTTATCAAGCGTCTTGATCTATCTCTATAGATCTTGATGCTCAATATGTAAGCAGCTTCTTTGAGGTCTTTCTTTGAAAAACTCCTTTCAAACACTCCTTTATGCTTTGCAGAATAATTCTACATTATTTTCGATCAACAATATGTCATTCACATATACTTATCAGAAATGTTGTAGTGCTCCCACTCACTTTCTTGTAAATACAGGCTTCACCGCAAGTCTGTATAAAACTATATCCTTTGATCAACTTATCAAAGCGTATATTCCGACTCCGATATGCTTGCACCAGTCCATAGATGGATCGCTGGAGCTTGCATATTTTGTTAGCACCTTTAGGATTGACAAAACCTTCTGGTTGCATCATATACAACTCTTCTTTAATAAATCCATTAAGGAATGCAGTTTTGTTTATCCATTTGCCAGATTTCATAAAATGCGACAATTGCTAACATGATTCGGACAGACTTAAGCATAGATACGAGTGAGAAACTCTCATCGTAGTCAACACCTTGAACTTGTCGAAAACCTTTTGCGACAATTCTAGCTTTGTAGATAGTAACACTACTATCAGCGTCCGTCTTCCTCTTGAAGATCCATTTATTTTCTATGGCTTGCCGATCATCGGGCAAGTCAACCAAAGTCCACACTTTGTTCTCATACATGGATCCCATCTCAGATTTCATGGCCTCAAGCCATTTATCGGAATCTGGGCTCATCATCGCTTCCTCATAGTTCGTAGGTTCGTCATGGTCAAGTAACATGACCTCCAGAATAGGATTACCATACCACTCTGGTGCGGATCTCACTCTGGTTTACCTACGAGATTCGGTAGTAACTTGATCTGAAGTTACATGATCATCATCATTAGCTTCCTCACTAATTGGTGTAGTAGTCACAGGAACAGATTTCTGTGATGAACTATTTTCCAATAAGGGAGAAGGTATAATTACCTTATCAAGTTTTCTACTTTCCTCCCACTCACTTCTTTCGAGAGAAACTCCTTCTCTAGAAAGGATCCATTCTTAGCAACGAATGTCTTGCCTTCGGATCTGTGATAGAAGGTGTACCCAACTGTCTCCTTTGGGTATCCTATGAAGACATATTTCTCCGATTTGAGTTTGAGCTTATCGATATGAAACTTTTTCACATAAGCATAGCAACTCCAAACTTTAAGAAACGACAGCTTAGGTTTCTTGCCAAACCATAGTTCATACGGTGTCGTCTCAACGGATTTAGATGGTGCCCTATTTAACGTGAATGCAGCTGTCTCTAATGCGTAACCCCAAAACTTTAGTGGTAAACCGGTAAGAAACATCATAGATTGCACTATATCCAATAAAGTACGGTTATGATGTTTGGACACACCATTATGCTATGGTATTCCAGGTGGCATGAATTTGTGAAACTATTCCACATTGTTTTAATTGAAGACCAAACTCGTAACTCAAATATTCATCTTCTGCGATCATATCGTAGAAACTTTTACTTTTGTTACGATGATTCTCCACTTCACTCTGAAATTCTTTTAACTTTTCAAATGTTTTAGACTTGTGTTTCATCAAGTAGATATAGCCATATCTTCTCAAATCATCTGTGAAGTTCAGAAAATAACGATACTTGCCGTGAGCCTTAACATTCATCGGACCGCATACATCAGTATGTATTATTTCCAATAAGTCAGTTGCTCGCTCCGGAGAATGGAGTCTTAGTCATCTTGCCCATGAGGCATGGTTCGCAAGCATCAAGTGAGTCCAAAAATCCCATCAGCATGGAGTTTCTTCATGCGCTTTACACCAATATGACCTAAACGGCAGTGCCACAAATAAGTTGCACTATCATTATTAACTTTGCATCTTTTGGTTTCAATATTATGATTATGTGTATCACTACGATCGAGATCGAACGAACTATTTTCATTGGGTGTGTAACCATATAAGGTTTTATTCATGTAAACGGAACAACAATTTATTCTCTTACTTAAATGAATAACCGTATTACAATAAACATGATCAAATCATATTCATGCTCAACGCAAACACCAAATAACACTTATTTAGGTTCAACACTAATCCCGAAAGTATAGGGAGTGTGCGATGATGATCATATCAATTTTGGAACCACTTCCAACACACATCGTTACTTCACCCTTAACTAGTCTCTGTTTATTCTGCAACTCCCGTTTCGAGTTACTAATCTTAGCAACTGAACTAGTATCAAATACTGAGGGGTTGCTATAAACACTAGTAAAGTACACATCAATAACATGTATATCAAATATACTTATGTTCACTTTGCCATCCTTTTTATCCGCCAATCACTTGGGGTAGTTCTGCTTCCAGTGACCAGTCCCTTCGCAGTAGAAGCACTTAGTCTCAGGCTTAGGATCAGACTTGGGCTTCTTCACTTGAGCAGCAACTTGCTTGCCGTTCTCCTTGAAGTTCCCCTTCTTCCCTTTGCCCTTTTCTTGAAACTAGTGGTCTTGTCAACCATCAACACTTGATGTTTTTCTTGATTTCTACCTTCGTTGATTTCAGCATCACGAAGAGCTTGGGAGTTGTTTCCGTTATCCCTTGCATATTATAGTTCATCACAAAGTTCTACTAACTTGGTGATGGTGACTAGAGAATTCTGTCAATCACTATCTTATCTGGAAGATTAACTCCCACTTGATTCAAGTGATTGTAGTACCCAGACAATCTGAGCACATGCTCACTAGTTGAGCGATTCTCCTCCATCTTTTAGCTATAGAACTTGTTGGAGACTTCATATCTCTCAAGTCGGGTATTTGCTTGAAATATTAACTTCAAATCCTGGAACATCTCGTATGGTCCATGACGTTCAAAACGTCTTTGAAGTCCCGATTCTAAGCCATTAAGCATGGTGCACTAAACTATCAAGTAGTCATCATATTGAGCTAGCCAAACGTTCATAACGTCTGCATCTGCTCCTGCAATAGGTCTGTCACCTAGCGGTGCATCAAGGACATAATTTTTCTATGCAGCAATGAGGATAAACCTCAGATCACGGATCCAATCCGCATCATTGCTTCTAACATCTTTCAACACAGTTTTCTCTATGAACATATCAAAATAAACACAGGAAAGCAATAACGCGAGCTATTGATCTACAACATAATTTGCAAAATACTACCAGGACTAAGTTCATGCTAAATTTAAATTCAATTTAATCATATTACTTAAGAACTCCCACTTAGATAGACATCCCTCTAATCCTCTAAGTGATCACGTGATCCAAATCAACTAAACCATGTCCGATCATCACGTGAGATGGAGTAGTTTCATTGGTGAACATCACTATGTTGATCATATCTACTATATGATTCACGCTCGAACTTTCGGTCTCTGTGTTCCGAGGCCATATCTGTATATGCTTGGCTCGTCAAGTCTAACCTGAGTATTTCGCGTGTGCAACTGTTTTGCACCCGTTGTATTTGAACGTAGAGCCTATCACACCCGATCATCACGTGGTGTCTCAGCACGAAGAACTTTCCCAACGGTGCATACTCAGGGAGAACACTTCTTGATAATTTAGTGAGAGATCATCTTATAATGCTACCGACAATCAAAGCAAGACAAGATGCATAAAAGATAAACATCACATGCAATCAATATAAGTGATATGATATGGCCATCATCATCTTGTGCTTGTGATCTCCATCTCCGAAGCACCATCATGATCACCATCGTCACCGGCGCGACACCTTGATCTCCATCGTAGCATCGTTGTCGTCTCGCCAATCTTATGCTTCCACGACTATCGCTACCGCTTAGTGATAAAGTAAAGCATTACATCACGATTGCATTGCATACAATAAAGTGACAACCATATGGCTCCTGCCAGTTGCCGATAACTCGGTTACAAAACATGATCATCTCATACAATAAAATTTAGCATCATGTCTTGGCCATATCACATCACAACATGCCCTGCAAAAACAAGTTAGACGTCCTCTACTTTGTTGTTGCAAGTTTTACGTGGCTGCTACGGGCTTAAGCAAGAACCAATCTCACCTACGCATCAAAACCACAATGATAGTTTGTCAAATAGACTCCGTTTTAACCTTCGCAAAGACCGGGCGTAGCCGCACTTGGTTCAACTAAAGTTGGAGAAACAGTCACCCGCAAGCCACCTTTGTGCAAAGCACGTCGGGAGAACCGGTCTCGCATAAGCGTACGCGTAATGTCGGTCCGGGCCGCTTCATCCAACATTACCGCCGAACCAAAGTATGACATGCTGGTAGGCAATATGACTTATATCGCCCACAACTCACTTGTGTTCTACTCGTGCATATAACATCAAACCATAAAACCTAGGCTCGGATGCCACTGTTGGGTAACGCAGTAATTTCAAAAAAATTCCTACGCACATGCAAGATCATGGTGATGCACAGCAACGAGAGGGGAGAGTGTTGTCTACGTACCCACGCAGACCGACTGCGGAAGCGTTGACACAACGTAGAGGAAGTAGTCGTACGTCTTCCCGATCTGACCGATCCAAGCACCGTTACTCCGGCACCTCCGAGTTCTTAGCACACGTACAGCTCGATGACGATCCCCGAGCTCCGATCCAGCAAAGCGTCGGGGAGGAGTTCCGTCAGCACGATGGCGTGGTGACGATCTTGATGTACTACCGACGCAGGGCTTCGCCTAAGCACTACAACGATATGATCGAGGTGGAATATAGTGGCAGGGGGCACCGCACACGGCTAAGGAACGATCACGTGGATCAACTTGTGTGTCTAGAGGTGCCCCCCCTGCCCCTGTATATAAAGGATCCAAGGGGGGGGGTGTGGCCGGCCCTATGGTGGCGCGCAGGAGGAGTCCTACTCCTACCTACCCCCCCCCCCCAAACCTTGTCCAACTAGGAGAGGTGGAGGGAGAATAGGAAAGGGGGGGGGGCGCTGCCCCTCCCTCCTTGTCCAATTTGGACTAGGGGGAGAGGGGGCGCGCGGCCTGCCCTGGCAGCCCCTTCCTCTTCTCCACATTAGGCCCATGAGGCCCATTAACCCCCAGTAGGTTCCGGTAACCCCCCGGTGCTCCGGTTTTATCCGATACTTCTCCGGAACCCTTCCGGTGTCCGAATATAGTCATCCAATATATCAATCTTTATGTCTCGACCATTTCGAGACTCCTCGTCATGTCCGTGATCACATACGGGACTCCGAACTAACTTCGGTACATCAAAATGCATAAACTCATAATAACCGTCATCGTAACGTTAAGCGTGCGGACCCTACGGTTCGAGAACAATGTAGACATGACTGAGACAAATCTCCGGTCAATAACCAATAGCGGGACCTGGATGCCCATATTGGATCCTACATATTCTATGAAGATCTTTATCGGTCAGACCGCATAACAACATACGTTGTTCCCTTTGTCATCGGTATGTTACTTGCCCGAGATTCGATCGTCGGTATCCAATACCTAGTTCAATCTCGTTACCGGCAAGTCTCTTTACTCGTTTTGTAATACATCATCCCGCAACTAACTCATTAGTTGCAATGCTTGCAAGGCTTATGTGATGTGCATTACCGTGAGGGCCCAGAGATACCTCTCCGACAATCGGAGTGACAAATCATAATCTTGAAATACGCCAACCCAACATCTACCTTTGGAGACACCTGTAGAGCTCCTTTATAATCACCCAGTTACGTTATGACGTTTGGTAGCACACAAAGTGTTCCTCCGGTAAACGGGAGTTGCATAATCTCATAGTCATAGGAACATGTATAAGTCATGAAGAAAGCAATAGCAACATACTAAACGATCGGGTGCTAAGCTAATGGAATGGGTCATGTCAATCAGATCATTCAACTAATGATGTGACCTCGTTAATCAAATAACAACACTTTATTCATGGTTAGGAAACATAACCATCTTTGATTAACGAGCTAGTCAAGTAGAGGCATACTAGTGACACTAAGTTTGTCTATGTATTCACACATGTATTATGTTTCCGGTTTAATACAATTCTAGCATGAATAATAAACATTTATCATGATATAAGGAAATAAATAATAACTTTATTATTGCCTCTAGGGCATATTTCCTTCATGTCCATCACATCATTCTCCTAATGATGTGATCTCGTTATCAATGACATCCAATGTCCATAGTCAGGAAACCATGACTACCTGTTGATCAACGAGCTAGTCAACTAGAGGCTTACTAGGGACATGTTGGTGTCTATTATTCACACATGTATTACGATTTCCGGATAACACAATTATAGCATGAATAAAAGACAATTATCATGAACAAGGAAATATAACAATAATCCTTTTATTATTGCCTGTAGGGCATATTTCCAACAGTCTCCCACTTGCACTAGAGTCAATAATCTAGTTACATTGTGATGAATCGAACACCCATGGAATTCTGGTGTTGGTCATGTTTTGCTCTAGGGAGAGGTTTAGTCAACGGATCTGCTACATTCAGGTCCGTATGTACTTTACAAATATCTATGTCTCCATCTTGAACATTTTCACGAGTGGAGTTGAAGCGACGCTTGATGTGCCTTGTCTTCTTGTGAAACCTGGGCTCCTTGGCAAGTGCAATAGCTCCAGTGTTGTCACAGAAGAGCTTGATTGGCCCCGACGCATTGGGTATGACTCCTAGGTCGGTGATGAACTCCTTCACCCAAATTGCTTCATGCGCTGCCTCCGAGGCTGCCATGTACTCCGCTTCACATGTAGATCCCGCCACGACGCTCTGCTTGCAACTGCACCAGCTTACTGCCCCACCATTCAAAATATACACGTATCCAGTTTGTGACTTAGAGTCATCCAGATCTGTGTCGAAGCTAGCGTCGACGTAACCCTTTACGACGAGCTCTTCGTCACCTCCATAAACGAAAAACATTTCCTTAGTCCTTTTCAGGTACTTCAGGATATTCTTGACCGCTGTCCAGTGTTCCTTGCCGGGATTACTTTGGTACCTTCCTACCAAACTTACAGCAAGGTTTACATCATGTCTGGTACACAGCATGGCATACATAATAGAACCTATGGCTGAGGCATAGGGGATGACACTCATCTCTTCTATATCTTCTGCCGTGGTCAGACATTGAGCTGAGCTCAATTTCACACCTTGCAGCACAGGCAAGAACCCCTTCTTAGACTGATCCATATTGAACTTCTTCAATATCTTATCAAGGTATGTGCTTTGTGAAAGACCTATGAGGCATCTTGATCTATCTCTATAGATCTTGATGCCTAATATATAAGCAGCTTCTCCAAGGTCATTCATTGAAAAACTCTTATTCAAGTAGGCCTTAATGTTGTCCAAGAGTTCTATATCATTTCCCATCAAAAGTATGTCATCTACATATAATATGAGAAATGCTACAGAGCTCCCACTCACTTTCTTGTAAACGCAGGCTTCTCCATAAGTCTGTGTAAACCCAAACGCTTTGATCATCTCATCAAAGCGAATGTTCCAACTCCGAGATGCTTGCACCAGCCCATAAATCGAGCGTTGGAGCTTGCACACCTTGTCAGCATTCTTAGGATCGACAAAACCTTCCGGCTGCATCATATACAATTCTTCCTTGAGGAAACCATTAAGGAATGCCGTTTTGACGTCCATTTTCCATATCTCATAATCATAGAATGTGGCAATTGCTAACATGATTCGGACGGACTTTAGCTTTGCTACCGGTGAGAAAGTCTCATCGTAGTCAACTCCTTGAACTTGTCGATAACCCTTAGCGACAAGCCGAGCTTTATAGATGGTCACATTACCATCCCCGTCTGTCTTCTTCTTAAAGATCCATTTATTTTCTATGGCTCGCCGCTCAACGGGCAAGTCAGTCAAAGTCCATACTTCATTTTCATACATGGATCCTATCTCGGATTTCATGGCTTCTAGACATTTGTCGGAATCCGGGCCCGCCATCGCTTCTTCATAGTTTGAAGGTTCACCGTTGTCTAACAACATGATTTCCAAGACAGGGTTGCCGTACCACTCTGGTGCGGAACGTGTCCTTGTGGACCTACGAATTTCAGTAGTAGCTTGATCAGAAGTATCTTGATCATCATCATTAACTTCCTCTCTAGTCGGTGCAGGCACCTCAGGAACATTTTCTTGAGTTGCGCCATTTTCCGGTTCAAGAGGTAATACTTCATCAAGTTCTACTTTCCTCCCACTTACTTCTTTCGAGAGAAACTCTTTCTCTAGAAAGGATCCATTATTGGCAACAAAGATCTTGCCTTCGGATTTGAGGTAGAAGGTATACCAATAGTTTCTTTAGGGTATCCTATGAAGACACATTTTTCTGACTTGGATTCGAGCTTTTTAGGTTGAAGTTTCTTGACATAAGCATCGCATCCCCAAACTTTTAGAAACGACAGCTTAGGTTTCTTCCCAAACCATAATTCATACGGTGTCGTCTCAATGATTTCGACGGAGCCCTATTTAAAGTGAATACGGCAGTCTCTAAAGCATAGCCCCAAAAAGATAGCGGTAAATCGGTAAGAGACATTATAGATCACACCATATCTAATAGAGTGTGATTACGACGTTCAGACACACCATTACGCTGAGGTGTTCCAGGCGGCGTGAGTTGTGAAACTATTCCACATTTTCTTAAGTGTGTGCCAAATTTGTGACTCAAGTATTCTCCTCCACGATCTGATTGTAGGAACTTGATTTTCCTGTCACGTTGATTTTCAACCTCACTCTGAAATTCCTTAAACTTTTCAAAGGTCTCAGACTTGTCTTTCATCAAATAGATATACCCATATCTACTCAAGTCATCAGTGAGGGTGAGAACATAACGATAGCCACCGCGAGCCTCAACACTCATTGGACCGCACACATCAGTATGTATGATTTCTAATAAGTTGGTTGCTCACTCCATTGTTCCTGAGAACGGAGTCTTGGTCATTTTACCCATGAGGCATGGTTCGCACGTGTCAAATGATTCGTAATCAAGAGACTCTAAAAGTCCATCCGCATGGAGCTTCTTCATGCGTTTGACACCTATGTGACCAAGGCGGCAGTGCCACAAGTATGTGGGACTATCATTATCAACCTTACATCTTTTGGTACTCACACTATGAATATGTGTAGCATTACGCTCGAGATTCATTAAGAATAAACCATTCACCATCGGAGCATGACCATAAAACATATCTCTCATATAAATAGAACAACCATTATTCTCGGATTTAAATGAGTAGTCATCTCGTATCAAACGAGATCCTGATACAATGTTCATGCTCAAACTTGGCACTAAATAACAATTATTAAGGTTCAAAACTAATCCCGTAGGTAAATGAAGAGGCAGCGTGCCGACGGCGATCAAATCGACCTTGGAACCATACCCGACGCGCATCGTCACCTCGTCCTTCGCCAGTCTCCGCTTATTCCGCAGCTCCTGCTTTGAGTTACAAATGTGAGCAACTGCACCGGTATCAAATACCCAAGAGCTACTACGAGTACTGGTAAGGTACACATAAATTACATGTATATCACATATACCTTTTGTGATGCCGGCCTTCTTGTCCGCTAAGTATTTGGGGCAGTTCCGCTTCCAGTGACCACTTCCCTTGCAATAAAAACACTCAGTCTCGGGCTTGGGTCCATTCTTTGGCTTCTTCCCGACAGCTTGCTTGCCGGGCGCGGCAACTCCCTTGCCGTCCTTCTTAAAGTTCTTCTTACCCTTGCCCTTTTTGAACTTAGTGGTTTTATTCACCATCAACACTTGATGTTCCTTTTTGACTTCTACCTCTGCTGATTTCAGCATTGCAAACACTTCAGGAATGGTCTTTTCCATCCCCTGCATATTGAAGTTCATCACAAAGCTCTTGTAACTCGGTGGAAGCGACTGAAGGATTCTATCAATGACCGCGTCATCCGGGAGATTAACTCCCAGCTGAGTCAAGCGGTTATGCAACCCAGACATAGTGAGTATGTGCTCACTGACAGAACTGTTTCCCTCCATCTTACAGCTGAAGAACTTGTCGGAGACTTGATATCTCTCGACCCGGGCATGAGCTTGGAAAACCATTTTCAGCTCTTCGAACATCTCATATGTTCCGTGTCTCTCAAAACGTTTTTGGAGCCCCGGCTCTAAGCTGTAAAGCATGCCGCACTGAACGAGGGAGTAGTCATCGGTACGTGCCTGCCAAGCGTTCATAACATCTTATTCTGCAGGGAGAACAGGTGCATCACCCAGCGGTGCTTGTAGGACATAATCTTTCTTGGCAGCTATGAGGATGATCCTCAGGTTCCGGACCCAGTCCGTGTAGTTGCTGCCATCGTCTTTCAGCTTGGTTTTCTCTAGGAACGCGTTGAAGTTGAGGACTACGTTGGCCATTTGATCTACAAGACATATTGTAAATATTTTAGACTAAGTTCATGATAATTAAGTTCATCTAATCAAATTATTCAATGAACTCCCACTTAGATAGACATCCCTCCAGTCATCTAAGTATAACATGATCCGAGTTAACTAGGCCGTGTCCGATCATCACGTGAGACGGACTAGTCAACATCGGTGAACATCTTCATGTTGATCGTATCTTCTATACAACTCATGCTCGACCTTTCGGTCTTCTATGTTCCGAGGCCATGTCTGTACATGCTAGGCTCGTCAAGTCAACCTAAGTGTTTGCATGTGTAAATATGTCTTACACCCGTTGTATGTGAACGTTGGAATCTATCACACCTGATCATCACGTGGTGCTTCGAAACAACGAACTGTCGCAACAGTGCACAGTTAGGGGGAACATTTTCTTGAAATTATTATGAGGGATCATCTTATTTACTACCGTCGTTCTAAGTAAACAAGATGCAAAAACATGATAAACATCACATGCAATCAAATAATAATAGTGACATGATATGGCCAATATCACATAGCTCTTTTGATCTCCATCTTGGGGCTCCATGATCATCTTGTCACCGGCATGACACCATGATCTCCATCATCGTGTCTCCATGAAGTTGCTCGCCAACTATTACTTCTACTACTACGGCTAACGCGTTTAGCAATAAAGTAAAGTAATTTACATGGCGTTTCTCAATGACACGCAGGTCATACAAAAAATAAAGACAACTCCTATGGCTCCTGCCGGTTGTCATACTCATCGACATGCAAGTCGTGATTCCTATTACAATAGCATGAACATCTCATACATCACATATATATCATTCATCACAACTTTGGCCATATCACATCACAAAACACTTGCTGCAAAAACAAGTTAGATGTCCTTTAATTGTTGTTGCAAGTTTTACATGGCTGCAATAGGGTTCTAGCAAGAACGTTTTCTTACCTACGTGAAAGCCACAACGTGATTTGTCAACTTCTATTTACCCTTCATAAGGACCCTTTTCATCGAATCCGCTCCAACTAAAGTGGGAGAGACAGACACCCGCCAGCCACCTTATGCAACTAGTGCATGTCAGTCGGTGGAACCGGTCTCACGTAAGCGTACGTGTAAGGTTGGTCCGGGCCGCTTCATCCCACAATACCGTTGAAGCAAGATAAGACTAGTAGCGGCAAGAAAGTTGACAACATCAACGCCCACAACAAATTGTGTTCTACTCGTGCATAGAGAACTACGCATAGACCTAGCTCATGATGCCACTGTTGGGGAACGTTGCAGAAAACAAAAATTTTCCTACGGTTTCACCAAGATCCATCTATGAGTTCATCTAGCAACGAATGGTTGGATGCATCTACGTACCTTGTAGATCGCGAGCGGAAGCGTTCAAAGAACAGGGATGAGGGAGTCGTACTCGACGTGATCCAAATCACCGGAGATCCTAGCGCCGAACGAATGGCACCTCCGCGTTCAACACACGTACGGTCAGCGTAACATCTCCTCCTTCTTGATCCATCAAGGGGGAAGGAGAGGTTGAGGAAGATGGCTCCAGCAGAAGCACGACGGCGTGGTGGTGATGGAGCTGCAGTACTCCGGCAAGGCTTCGCCAAGCTCTATGGAGGAGGAGGAGGTGTTGGAGAGGGAGAGGGAGCACCAATGGCGTAGGTGAGAGGCCCTCCCTCCCCCCACTATATATAGGGGGCCTAGGGGGGGGGCGCCGGCCCTAGGAGATGCAATCTCCTAGGGGGGGCGGCGGCCAAGGGGTGGGGGGCTTGCCCCCCAAGCAAGGGGGCGCCCCCCTTTAGGGTTTCCCCACCCTAGGCGCATGGGCCCTAGGGGAAGTGGCGCCCCAGCCCACTTTGGGCTGGATCCTTTCCCACTTCAGCCCATGGGGCCCTCCGGGATAGGTGGCCCCACTCGGTGGGCCCCCGGGACCCTTCCGGTGGTCCCGGTACAATACCGGTGACCCTGAAACTTGCCCCGATGGCCGAAATAGCACTTCCTATATATAATTCTTTACCTCCGGACCATTCCGGAAGTCCTCGTGACGTCCACGATCTCATCCGGGACTCCGAACAACATTCGGGTTACTGCATATACATATCCCTACAACCCTAGCGTCACCGAACCTTAAGTGTGTAGACCCTACGGGTTCGGGAGACATGTAGACATGACCGAGATTGCTCTCCAGTCAATAACCAACAGCGGGATCTGGATACCCATGTTGTCTCCCACATGCTCCTCGATGATCTCATCGGATGAACCACGATGTCGAGGATTCAAGCAACCCCGTATCCAATTCCCTTTATCAATCGGTATGTTACTTGCCCGAGATTCGATCATCGGTATCCCAATACCTCGTTCAATCTCGTTACCGGCAAGTCACTTTACTCGTACCGTAATGCATGATCCCGTGACCAGACACTTGGTCACTTTGAGCTCATTATGATGATGCATTACCGAGTGGGCCCAGTGATACCTCTCCGTCATACGGAGTGACAAACCCCAGTCTTGATCCGTGTCAACCCAACAGACACTTTCGGAGATACCCGTAGTATACCTTTATAGTCACCCAGTTACGTTGTGACGTTTGATATACCCAAAGCACTCCTACGGTATTCGGGAGTTACACGATCTCATGGTCTAAGGAAATGATACTTGACATTGGAAAACTCTAGCAAATGAACTATACGATCTTGTGCTATGTTTAGGATTGGGTCTTGTCCATCACATCATTCTCCTAATGATGTGATCTCATTATCAATGACATCCAATGTCCATAGTCAGGAAACCATGACTATCTATTGATCAATGAGCTAGTCAACTAGAGGCTTACTAGGGACATGTTGGTGTCTATTATTCACACATGTATTACGATTTCCGGATAACACAATTATAGCATGAATAAAAGACAATTATCATGAACAAGGAAATATAATAATAATCCTTTTATTATTGCCTCTAGGGCATATTTCCAACATTAACTTGGTTGATGTAGTCGTACGTCTTTCACGGCCCAACCGATCAAGCACCAAAACTACGGCACCTCCGAGTTCTAGCACACGTTCAGCTCGATGATGATCCCCGGACTCCGATCCAGCAAAGTGTCGGGGAAGAGTTCCGTCAGCACGACGGCGTGGTGACGATCTTGATGTACTAATGTCGCAGGGCTTCGCCTAAGCACCGCTACAATATTATCGAGGACTATGGTGGAAGGGGGCACCGCACATGGCTAAGAATATGATCACGTGGATCAACTTGTGTCTCTAGGGGGTGCCCCTGCCTCCGTATATAAAGGCTCAAAGGGGGGGTGCGGCCGGCCAGGAGAGGTGCGCCAGGAGGAGTCCTACTCCCTCCGGGAGTAGGACTTCTCCCCTTTCCTAGTTGGAATAGGATTCGCGGAGGAGAGAGAGGAGGAAGGGGGGCCGGCCCCCTCTCCTTGTCCTATTCGGACCAAGGGAGGGGAGAGGCGCGCGGCCCATCTCTGGCTACCTCTCCTCTCTTCCACTAAGGCCCACTAAGGCCCATATATCTCCCGGGGGGTTCCGGTAACCTCCCGGTACTCCGGTAAAATCCCGATTTCACCCGGAACACTTCCGATATCCAAACATAGGCTTCCAATATATCAATCTTTATGTCTTGACCATTTCGAGACTCCTCGTCATGTCCGTGATCACATCCGGGACTCCGAAAAACCTTCGGTACATCAAAACGCATAAACTCATAATATAACTGTCATCGAAACCTTAAGCGTGCGGACCCTACGGGTTCGAGAACAATGTAGACATGACCGAGACACGTCTCCGGTCAATAACCAATAGCGGGACCTGGATGCCCATATTGGTTCCTACATATTCTACGAAGATCTTTTATCGGTCAGACCGCATAACAACATACGTTGTTCCCTTTGTCATCGGTATGTTACTTGCCTGAGATTCGATCATCGGTATCCAATACCTAGTCCAATCTCGTTACCGGCAAGTCTCTTTACTCGTTCCGTAATACATCATCCCGCAACTAACTCATTAGTTGCAATGCTTGCAAGGCTTAAGTGATGTGCATTACCGAGAGGGCCCAGAATACCTCTCCGACATTCGGAGTGACAAATCCTAATCTCGAAATACGCCAACCCAACATGTACCTTTGGAGACACCTGTAGAGCTCCTTTATAATCACCCAGTTACATTGTGAAGTTTGGTAGTACACAAAGTGTTCCTTCGACAAACGGGAGTTGCATAATCTCATAGTTATAGGAACATGTATAAGTCATGTAGAAAGCAATAGCAACATACTAAACGATCGGGTGCTAAGCTAATGGAATGGGTCATGTCAATCAGATCATTCAACTAATGATGTGATCCCGTTAATCAAATAACAACTCTTTGTCCATGGTTAGGAAACATAACCATCTTTGATTAACGAGCTAGTCAAGTAGAGGCATACTAGTGACACTCTGTTTGTCTATGTATTCACACATGTATTATGTTTCCGGTTAATACAATTCTAGCATGAATAATAAACATTTATCATGATATAAGGAAATAAATAATAACTTTATTATTGCCTCTAGGGCATATTTCCTTCAGGAAGCTGGGAAAGTCTCAGTCTTGGGTAGACACGAGCTTGTCTCCGGTCTTCGTCGAGACGGTTGTGTCCGGTACAGCATAGTGAGGCATGATGAGTGGTGATTGTGTCTGTTGGTTGAAACATATTTGTCATGCTAACCATGCAGGGAATACTTGAACCTCCTGAGTCGACCATAGATCGAGTCTTGTTCCGATAACCCCCATACTTGTTTCGTGCTACCACTTGTCCCTGCCATAGGTAGGGTACGGTTCAATAAGTTGTCAACCCCTTTCCTAGCACACACCGTACAGAGAGGCCATGGTGGAAGATACCGGAGGCATCCGGTAGGCATGCCACCTAGTCCGGGGGCATGGGTGTTTTCGGTTGTAGCCGAAAGGGTAGCTCCCCTAGTTTGCGTGCGGTATAAATTTTGTGATCCCATGCTAGTTGAGGTTGTAGCCTCCCCACTTAGAGTTTTGCTTAACAGGTGTCAAGGGTGATTCCAGACACCGGTGAGTTAGGCTGGTGTGTGCGGTCAGGTGTGTTTTCAATCAAAAGACCGTAGACGGAATTAGTCCCGGCGGACTAAAGAAATTCGTTACTCGTGGGTAAAGAGTACACCCTCTGCAGAGATTATGTCCATTCGAATAGCCGTGTCCATGGTTAAGGACTACAGTCTGGGATGGGTCAAGTGTCGGTCTTAGAGTCGGTCTTCAGAGGAAAAACTACTAAACCAGAACCTTGATTATGACCTGTGACATATAATGATTATGATCACTATTATCATGGACTAACCATTTGTATTATTTAAATTAATGAGTATCCTTGGGACGGTTCTACCTCCCGAATATTCACTGTGATGATTCTTTATAAGCCCTTTATGTGGTGTCGCTGAGACGCCCGACTGTGGCATGCTTGTTATTCTTTGTCTTTATAAGCCCTTTATGTGGTGTCGCTGAGACACCCGGCTGTGGCATGCTTGTTATTCTTTGTCTTTATAAGCTCTTTATGTGGTGTCGCTCAAACGCCCGACTGAGGCATGCCTCATATTATTATCCTTTCGAGGCGTCACTTCAGACACCCGACCGGTGCATTCTATTTCTACTCTCTGATTGCATATCCATATTTGACATGAATAACCTGCTTGCATGCAGCATGATTTTTTTTATTTATGACTGACGTTGTGATCATAGAGAATTTCAGAGCATGATTATTCATTTGTTATATTATACCCGTGTTCACAATGTTTGCGACTACATTCAAAAGTACTCACTGGCTTGTCCCTGGCTATTGTCTTGGCCAGATTTCTTGCGTGGAGAGGAGCGTTGCGACGATAGCCCCGGAACCTACGCAAAGGAGATAGCAGCCTCGCGAAGATAGGAATTATCCTGGTCAGCTGTTCCTATGGGAAATGGAGTCCCATAGACGCTGATGATCCACAAACCGTGTCAGGACCCCGATTCCAAGCCACATCGATCTAGCCGGTAACACCTCATATCACTTTGCGGCCTCACGCACGATATCCCACGGGTGTCGCCTTACCATGGCCCAGGACCGTTTGCGCCTTTTGGCTCACGTATTCGCTAGCATCCATATGACAAAGAACCCGGGCCGACATGGCTAGTCGTGAACCCAAAGCGGCGCAGACCTATGGAGACAGGCATACATGAATCACATCGAGCATGTCGGTCATCAGCGAGTGATTCCGGGCTGTAGCACTGGGCTAACAGGACTCCGGGGAACCCGGGCTGTAGCAGGCTAGGCAGGACTCGGAAGTCACCGTGTGACATTTCCTCGAAGGGACAGACATAGGAACGAAGTGAAACACATGCCGGCCAGTCAAGTGTCCTGAACAGTAGTGCTGGGCTAGCAGGACTCCGGTGAACCGGGCTGTAGCGGACTACTATGGCTCGAGGAACACTAGACTACATTTCCCCATAAGAAAGGCTGCCAAGGATAAACAACTAGATTGTCGGATCCCACTCATACCAAGCATTTCAATCATACACACAATATGCCCGATATGAGTACATACAACATGGCATCACAACAAAACTCTACAACTCAAGTACTTTATTTAAAGGCTCCAGAGAGCCATACATAACATGTTCATACAGATAGGGGTCACATGACCCGACACTCAAGTCATACAATCATACAAGCACATGCGGAAGCAACCGGTCTGAGTACAGACACTAGAAAGAAAGAAGGCTTCTCGAAGCCTGTCTATCTACATAGGGCCCTCCATGGCCAGGATCACCACCTGGGTGGCTAGTCACTCGTCGACATCAAGGTCTACATAAAACCCATCAGAGGGGGCAGTGTTGTCGTCTGAAAACAATAAATAAGCAAACATGAGTACAAAGGTACTCAGCAAGTCTTACAACAGAACCTACTATACATGCTTATTCTCAAGAAGGTGGTGGGGTTATTGCAGCAAGCCAGCTTGACTCTTGGCTAAGCTATCCTACGGAACTTCTTTAGTAAAATAGTTTTCGCACACGAGTCCACTACTCACTAACACAATACTCCACCATGGATCCTCCCTCGTCATCCTACGAGAGGGCCATCCTCGGTACTCACACTTATCTTGAGTCTTTTAGTAGTATCCATTAACTTGTCTATGAACTGTATAGGCAACCAAGTAGTCCTTTACCGCGGATGCGGCTATTCGAATAGTTTTATACCCTGCAGGGGTGTACTTCGTCACACATGTTTCCACCACTTAGCGTCTGCACACGACTTGTGCTCGGCAAACTTCAAGCGAAAACCGACGTGGGTGTAGACCACGACCTGACTAACCTCACAAGTCTCTAGTCTAGGTTTATCGCCTATTCAGGTTCCATCCGCAAGGAAATCCAGCCGGGGTGTCCTCAACGGCCCCAAACGATGTGTACATGGTCCCGAGACGCCAAACGGGCGCCCGGCATACCCGGCCACATTGTATCTACCGCATCATAGCCCACCCCTAGGGTCAGCGCTACGCACGACCGCCAACACATGTCCTACAAACACCAGAAACTAGTTGCAACTCCTGGACAGAGGTGAGAGGGGTCAGTAAGTCGAGCGGGGTCATATTTCAGGGCCCAATGTGTGGTAGTAGCTGAATCTTAAATCACGCATACAGATCTCAGTTCTTAGGGACGGCCTCAATGAAACAACCCACCATGTACTCCTACATGGCCTCTCATCGATACCTTTACCAAAACATGTTCAACACATCCCTCATATTACCGACATAAGCATTTCACTCCAGCCCATCACCCAGATGAACCAGACCTGACACAACTCTAAGCATAGCAGGCATAGCAAGGTAGGAATCACATACATGGCTCAATCAACTCCTACACATGCTAGTGGGTTTCATCTAGTTACTGTGGCAATGACAGGTCATGCAGAGGATAAGGGTTCAACTACCGTAGCACACAACAGTTTGAATCGCGATGTCTTAATGCAGTAAACAAGAGCAGAAGCGAGAACATGGGTTGTATCGGAATGATCAATGGTTGCTTGCCTGACGGAGTGGTAGCGGGATACTGCCCTTCAGTTGGATACTCGTGAATATCCTCGGAGGCAGAACCTACCACGAAGAACACATCGGAACACAATCAACACATGACGATATGCAACAATATGATGCATGCTATGACATGGCAATATGAATGTGTCTTGGCCTAATGCAAGCTAAAATAGAAAGGGATGAACTCATTTGAATCAAAGATTCAAATATTAGCTCATTAAACATGGCCTTAATAGTGCATTTCCTTATTCTGCTTAAACAGCAAGTAAACTTGTTTTTTCATGCATGAAACCATTACATATGGATAGATTGAATTTTTCTGATAATTTTTCATATATAAATTATTTCATTTGGAGTTACGGTTGAATTTCTATGATTTTTAGAAGTTTCAAACATTTTCTGGAATTTCCTGAATAAAAATAAATCCAGAAAATGCATTACTGCGTCAGCATTATGTCAGGATGACGTCAGTGGTCAACGGGGACGTCCAGGTCAAACCTGACTGGTGGGTCCCGCGTGTCAGTAGTTAATTAAGCTAATTATCTTTAATTAAAACTAATCTGATTTAGTTAACAGAGGGGGCCCACTTGTCATTGACTCAGGGGAGTCAAACTGGGCCCACCCAGGGGTCAAACTGGGTCAACTCGCTGGCGACTCGACGCCGGCGAGGCCTGAGACGGCGGAGGCCTTCGGATTTGGTCCTCCGGTGACCAAATCGACGGCAGAGAAGTGCTACGCGTAGCTGGGGAGCTACCGCATCCAGTGGTGCAAGTTGTTAGACACGGGGACGCCGGAAACGACGCCGGCGAGCTCGACAGCGGCGGCCGGAGTTCGGCCAACGGCGGGTTAGGCGATGCAGGGCGCTAGGGGAGGCGCTGGTGTGTGCTACGTGCTCCTGGTGAGGTGTGGAGCACGGTGGTGTGCCCGGCTTCAAGCCACTGTGGCTCTGGCCACGACGGCGACGAGGCACGGCGCCGGCGAGCTTCGGCCGTGGTGGAAGATGGAGCTAGGGGACGGGAACGGAGGGGGCGAGCACGGGGAAAGAATTAGGAGCTCACAGGGAGTCGTGTGGCGGTCTCAGCGGGCTCGGGGACGGGCTGGAGAAGAGGTGCGGTCGCCGGCGATCTCGGATGCCCGAGGTAGAAGACGACGGCGATGGCGGTGCTGCAGGGCCTCCGGCGAAGCGTGGCTCGGTGGGGAGGGCGAGGGAGTCGAGGCGGAGCTAATGGGCTCGTCGGAGGGGCGAGGGGATGTCTCTGGCGGCGACTATGGCGATCGGCGGCGAGGGACGCGCTCGGCCATTGCGGGAGAGGATGAGGGAGACAAGGGGGAGAGTGAGAGAGGATGAGAGGGGGACGTGGGGGTCGCGTGGCGTCCCTGGGCGTCTCCCGGGCATCGGCAGAAGCAAGAGGTGGCCGGCGCGTGGCCGGCGCGAGGCGAGCATGCGCCCCTGCCTTCTGGCGCGAGGAGGACGACGACTGGCAAGCCAGTCGACCTGGGCCGAGCCAGGTGGCTGGGCCAGCCAGGTAAGGCCCAGGTAAACTTCCCTCTCTCTCTTTTTTTATTTGTTTCTGTTTTTCTAATTAACTGCAACTGTTGGGCTTTAAATAAAATACTAAAACGTTTCCAAAAATCCTGAAAATAATTGTGGGCTCTGTTTAGAATATATCCAATAGCAAACATTTATTTCCAGAATTATTTGAGCATTTAAATTATTTTATAGCATTTAAATGCCCAAATTCAAATACTTATGATTTAATTCAATGACCTTCTGTTGACCTAGAAAATTGTGCACCAATTTTGCCAGAGGTTCTAACCTAAGACAAAGAGGGTGAACTTTTTAGAAGGGCATTTCAGGTTCATTGAAAATAGTTTTAGTAAACCCTAGTTGTTTCCAGGGGGTGTTGGGGGTTTCTGCTTTCCCCATTTCAATTTTAAGAGAAATTTAGACATGATGCACATTCTAACGCTTGAACTAGCTAGGGTGTGACAACTCACCCCCACTCAAAAGAATCTAGTCCCGAGATTTAGGATCCTCTGGAAAGAAGGTGGGGTACTCGAGTCGAAGACGATCCTCCCTTTCCCAAGTGGCTTCTTTCTCGGAATGGTGTGACCATTGAACCTTGAGAAACTTGATATTACGACATCGAGTGGTACGCTCAGCTTGATCAAGGATACGAACGGGATATTCCCGATAGGAGAGGTTATCTTGTAGATCAAGCGTTTCGTGGTCCACTCCACGAATAGGATCCGCGAAGCAACGCCTAAGTTGTGAAACATTGAAGACATCGTGAACTCTGGAAAGATGCGGAGGTAGTTCCAATTGGTAGGCAACTTCTCCTCGTTTGGCAAGAATGTGAAAGGGTCCAATGTAACGAGGAGCCAATTTGCCTTTGACACCGAAACAATGGGTTCCCTTTAGCGGAGTAACCCGAAGGTAAGCCTTCTCGTCGACCTCATAAGTCATAGGCTTATGTTTACGATCATATTGACTCTTTTGACGAGATTGGGCTGTTTTTAATTTCTCATGAATAACGCGAACCTGCTCTTCTGCTTCCTGAATCATACCCGGGCCAAAGAGTTGTCTTTCCCCGGTTTCTGACCAGTTAAGAGGCGTTCGACATTTTCGTCCATAAAGAACTTTGAAAGGAGCCTTGCCTAGGCTAGCTTGATAACTATTGTTATAGGCAAACTCCGCGAAGGGAAGGCATTTCTCCCAACTCATTCCGAACGAGATGACAGAAGCTCGGAGCATATCTTCCAGAATTTGATTGACTCGCTCTACTTGACCACTTGATTGAGGATGGAAGGCGGTGCTAAAGGAGAGATGAGTTCCCATAGCATTTTGGAAACTTTCCCAAAATCGAGAGGTGAAGAGACTCCCACGGTCTGAGTTAATTTCCAATGGGACACCATGAAGAGACACTATTCGAGAGATGTATAAATCGGCTAGCTGGCTAGCGGTGATACTCTCACGAACAGGTAGGAAATGGGCTACTTTGGAAAGTCGGTCGATCATGACAAAGATGGCATTATTCCCTCTCTTGGTCCTGGGAAACCCAGTGATGAAATCCATACTGATTTTATCCCATTTCCATTCAGGAATAGCCAAAGGTTGAAGGGTGCCAGCCGGCTGTTGATGCTTTGCTTTAACACGACGACAGACGTTGCAGCTAGCAATGTACTGAGCAATTTCTCTTTTCATCCTGGTCCACCAAAACCTCTGGCGTAGGTCTTGATACATTTTTGTACTACCGGGATGAATGGTGAGAGGGGATTCATGAGCTTCCTTAAGGATCAACTGGCGTAGATGTTGTTTCTTGGGAACCACCAAACGGTTCTCGAAGAAGACAACACCCCATTTATCCATGGAAAAACATTTAGCAACTCCGCTAGCAATGTTTTCCTTAATCCGGGATATGCCCTTATCACGCTTCTGGGCAGCTATGATTTGATCCATAAGGGTAGGTTTCGCCACCAGGGTGGATAGGAATCCTCGAGGAACAATGTGAAGATTAATCTTACGAAATTCCTCATGGAGAAGTGGTTGACTTTGTTGTAACATCAGGTTGTTACAATAGGACTTACGACTTAGTGCATCAGCCATGACATTGGCTTTGCTCGGGGTGTAAGTTATTCCTAAGTCGTAATCCGAGATCAACTCGACCTTACGTCTTTGCCTGAGATTCAAATCTAGTTGGGTGAAGATATATTTCAAACTTTGGTGATCGGTGAAGATCTCGCAATAATTACCGAGGAGGTAATGTCGCCAAGTTTTAAGTGCATGGACTACAACTGCAAGCTCTAGATCATGTGTGGGATAATTTTCCTCATGTGGGTGTAATTGCCGTGAAGCATAGGCAATTACCTGACGATCTTGCATGAGTATGCAACCTAATCCTTGTCGCGAGGCGTCGCAATAGATAATAAAGTCCTTGGAGAAATCTGGTGGTACTAGTACGGGAGCAGATGTCAGGCGTCTTTTCAGTTCCTGAAAGCTGAACTTGCACTGTGGAGTCCACTCGAACTTTTTATCTTTCTTGAGGAGTTCAGTTAGAGGTTTAGCAACCTTGGAGAAATTTTCGACGAAGCGGCGACAATAGCTCGCTAAGCCAAGGAAGCTCCGAACTTGCTTAACCGTCTCAGGTGGAGTCCAATCAAGGACGGCTTGAACTCACTCGGGATTGACAGCAATACCCTTACCAGAGATTACATGGCCTAGATAGGTCACTTCTGGCAACCAAAATTCACACTTGGAGAATTTGGCATAAAGGCGATGCTCTCGAAGTTTCATCAATACCAGCCTTAGATGTTCGGCATGTTCCTCTTCATTCTTGGAGTACATGAGTATGTCATCGAGGTATACTACGATGAATTTATCCAAGTACTCGATGAAGACCGAGTTCATTAACCGAGAGAAGGTAGCCGGGGCATTGGTTAAACCGAAGGACATGACGGTGTACTCGTATTGGCCATAACGAGTAATAAAGGCCATTTTGGGAATGTCCCCGTTTCTGATTTTGATTTGATGGTAGCCCAACCTCAAATCCATCTTGGAGAAGATTGAGGATCCAGCGAGCTGATCATACAGGTCGTTGATCCTGGGAAGCGGGTATTTATTCTTGATGGTGACCAAGTTGACAGGTCGGTAATCCACAACCATTCAATCCGTTCCATCCTTCTTCTTGACGAAGAGGACGGGGCAAGCCCAAGGAGAGGAACTAGGACGGATGAAACCCTTTTTCAAGGACTCATCGAGTTGGTTCTTAAGCTCGGCTAGTTCCAAGGGTGCCATCTTGTAGGGTCTTCTAGAAATTGGAACGGTTCCTGGAACAAGGTCTATCACAAACTCAACATCCCTGTCAGGTGGAACACCTGGCAGTTCTTCTAGAAAGACATCCGAAAAGTCTCGGACTACCGGAACATCCTCAAGGTCTGGAAGGGGGTTGGCATTTAAGGAGTAAAGCTGGCGCTTGGCCACTCGAGTTAAGACATTGACTGTCTTGCCCGATGGGTGAGTAAGTTGAATGGTTCTAGTGGCACAATCGATCTTAGCATAATGAGCTGACATCCAGTCCATACCTAAGATGATGTTTATGTCCGAGGACTTGAGAGCTATTAAGGATGCAAGGAAGACAAGTCTATCGACAAGAATTTCGTTCCCATGGCTTACTCTAGAAGTTTGCCATCTAGAGCCAGGAGTTTGAATTTCCATGGTAGAGGGCATGTCGCAGAATGTCGTGTTGTGCAATTGAGCATAGTTCTCGGATATGAATGAATGAGATGCTCCAGTATTGAAAAGAACAGATGCCGGATGGCAGTTAACAAGGAGCGTACCAAGGACGACATTAGGATCCTCCTGAGCCTCCTCGGCTGAAACATAGTTGACATGGCCACGTGCAGTGGTGGCCGACTTGGCGTAGAATGTCTTTCCCGCGGACTTACCACGGCCAACGGACTTTCCAGTTTGATTGGAGTTGTTCTGGGGACACTCTCGGCTATAGTGACCTGGCTCTCCGCACTTAAAGCATGTCACCACATTGGGGTGTGGAGCAGCATTAGCAGCGGGGCCACCATAGGGCTTGGGCGGTGCAAATTGCTGGTTGGGACGAGGCACCTCAAAGGATGGCCTCGGAATGAACCTGGGTGGCAGTGCCGTGCTTGGGATCCACACCCGGCGCTTCTGAGCTCCAGAGCTGGATGAAGAGCCAAAATCACGGGAGTGCTTGCATGAAGCGTCATAATCAGTCTGGCCTGTCTCAGCACTGATAGCTTTATTGACCAACTTCTGAAAGGAGGTGCACTCGTGCAGACGAAGATCGCGGTGAAGCTCAGGGCTAAGTCCCTTGCGGAACCTTGCCTGCTTCTTAGCGTCAGTAGAAACCTCTTCGGGAGCATAGCGTGCCAGGTTCCCAAATTCGCGACTATAAGCATCCACAGTCAGTCTTCCTTGGGTGAAGTTGCAGAACTCCTCCCTCTTGCGATCCATGAGACCTTCCGGAATGTGATGCTCACGGAAAGCCTCACTGAATTTAGCCCAAGTGGTGATTTGGCCGACCGGGCGCATAGCTTCGAAGTTTTCCCACCAAAGGCTAGCAGGGCCTTCGAGGTGATAGGCAGCATAAGTAACCTTGTCGGCTTCGGCTACGTTGGCAGAACGTAGCTTGTGGGTGATGCTGCGAAGCCAGTCATCCTCGTCGAGGGGTTCGACGGAATGGTTGAACTTTGGTGGGTATAACTTGATAAAGTCATTGATTGACACCAAGTCATTTCGTGGGTGGCGTGTAGTGTTCTGCTCAATCCGCTCCAGCAGGCGGTTAGTCTCACGCTTGTTTCTTTCCGCCTCCAGCATCACTTCGGCCAGAGAAGGCGGGTCAGGCAGATTTTCACCCCTAGCTGCACTGGCTTCCCCCTGCTCCGAGACAGCAGGGTTGCTGCGGGTGTTGACCATCCTAGGAGAAAACAAGACAACGGTTTAGACAAGGATGGCTCAAACTTAGCAAGGAAGTGCAGAATGTAATGGACAACACGGAATGCAGAGATGTTCATCCGTATGTCATGGTAATATAAAACTGCCATATATATACCAATGGTCATACACATCATACATAGTTTAGTACAAGCCTAGGCTACAGTACAACTATGATGAAAGACGTTACATCTCATCGGAGGCATTCCAAGCTCCTATACATTATTTGTCTACACCTCCGGAATCGATTACACGCAAAGTCATATTCCACAAGTCACGCAGGACAGTGGAGATACAACTACTACAATACTAGTGGTACTACTACTAACTCAGACAGCTCCGTAGTAGTCCTCATAGAAGTCACCTCCATAGCCTGGAAGTTCAACGTGACCATCCGGGAACAGACAGTCCTGAGGAGCCTGTGGACCATAGGGGCTTGGATGAGGTCTTGGACCAACAAACGATGGCCTGCGGGGACCACGGGGTGGGGTGATGCCTCCCACATCACGCCAATCCACCATGTCTGGCAGAGCTGATCTCACAGGATACAGATCCCCTGTATCCATACATCCAGCTTGCACCGCAGGTGCAAACCGAGTCAATGTGGCCCAATGATCAGCACGGGTATTAAAAAGCTCCAGCCTCAAGGCCCGATTCTCTCGGTCCTTATCTTCGAGCATCTCGGCAGTGGTACGAGTTAATGAGTCCTCCTGAGTGGAGTCAGCATAGATAGCCTGAAGATACCCTTGCGCTCCTGGAAGTGAAGCTGGCATGTAACGGAAGTCGGTGTTCCGAAGCAGGCCAGTCCAGACTCGCATGATGGTCATCATGGAATAGGCAGCATCCTGCACAGCCATCTCAACGGTAACCCCGAGTCCATAGGAACAGTGAAGGGCCTCGTTAGATCTAGGATAAGAAGGAAATATCCTGACGGTGCAGAAATACTGGCTTTGATTAAAGTCGCGGAACTGCTCTTCGACGGTGTATTCGGGATACCAACGGTAACCCGTCTCGATCATGACCCAGACTAACATAGCAGTATGACCGGGCACGTCGAGGCACCGGGTCAGGCGAACCACTTGGTTTTGAGCATGGTTGGCCATCTGAAAGCACAACCACAATGCAAAGACATTAGAATTCCTAGGAAAAATTGGACAGCATAACGGCTGTAAATGCTCAGAAAAAGATTTGAGACATCCACAACAGTTCACAATACCACTCAACAACATCATATCAAGGTTCTGATTCAATTAGCAACATACTAGGAATAGTAGAAACTGAACCGGGACTTGTAACAATAATCCTATAAGCTACTACGGATTAGTAACACGTGAACCTGATAGAAGAAGAGAGCCTCGTCCTTAACCCACATTGAATGAGGAGAGAATGACTCAGATCAGAGGCATAGGGTAAAGGAGTAAAAGAGCCTTACGTTCCCTCCCACAATCAATTCCCCTACATATAACTAAAGCATTCCTAGACTCGAGATCGACCAGTTTGGCTCAACGAACCTACAGGCAGTCCGGCTCTGATGCCAACACTGTCAGGACCCCGATTCCAAGCCACATCGATCTAGTCGGTAACACCTCATATCACTTTGCGGCCTCACGCACGATATCCCATGGGTGTCGCCTTACCATGGCCCGGGACCGTTTGTGCCTTTTGGCTCACGTATATGATAGTGTCGCTAGCATCCATATGACAGAGAACCCGGGCCGACATGGCTAGTCGTGCACCCAAAGCGGCGCAGACCTATGGAGACAGGCATACATGAATCACATCGAGCATGTCGGTCATCAGCGAGTGATTCCGGGCTGTAGCACTAGGCTAACAGGACTCCGGGGAACCCGGGCTGTAGTAGGCTAGGAAGGACTCCGGAAGTCACCGCGTGACATTTCCCCGAAGGGACAGACATAGGAACGAAGTGAAACACATGTCGGCCAGTCAAGTGTCCTGAACAGTAGTGCTGGGCTAGCAGGACACCGGTGAACCGGGCTGTAGCGGACTACTATGGCTCGAGGAACACTAGACTACATTTCCCCATAAGAAAGGCTGCCAAGGATAAACAACTAGATTGTCGGATCCCACTCATACCAAGCATTTCAATCATACACACAATATGCCCGATATGAGTACATACAACATGGCATCACAACAAAACTCTACAACTCAAGTACTTTATTTAAAGGCTCCAGAGAGCCATACATAACATGTTCATACAGATAGGGGTCACATGACCCGACACTCAAGTCATACAATCATACAAGCACATGCGGAAGCAACTAGTCTGAGTACAGACTCTAGAAAGAAAGAAGGCTTCTCGAAGCCTGTCTATCTACATAGGGCCCTCCATGGCCAGGATCACCACCTGGGTGGCTAGTCACTCGTCGACGTCAAGGTCTACATAAAACCCATCGGAGGGGGCAGTGTTGTCGTCTGAAAACAATAAATAAGCAAACATGAGTACAAAGGTACTCAGCAAGTCTTACATCAGAACCTACTATACATGCTTATTCTCAAGAAGGTGGTGGGGTTATTGCAGCAAGCCAGCTTTGACTCTTGGCTAAGCTATCCTACGGAACTTCTTAGTAAAATAGTTTTCGCACACGAGTCCACTACTCACTAACACAATACTCCACCATGGATCCTCCCTCGTCATCCTACGAGAGGGCCATCCTCGGTACTCACACTTATCTTGAGTCTTTTAGTAGTATCCATTAACTTGTCTATGAACTGTATAGGCAACCAAGTAGTCCTTTACCGCGGATGCGGCTATTCGAATAGTTTTATACCCTGCAGGGGTGTACTTCGTCACACATGTTTCCACCACTTAGCGTCTGCACACGACTTGTGCTCGGCAAACTTCAAGCGAAAACCGACGTGGGTGTAGACCACGACCTGACTAACCTCACAAGTCTCTAGTCTAGGTTTATCGCCTATTCAGGTTCCATCCGCAAGGAAATCCAGCCGGGGTGTCCTCAACGGCCCCAAACGATGTGTACATGGTCCCGAGACGCCAAACGGGCGCCCGGCATACCCGGCCACATTGTATCTACCGCATCATAGCCCACCCCTAGGGTCAGCGCTACGCACGACCGCCAACACATGTCCTACAAACACCAGAAACTAGTTGCAACTCCTGGACAGAGGTGAGAGGGGTCAGTAAGTCGAGCGGGGTCATATTTCAGGGCCCAATGTGTGGTAGTAGCTGAATCTTAAATCACGCATACAGATCTCAGTTCTTAGGGACGGCCTCAATGAAACAACCCACCATGTACTCCTACATGGCCTCTCATCGATACCTTTACCAAAACATGTTCAACACATCCCTCATATTACCGACATAAGCATTTCACTCCAGCCCATCACCCAGATGAACCAGACCTGACACAACTCTAAGCATAGCAGGCATAGCAAGGTAGGAATCACATACATGGCTCAATCAACTCCTACACATGCTAGTGGGTTTCATCTAGTTACTGTGGCAATGACAGGTCATGCAGAGGATAAGGGTTCAACTACCGTAGCACACAGCAGTTTGAATCGCAATGTCTTAATGCAGTAAACAAGAGCAGAAGCGAGAACATGGGTTGTATCGGAATGATCAATGGTTGCTTGCCTGATGTAGTGGTAGTGGGATACTGCCCTTTAGTTGGATACTCGTGAATATCCTCGGAGGCAGAACCTACCACGAAGAACACATCGGAACACAATCAACACATGACGATATGCAACAATATGATGCATGCTATGACATGGCAATATGAATGTGTCTTGGCCTAATGCAAGCTAAAATAGAAAGGGATGAACTCATTTGAATCAAAGATTCAAATATTAGCTCATTAAACATGGCCTTAATAGTGCATTTCCTTATTCTGCTTAAACAGCAAGGTAAACTTGTTTTGTCATGCATGAAACCATTACAGATGGATAGATTGAATTTTTCTGATAATTTTTCATATATAAATTATTTCATTTGGAGTTACGGTTGAATTTCTATGATTTTTAGAAGTTTCAAACATTTTCTGGAATTTCCTGAATAAAAATAAATCCGGAAAATGCATTACTGCGTCAGCATTACGTCAGGGTGACGTCAGTGGTCAACGGGGACGTCCAGGTCAAACCTGACTGGTGGGTCCCGCGTGTCAGTAGTTAATTAAGCTAATTATCTTTAATTAAAACTAATCTGATTTAGTTAACAGAGGGGGCCCACTTGTCATTGACTCAGGGGAGTCAAACTGGGCCCACCCAGGGGTCAAACTGGGTCAACTCGCCGGCGACTCGACGCCGGCGAGGCCCGAGACGGCGGAGGCCTTCGGATTTGGTCCTCTGGTAACCAAATCGACGGCAGAGAAGTGCTACGCGTAGCTGGGGAGCTGCCGCATCCAGTGGTGCAAGTTGTTGGACACGGGGACGCCGGAAACGACGCCGGCGAGCTCGACAACAGCGGCCGGAGTTCGGCCAACGACGGGTTAGGCGATGCAGGGCGCTAGGGGAGGCGCTGGTGTGTGCTACGTGCTCCTGGTGAGGTGTGGAGCACGGTGGTGTGCCCGGCTTCAAGCCACTGTGGCTCTGGCCACGACGGCGACGAGGCACGGCGCTGGCGAGCTTCGGCCGTGGTGGAAGATGGAGCTAGGGGACGGGAACGGAGGGGGTGAGCACGGGGAAAGAATCAGGAGCTCACAGGGAGTCGTGTGGCGGTCTCAGCGGGCTCGGGGACGGGCTGGAGAAGAGGTGCGGTCGCCGGCGATCTCGGATGCCCGAGGTAGAAGATGACGGCGATGGCGGTGCTGCAGGGCCTCCGGTGAAGCGTGGCTCGGTGGGGAGGGCGAGGGAGTCGAGGCGGAGCTAATGGGCTCGTCGGAGGGGCGAGGGGATGTCTCTGGCGGCGACTACGGCGATCGGCGGCGAGGGACGCGCTCGGCCATCGCGGGAGAGGATGAGGGAGACGAGGGGGAGAGTGAGAGAGGATGAGAGGGGGACGTGGGGGTCGCGTGGCGTCCCTGGGCGTCTCCCGGGCGTCGGCAGAAGCAGGAGGTGGCCAGCGCGTGGCCGGCGCGCGGCGAGCACACGCCCCTACCTTCTGGCGGGAGGAGGACGACGACTGGCAAGCCAGTCGACCTGGGCCGAGCCAGGTGGCTGGGCCAGCCAGGTAAGGCCCAGGTAAACTTCCCTCTCTCTCTCTCTCTTGTTATTTGTTTCTGTTTTTCTAATTAACTGCAACTTTTGGGCTTTAAATAAAATACTAAAACGTTTCCAAAAATCCTGAAAATAATTGTGGGCTCTGTTTAGAATATATCCAACAGCAAACATTTATTTCCAGAATTATTTGAGCATTTAAATTATTTTATAACATTTAAATGCCCGAATTCAAATACTTATGATTTAATTCAATGACCTTCTGTTGACCTAGAAAATTGTGCACCAATTTTGCCAGAGGTTCTAACCTAAGACAAAGAGGGTGAACTTTTTAGAAGGGCTTTTCAGGTTCATTGAAAATAGTTTTAGTAAACCCTAGTTGTTTTCAGGGGGGTGTTGGGGGTTTCTGCTTTCCCCATTTCAATTTTAAGAGAAATTTAGACATAATGCACATTCTAATGCTTGAACTAGCTAGGGTGTGACAAACCGCTTCCGCCATCAACCACTAGAAACCATTTGTTGTACTCATAGGCCAGAATGGTCTTGTACTACACATTATGTACTTTGCTTGGAATTTATGTATCAAGTTGGTGCCTCATCAGCTAACAGTAATCCTGGGGCTGGTGAGCACAAGGGCCATTTTCTGGGAAATTAATACCCCGAAAACCCGGTCCTAACAAACTTTGTATTAGAGCCAGGTTGACCATTGGCTAATCCTATCTTAGCCAGGTCGATAGACCTAGGTTAACCAACCCACCAGACCTTAACCTAACCCCGGCCAAGCTTCTCGTGTAAGATAGCCACACAGTGATCCGACACCTTTTGGCAGTCGGTGCCCAACCTATCAGCCTAGCCTGTCGATCACACGCCAGTGACCGACGCCTAAAATGTCTCATTCGCAAGCGTGCGAAGGAAGACTCCGTCCCCTTTTCTATAAAAAGGGCACGCTAGCCTCAACCCAGCACAGCACAGCCTCTGCCCCAAACCGAGCTATAATGTCTGGCCCCATTGTTCACAATGAGACCACAGCAACCAACCTTGGAGGTTTTGTGACCGTGCTAGAAAACCTCACCCACCGTGCCTTTGCATTAGAAGAGCCCCCAGAATATGTTGTGTACCCAGGGCCCATGAGCGGTGAGAGCCGTCAATTATGGGCCACTGTGCATGTTTATTGTAGGGGTCTATCGCCAGAGCGCCCATACAGGTTCACCGGAAGGACAACTTCCTTTGAGCCACAAGCCATCCAACTAGCTGCTCGGGAGGCTATAGTTCAACTCTGGCACTTGTCGCCCAGAGTTAACTGTCGCTCGTTCTACTACTACCCCAGCCGTGACGGGTATGGTAGGCCACCCTGAGTTGCCAACGGAGATCATGAGACGGATCCTGCATTATTGCATCTGGTGCGCTATGTAAGTGCACTAGAGGAACTGTTCGATCAAATCACCCTTGATGTGATCGCAGCTCGTGGAGAACTGATCCGCCGAGCCCCGTCAAGAAGAGAAGATGAGCTCGACGCCGACAACCCAGTCGTGCTGTTCGGACAGCTGATCGAGTCCTTGAGGTCTGCCCCAGCCATCGACCAAGGTGCTTTGATGTCCCCAGAAGTGCTTCGTCGCCTTTTGGGAACATGCTCCAACGGGATTGTGGCCAACAATCCCCGCGATGGTCATCATCGCTACCCCGACCCTGCAGTTCCTCAACACCCTCCAGCTAACCCCGATGGTGAAGCCAATGGAGAAGCCTCGGCGTCCACAAGGCCTGCCCGCTTAAATATAAACGAGGTAGACTGAGTCACTCGAGTAGTACCGAGTCTTAGTATGCCCACGCTCTGTAATTGGGTGATCCTGTATTGCCATAATTCAATGTTGTTTGCTTGTGCGCCCCTACTTTAAATAGTAGCCATGCATAAGTATGTTGGTGTACGATTGCATTTTTAATTCCGGGCGTAGCTACCAAAAACCAACCCCGACTACACCCACAGTAACACGTCACTTTTGTGAGATATGTGTATATGTGGCATTGACCCCGACCCCATAGGGCAGAACCGACGACTAGTTGCCCCTCACCACGATAAATAACCCAGCCCAGTTGCTATATAAAAGGCCACCTCGTGACCTTGCCAAGTACCCCTCATCTTGTGTGCAATCCTCATAGCCATTTCTTGCCATGCCGAGCCCTAGTATTTATCTGAGAACCCCATACGCAACCCCAGGCAGTTTTGTTAAAATATTGTGGGACTTTACCTGCAGTACCATGAGTGCTACCCGTCCACCCCAGTACGAATTGCTCAAATTGAGGATCACCCCTTCCACCTCGAAATATTAGGCAGTAGTACATATCCCTCTGGCAAACCCAAACCAAGACCCAACGGGAGTCTCCTTCGTGGGGAAGTCTATGCTGACTCCGCATATGGCCATAGAAGCTGCTGCGTACGAAGCGCTTGCTCGCCTTTGATTCGCAGTACCCTATGCCAGTAATCGAGGGTATTATTACTTCCCGAGCCATGCAGCACCCGAAGAAGTAACATCTTTTCCCGGGGGACGAATTGAGAGAGACCCAGTACTGGCCAACCTTGCCCAGTATGTCATCGCTCAAGAGCGTCTGACCCAGCGAGTAATGGGTTATCTCCAGAGCCTCGCTGATTTAAATCCTCAGATCGCCATCGGCAGACCACTGAGGCCCGACTAGGAGAGACACGTTCATCGACTAGTCAATCCGCTTCCCCCGATAGAAGAAGAGTGTGCCCCAGTACCAAAGACGTTTTCTCGGGACCCCGTCCAGTTACCGTTTTCATTGTAGACGTCACCGCTATGTTTATTGTTCCAGCAATTATTTATGTGTTGTAAATTATGCGTGGTACCCTGAGTTTGTACGATGAATAAGTTATTCGGTTTCAATTAATATGAGTGGTTTTACTGCTATTAATTTTGATTTAACTAATTTCACTCGCGAAAAATCCCTAAGTGAGATTTCTTTTCCCGAAATTGCGGAAGCGTATATCTCCTCACGACATAGATTTTTATTCATGCAGCACCACGGCAGCAGACTCACAACCAAAACCACGTGAACGCATGCACTAATTGCAAAACCACGTAACCATGTTGCATCTAACTGATCACCTCCCTAACACACCACAGTCCTGAAGGAGAGAATAGCGGGTAATCATCCGGGGGGGAAAGTTACCTCCAGCACACCGACAACAGTTAGCACCCGACACCACACCTAATCCTCGTGATCACCGCCACCGCGGAGAGCCAACACTCGAGCGGCAGCATCACGACGATCATCGAGGATCATCACGCACAAGAGCACGGAGAACCCTAGCAATGCCGCCAGCCCTCCGCACACCAGGATCATGTACCAGTCCGGCACCGCCCCCGCCATTAGAGCCTCACCTCGAGCTTCTGCAAACAGAAATGGAGGAGAAGGAAGGAGAAGGAGAAGCGAGGCCAGGTGTGAGGAAGAAGAGAGGAGCACCCCGGTCGGTTTATAGCTCGAGATCGGTGTACGGTGGGCAAAGTCCACCAGCGCCGCTCGTCGCTCGATCGCCGGTGTTCGGAGGCGAATCCGCAAGCAGTGCCGACAGCACACTGGCCTGCAAGGTGAGTGCATGCTGCACCGGCAGCTAGCACGCCGCGCACTACCGCAGTACGCGCTAGACGTCGCCGGTGGAGAAAGCGCGGGAAAGCGCGTGAGAGAGAGGAAGAAGAGAGAACCAGAGGAAGAAGAAGAGACTGACAGTGGGCCTTGGGTCCACCTGTCAGCCAGAGAGAGCACTGTGCCCTCGGGTACGACCATCGTATTTTAGAATTTATTCTAAATTTACTATGTCCAGCGTAGAAATCGCTCGTTTTTCCCCTAACCGTGGATTTTTCCACACAGCGCCAGTGTTCCACACTGTAGTTTTACACCACTTATTGCCCTCTCACTGTAGCCGCATTTTATTGCATAGGTGAAGTGGTTATTTTTTTTGAAATGGTAAGAGTAATATTTTCAAAACAACTTTTAGCAAATCTCGAGGACGAGATTTTTCTTAAGGCGGGTAGTGTTGTGACACCCCAAAAATTTAACATGATTTGTTTCTTAAAACTCTGCCAGGAGATTTAATTTTCCATTCTTTTGATTTTCTTTGATTTCAGAACCATTCTTTTCTTTAATATTGTGGAGTTTTTACCCCAAGTGAAAACTTTCCAAATATATTGTTGGACTTGTTTATCTTCCCAAGACCTTTTCTTTTGATCAGTGGAATTATTTCTGAATTTATTTTTCCCTGAACCCTATTTCTTTGAAAATAATTTTTCTTAAGTTTCAGAGTTCAATTTGCACTGCAACCCTTTGATAGATTTATTTAAAATTCCAACCAAAATTTGGGGATGTCATGCGATGTTTTTAAAGCACTTTTATGCAAAAATATCTTCTATTCATTGGAGACTTTGACCTCTACACCAAACTTCTAAATTTGGTCCAGTTGGCAATTTTGCACTACAACCTATTTAAATATTTCTTTTAAGCTTCCACCAAAATTATGGGATGTTAGTAGTAGTATATTATTCAACTTTATGCAAAAACCCTCTGACGTTCTTTGAAAATTTTGAGCAAATCATCCTCTTTTGCTCTCTGGCCCAGTTGGGTGTTTTCTACTGCATCCCTAATTATTTTTGCTCTACTGACCATGAGCTTTCTCCTGCTTGTAGTACATCATACCCCCTTAAGTCCAGGAGGTTGGACTCATTGGAGCATTTTTGGTACATGAAATAATGCCATTTACCTTCTGTCCAGAACTGAAATTTTGCAAAACTTGCACTAACAAGTTTCTGTTTTTGCCAAACTAACCTTGCCAACCTCTTCTTCATCTAAAGAGACTAGGATCTGGAGATTTTGGCCACCCCAAGAGTTACCTAGATGCCCTTGGCATTCTGTCAAACACCCTGTGTGCATAGCCAGTTTTGGCATGATTTTTAGTATGCATTGTGAGCTTAATCCTCTGACCCCACAACCTTGTCCACTAATCTTCTTGCAAACCCTAACCTAGGCCTATTAATCCCCAGCCTCATCCAAACTCTCTAGCACACGCTGGCATTATGCCGAACACGCAGCGTGCGTGCGCTGGGCGCGCCCAGAGCACACGTTTTGCATGCGCGCGCACCGAGCCGCCGCGTCTCGCTGCCGCCCTCCCCGTGCCCGTGCTGCCCCTTGGCCACTCGCAGCCAGCGCCCCGACCCCTTCCTCGCCGCAGAGCCGCCCTGGCCCCTCCTCCTGGCACCCCACAGCGCCACCGACACAAGCCCTCTACGGCCACAGCAACCTCTGCCGTGGACGGCGCCGCCCAAGCCATACACGCGCGTCAGCTCGCCTCCTGGAGCAGTAGGGAGCTCGTCAGGATGCGCCGACCAGCCCCAACTACCTCCACGTCGCCCTGCTGCAACAGAACGGCGGTTCGCCGGCGTCCTTATCCGTGGCCGCGGAACTGACCATGTCATGCTATAAGTAGGGGCCCCCGAGCTCATCCGAGCACTCAGGCGACCTCAGGCCACCCCCATAGAGCTCCCCTAGCCCGCTATCGACGGGGGAAAGCCGTCTTCCCCGTCTCTGGCCGGTTCGGCCGCCGTCATGCTCCAACTCCAGCCGTCACAGCTAGGGCCTCCCCCGCCCATCCAGCACCACCACCCGACTCCTCTCGATTGTGCGGAGCTGCCTAGCCTCTCAAACATGATTGGGAACCACCATAGCCCCGACCCCCAAATCCACCCGAAGCCGTCCCCGCCGCGGAGCTCGCTGCCGGCGACGCCCACCATCCATGCCAACCCAGCAACTATCGGGAGGACCGCCCCATACTGGCGGATCCATCCCCGCCCTCAGAACCCCGCGGGGAGTCGCCGTTCGACAATGGCGATCGTCGGAGCCCACCTCGCCTCGGCCAGAGGAGAAAGAAGAGCGCGAGCGACTGGTCAAACCTGACCACTGGGCCCAGGGGACCCACTGTCAGTGACACCGAGCGAGCCCGCGCTGTTTTAAGTGGAGGCGCATTTCACAAAATACGCCTTCGCTAAGAGAGAAGCGTAAGCCCCCGAAACGTTTTCTTTTCTGATTTTTTATAAACAGATTTTGACTAAACTTTGACCGGCTGTAACTTTTTAAATATAAGTCCAAATGACTTGATTCTTTTTCTGTTGTTCCTCAAATTTGGTCTAGTTTATTTTCATGTTTATTTGAAAAATTTCCAAACAACTTTTTTGTACTGTTTTGAAACTATGTGTTGATTTTAAAATTATCTTAAATAGGCTTTTTGAAGAAGCAAGAAACTTTCAAAAGTTTTGGAATGCACCCTGCCTCTCCACAACTTGAAGGCAAGTATTTTTGAACCCTGGCATAATATTATCCTGTGTTGTTTGATACAGTTACGACACCACCTTGTCTCGGAGTTTTCGTTACTTTATGTGATGATATGACCCTACTCATAAATGCTTATTGATGACCCCGTGCTATGGAAATTTTGATATGTTGATAGTAGTTACCCTCGCATGCTTTTTGTGCCTATCGGAGGGAAGCCGGGAAAGTCTCTGTCTTGGGTAGACACGAGCTTGTCTCCGGTCTTCGTCGAGACGGTTGTGTCCGGTACGGCATAGTGAGGCATGATGAGTGGTGATTGTGTCTGTTGGTTGAAACATATTTGTCATGCTAACCGTGCAGGGAATACTTGAACCTCCTGAGTCAACCATAGATCGAGTCTTGTTCCGGTAACCCCCATACTTGTTTCGTGCTACCGCTTGTCCCTGCCATAGGTAGGGTACGGTTTAGTAAGTTGTCAACCCCTTTCCTAGCACACACCATACAGAGAGGCCATGGTGGAAGATACCGCAGGCATCCAGTAGGCATGCCACCTAGTCCGGGGGCATGGGTGTTTTCGGTTGTAGCCGAAGGGGTAGCTCCCCTAGTTTGCGCGCGGTATAAATTTTGTGATCCCATGCTAGTCGAGGTTGTAGCCTTCCCACTTAGAGTTTTGCTTAACAGGTGTCAAGGGTGATTCCAGACACCAGTGAGTTAGGCTGGTGTGTGCGGTCAGGTGTGTTTTTAATCAAAAGACCGTAGACGCAATTAGTCCCGGTGGACTAAAGGAATCCGTTACTCGTGGGTAAATAGTACACCCTCTACAGAGATTATGTCTATTCGAATAGCCGTGTCCATGGTTAAGGACTACAGTCTGGGATGGGTCAAGTGTCGGTCTTAGAGTCGATCTTCGGAGGAAAAACTACTAAACCAGAACCTTGATTATGACCTGTGACATATGATGATTATGATCACTATTATCGTGAACTAACCATTTGTATTATTTGAATTAATGAGTATCCTTGGGACGGTTCTACCTCCCGGATATTCACTGTGATGATTCTTTATAAGCCCTTTATGTGGTGTCGCTGAGACGCCCGACTGTGGCATGCTTGTTATTCTTTGTCTTTATATGCCCTTTATGTGGTGTCGCTGAGACGCCCGACTGTGGCATGCTTGTTATTCTTTTTCTTTATAAGCCCTTTATGTGGTGTCGCTGAGACGCACGACTGTGGCATGCTTATTATTCTTTGTCTTTATAAGCCCTTTATGTGGTGTCGCTCAGACGCCCGACTGAGGCATGCCTCATATTATTATCCTTTCGAGGCGTCACTTCAGACACCCGACCGGTGCATTCTATTTCTACTCTCTGATTGCATATCCATATTTGACATGAATAACCTGCTTGCATGCAGCATGATTTTTTTATTTATGACTGACGTTGTGATCATAGAGAATTTCAGAGCATGATTATTCATTCGTTATATTATACCCGTGTTCACAATGTTTGCGAGTACATTCAAAAGTACTTAGTGGCTTGTCCCTGGCTATTGTCTTGGCCAGATTTCTTGCGTGGAGAGGAGCGTTGCGACGACAGCCCCAGAACCTACGCAAAGGAGATAGCAGCCTCGCGAAGATAGGAATTATCCTGGTCAGCTGTTCCTGTGGGAAATGGAGTCCCATAGACGCTGATGATCCGCAAACCGCTTCCGCCATCAACCACTAGAAACCATTTGTTGTACTCATAGGCCAGAATGGTCTTGTAATACATATTATGTACTTTGCTTGGAATTTTTGTATCAAGTTGGTGCCTCATCAGCTAACAGTAATCCTAGGGCTGGTGAGCACAAGGGCCATTTTCTGGGAAATTAATACCCCGAAAACCCGGTCCTGATAGTGTCCAAGTACAAAACAATGCAATCCAATGGTCTTGCAGCTAGAAGTTCAAGAACCATGGAGGCGAGAGGGATCATGAGTCGTCGCGGGACTCACCACCTTGGTGCTACCTATCATTGGCCTCTTGATCAGTGTTGTTTAGGTGTGTTATGCCATGGCCATTGACGGCAAGAATGCCTCTATAGCCATGTCAGTGGCATCGGAATGGCCCTTTAGCTTACCTACATATTCATCTTTTGTGCTCGGTCGGAACCAACTCGTGTCTACGAGCTTACTCTTCTGATGCTCGGCACCGACGTTGGCATCTCGATATCCATCATCGACCTCCTCATCCTTCACAGTGATGAGTGATATTTTTACACTCCTCTACCCTTGGTTTAAACCGTCATGTTTCATTTTGAAAGGATCAATATGGTTTACTAGAGGGGGGGGGGTGAATAGGCAACTACCAATTTTTAGCTTGTCTTACCAAATTATGGTTAGCAACAAATAGGTTGTCTAGATATGCAACTAGGTGAACAACCTATATGATGCTAGCAATGACAACACCATAAGTAAGTAAGATGAGCAATACACGTAAAGCAAGCACAAAGTAAAGGTAAGAGATAACCACAAGTGGAGTCGGGGGAGACGAGGATGTGTTACTGAAGTTACTTCCCTTTAAGAGGAAGTACGTCTCCTTTGGAGAGGTGTGGAGGCACAATGCTCCCCAAGAAGCCACTAGGGCCACCGTATTCTCCTCACGCTCTCACACAATGCGTTATGCCTTGATTTCACTAGTGGTGCCCTTGAAGGTGGTGACCGAACCTTTAGAAACAAGGTTGGGGCTCTCTCACAACCGAATTGGAGGCTCCCAACAACACCATGAAGCTTCACCACAATGGAATGTGGCTTTGAGGTGACCTCAACCGTCTAGGGTGCTCAAACACCCAAGAGTAATAAGATCCACAAGGGATTAGTGGGGGAATCAAATTTCTCTTGGTGGAAGTGTAGATCTAGGCCTTCTTAAGCAATCCCTAGAGATTCAACAAGTTTGATTGGCTAGGGAGAAAGATCAGGCAAGAATAAGCTTGTGAGCAATAATGGAGCTTGGGGGAGGAAGAGGTAAGTCAACTTGGGGAAGATGACTCCCTTATATAGTGGGGGATAAAATCCAACCGTTATGCATCCACAGCCCATGCACAAGCGGTAGTACCATTCAGGGGAGCGGTACTTCCACTAGCACGTAAGTTCTAGCTGTTGTGTACAACTGAGCAAGTCAGGGAGGCGGTAGTCCCGCCGGAGTAGGACTACCGCTCCCACCAACGGTGCTGCTGCGTGGTGTTGAATAGCAGCCATAACCCGCGGTAGTAGAGGAAGGCAGGGCGGTAGTGCCGGCTTGGGCAGTACTACCGTACTCCACTGCCACTTTACTTCCACCCGTGCAACAGAGACTTCCAGAAGGCAAAACACAAGTGGTACTCCGTGATACGTCCATTTTGCACCATGCTTTTATATTGATATGTATTGCATTATGGGTGAAGGAAATATGCCCTAGAGGCAATAATAAAGTTATTATTTATTTCCTTATATCATGATAAATGTTTATTATTCATGCTATAATTGTATTAACCGGAAACATAATACATGTGTGAATACATAGAAAAACATAGTGTCACTAGTATGCCTCTACTTGACTAGCTCGTTGATCAAAGATGGTTATGTTTCCTAACCATAGACATGAGTTGTCATTTGATTAACGGGATCACATCATTAGGAGAATGATGTGATTGACTTGACCCATTCCATTAGCTTAGCACTTGATCGTTTAGTTTGTTGCTATTGCTTTCTTCATGACTTATACATGTTCCTATGACTATGAGATTATGCAACTCCCGTTTACTGGAGGAACACTTTGTGTGCGACCAAACGTCACAACGTAACTGGGTGATTATAAAGGTGCTCTACAGGTGTCTCCAAAGGTACTTGTTGGGTTGGCATATTTCGAGATTAGGATGTGTCACTCCGATTGTCGGAGAGGTATCTTTGGGCCCACTTGGTAATGCACATCACTATAAGCCTTGCAAGCATTGCAACTAATGAGTTAGTTGCGGGATGATGTATTACTGAACGAGTAAAGAGACTTGCCGGTAACGAGATTGAACTAGGTATTGAGATACCGACGATCGAATCTCGGGCAAGTAACATACCGATGACAAAGGGAACAACGTATGTTGTTATGCGGTCTGACCGATAAAGATCTTCGTAGAATATGTAGGAGCCAATATGGGCATCCAGGTCCCGCTATTGGTTATTGACAAGAGAGGTGTCTCGGTCATGTCTACATAGTTCTCGAACCCATAGGGTCCGCTCGCTTAACGTTCGTTGACGATATAGTACTATGAGTTATGTATGTTGGTGACTGAATGTTGTTCGGAGTTTTGGATGAGATCACAGATATGACGAGGAACTCCGGAATGGTCCGGAAGTAAAGATCGATATGTGGATAGTAGTGTTTGATCTCCGGAAGGGTTCCGGAATTCACCGGAAGGGGTTCCGGATGTTTCCCGAAATGTTTGGGCACGAGAACACTTTATCTGGGCCAAAGGGGAAAGCCCACGGGGCTTTTGGAAAGTGCAAAAGGAAGTTTTGCGGAGACCAGAGGCTAGACGCCAGGAACCCTGGCGTCTAGGGGGTAGACGCCGGGAACCCTGGCGTCTAGCCCTGGAGTCCGAGAAGGACTCTTGCCTTTCAGGTGAAACCGACTTTGAGGAGGCTTTTACTCAAAGTTTCGACCCGAGGGCTCAACATATAAATAGAGGGGTAGGGCTAGCACCAAAGAGAGATCAAGAAACACCAAGCCGTGTGCGGCAACCCCGTCCCCTCTAGTTTATCCTCCGTCATAGTTTTTGTAGTGCTTAGGCGAAGCCTTGCGAAGATTGTTCTTCACCAACACCGTCACCACGCCGTCGTGCTGCCGGAACTCATCTACTACTTCGCCCCTCTTGCTGGATCGAGAAGGCGAGGACGTCACCGAGCCGAACGTGTGCAGAACTCGGAGGTGCCGTGCTTTCAGTACTTGGATCGGTCGGACATGAAGACGTACGACTACATCAACCGCGTTGATATAACGCTTCCGCAAACGGTCTACGAGGGTACGTAGCCAACACTCTCCCCTCTCGTTGCTATGCATCACCATGATCTTACGTGTGCGTAGGAATTTTTTTGAAATTACTACGTTCCCCAACAATGGTATCAGAGCCTAGGTTTTATGCGTTGATGTTGTGCACGAGTAGAACACAAGTGAGTTGTGGGCGATATAAGTCATACTGCTTACTAGCATGTTATACTTTGGTTCGGTGGTATAGTTGGATGAAGCGGCCCGGACCGACATTATGCATATGCTTATGCGAGACTGGTTCTACCGACGTGCTTTGCACACAGGTGGCTGGCGGGTGTCAGTTTCTCCAACTTTAGTTGAACCAAGTGTGGCTACGCCCGGTCCTTGTGAAGGTTAAAACAGCACGAACTTGACAAACTATCGTTGTGGTTTTGATGCGTAGGTAAGAACGGTTCTTGCTTAAGCCCGTAGCAGCCACGTAAAACTTGCAACAACAAAGTAGAGGACGTCTAACTTGTTTTTGTAGGGCATGTTGTGATGTGATATGGTCAAGACATGATGCTAAATTTTATTGTATGAGATGATCATGTTTTTGTAACCGAGTTATCGGCAACTGGCAGGAGCCATATGGTTGTCGCTTTATTGTATGCAATGCAATTGCGCTGTAATGCTTTACTTTATCACTAAGCGGTAGCGATAGTCGTGGAAGCATAAGATCTGCGAGACAACAACGATGCTACGACGGAGATCAATGTGTCGCGCCGGTGACGATGGTGATCATGACGGTGCTTCAGAGATGGAGATCACAAGCACAAGATGATGATGGCCATATCATATCACTTATATTGATTGCATGTGATGTTTATCTTTTATGCATCTTATCTTGCTTTGATTGATGGTAGCATTATAAGATGATCTCTCACTAAATTTCAAGATAAAAGTGTTCTCCCTGAGTATGCACAGTTGCCAAAGTTCGTCGTGCCCAGACACCACGTGATGATCGGGTGTGATAAGCTCTACGTCCATCTACAACGGGTGCAAGCCAGTTTTTGCACACGTAGAATACTCAGGTTAAACTTGACAAGCCTAGCATATGCAGATATGGCCTCGGAACACTGAGACCGAAAGGTCGAGCGTGAATCATATAGTAGATATTATCAACATATTGATGTTCACCATTGAAAGCTACTCCATTTCACGTGATGATCGGTTATGGTTTAGTTGATTTGGATCACGTGATCACTTAGAAGATTAGAGGGATGTCTTTCTAAGTGGGAGTTCTTAAGTAATGTGATTAATTGAACTTTAATTTATCATGAACTTAGTCCCGGTAGTATTAGCATATCTATGTTGTAGATCAATAGCTCGCGTTTAGCTCCCCTGTTTTATTTTTGATATGTTCCTAGAGAAAACTAAGTTGAAAAATGTTAGTAGAAATGATGCGGATTGGATCCATGATCTGAGGATTATCCTCATTGCTGCACAGAAGAATTATGTCCTTGATGCACCGCTAGGTGACTGGCCTATTGCAGGAGCAGATGTAGACATTATGAACGTTTGGCTAGCTCAATATGATGACTACTTGATAGTTTAGTGCACCATGCTTAACAGCTTAGAATCGGGATTTCAAAGACGTTTTGAACGTCATGGACCATATGAGATGTTCCAGGAGTTGAAGTTAATATTTCAAGCAAATGCCCGAGTTGATAGATATGAAGTCTCCAACAAGTTCTATAGCTAAAAAATGGAGGAGAATAGCTCAAGCAGTGAGCATGTGCTCAGATTGTCTGGGTACTACAATCGCTTGAATCAAGTGGGAGTTAATCTTCCAGATAAAATAGTGATTGACAGAATTCTCTAGTCACCATCACCAAGTTAGTAGAACTTTGTGATGAACTATAATATGCAAGGGATAACGGAAACGATTCCCAAGCTCTTCGTGATGCTGAAATCGACGAAGGTAGAAATCAAGAAAAGCATCAAGTGTTGATGGTAAAACCACTAGTTTCAAGTAAAGGGACAACGGGAAGAAAGGGGAACTTCAAGAAGAACGGCAAACAAGTTGCTGCTCAAGTGAAAAAACCCAAGTCTGGACCTAAGCCTGAAACTGAGTGCTTCTACTGCAAAGGGACTGGTCACTGGAAGCGGAACTACCCCAAGTAATTGGCAGATAAGAAGGATGGCAAAGTGAACAAAGGTATATTTGATATACAAATTATTGATGTGTACTTTACTAGTGTTCATAGCAACCCCTCGGTATTTGATACTGGTTCAGTTTCTAAGAGTAGTAACTCGAAACGGGAGTTGCAGAATGAACAACGACTAGTCAAGGGTGAAGTGATGATGTGTGTTGGAAGTGGTTCCAAGATTGATATGATCATCATCGCGCACTCCCTATACTTTCGGGATTAGTGTTGAACCTAAATAAGTGTTATTTGGTGTTTGCGTTGATCATGAATATGACTTGATCATGTTTATTGCAATACGGTTATTCATTTAAGTAAGAGAATAAATTGTTGTTCTGTTTACATGAATAAAACCTCCTATGGTCATACACCCAATGAAAATGGTTTGTTGGATCTCGATCGTGGTGATACACATTCTCATAATATTGAAGCCAAAAGATGCAAAGTTAATAATGATAGTGCAACTTATTTGTGACACTGCCGTTTAGGTCATATTGGTGTAAAGCGCATGAAGAAAATCCATGTTGATGGGCTTTTGGAATCACTTGATTATGAATCAGTTGATGCTTGCGAACCATGCCTCATGGGAAAGATGGCTAAGACTCCGTTCTCCGGAACAATGGAGCAAGCAACTTACTTTGGAAATAATACATACTGATGTATGCAGTCCAATGAATGTTGAGGCTCGCGGCGGGTATCGTTATTTTCTGACCTTCACAGATGATTTGAGCAGATATGGGTATATCTACTTGATGAAACATAAGTCTGAAACATTTGAAAAGTTCAAAAACTTCAGAGTGAAGTGGAAAATCATCGTGACAAGAAAATAAAGTTTCTACGATCTGATCGCAGAGACAAATATTTGAGTTACGAGTTTGGTCTTCAATTAAAACAATGTGGAATAGTTTCACAAACTCACGCCACCTGGAACACCACAGTGTAATGGTGTGTCCGAACGTCATAACCGTACTTTATTAGATATGGTGAGATCTATGATGTCTCTTACCGATCTACCACTATCGTTTTGGGGTTATGCATTAGAGACAGCTGCATTCACGTTAAATAGGGCACCATCTAAGTCCGTTGAGACGACACCGTATGAACTATGGTTTGGCAAGAAACCTAAGCTGTCGTTTCTTAAAGTTTGAGGTTGCAGTGCTTATGTGAAAAAGTTTCAACCTGATAAGCTCTAACCCAAATCGGAGAAGTGCGTCTTCATATGATACCCAAAAGAAAATGTTGGGTACACCTTCTATCACAGATCCAAAGGCAATATATTCGTTGCTTTGAATGGATCCTTTCTAGAAAATGAGTTTTTTTCGAAAGAAGTGAGTGGGAGGAAAGTAGAACTTGATGAGGTAACTGTACCTGCTCCCTTATTGGAAAGTAGTTCATCACAGAAATCTGTTCCTGTGACTACTACACCGATTAGTGAGGAAGCTAATGATGATGATCATGTAACTTCAGGTCAAGTTACTACCGAACCTCGTAGGTAAACCAGAGTGAGATCCGCACCAGAGTGGTACGATAATCCTATTCTGGAGGTCATGTTATTGACCATGACGAGCCTACGAACTATGAGGAAGCGATGATGAGCCCAGATTCTGCGAAATGGCTTGAGGCCATGAAATCTGAGATGAGATCCATGTATGAGAACAAAGTATGGACTTTGATTGACTTGCCCAATGATCGGCGAGTCATTGAGATTAAATGAATCTTCAAGAGGAAGATGGACGCTGATAGTAGTGTTTTTTGAGGGGAAGGACAATAGGAGAGGCTCCTACTATTTTTGTATATATATCACAAGGATGTTTACATACGTTACATCATTTGCACCACCCCCCAACACAACATGTTGGGTGGGGGTGGGGCAAGCCCTAGTTAAGAAAAACTAGTTACAAAGGTGTGGTCTTTAGGCAGCGTGGCCTCAAATGAGGCTGTTACAAATGGTGGTAATACTTCCAGCTTGCTCCTCACGTACCCTATGACGTAAGAGATCAAAGTCTCCCACGAACCTCTGTAGCCAGCTTGCTTGTGAGGGTGCAACCCCCCTGAAATGCTTGTTATTCCTTTCTTTCCAAAGGCTCCAGGAGGCAGTGAAGAAGATCTCAAGAAAGAAAGGTCTGCGAGTTATGTCTCGGGCACGGAGGACCACATCAAGACGCGATGGAAGAGCTGGCCAGTCAATATGAAGTTTGTTCCAACAAGCTTGGCTAAAGTGGCAGGTAAAAATCATATGATCAATCGTCTCTTCGATGTTTTGCCCACAAAGTAGACAGCTGAGATCAACTCCAATGTTGTAGTGCCTTCGTTTAAGCATGTTTTGGGTGTTTAGTCTGTCATGCAGAAGCAACCATCCAAACACTTTGATCTTCATGGTGCATTTTGAGCTCTAGAGTAATCGGAATAGGGGGTGGGCTTGCAACTCCCGAAAGCAGAATTTATAGTAATCCGCAGCTCCGAAGTCAGGCTTCCCCCAAATGCAGTGCCAGATGTCATTGGTGGTTGTCGAGGGCTGCAGTCTCGCGATCTTTTGGATGTCGCACACTTCCTCGAAGGCTTCAGGTGAGAGGGGAAGGTGGAAGGTTTCGTGCAGTGATGAACTCTCCAAAAAGTTTTTCACAGAGGTGTCTTCATGCAGAACGTAAGAGAATGCTCTGGGATGTGAGGTCTCTAGTGTCTTGTCTAGCCATAAATCCTTCCAGGCAAGAGCTGTCGTGCCATCGACCACCTGCACACGACTCACCCCTTGATACTTAGGAGTGAGCTTGAGAATGTCGCGCCACCAAAAGGACCCCACTGCGTCAGCTGCATGTGGGATTTTATCAGTGTAGTAGGTGCTCCAGAGGAGCTGTACCCATGGGACGTCTTGTTTGTTGTAGAATTTCTGTAAGAACTTGAGGAGCAGGGCTTCGTTTTGGATGGAGAGATTGATCACTCCGAGACCACCATGTTTTTTAGGTCTGCACACCAAATCCCAGGATGCCAAAGAATTGCACTTGTCTCCTTGCTCAATTTTCTTCGTCTAGAGACATCTTCGTCTGATTTTGTCAATCATCTCCAATATCTTTGGGTGCACTTTGAGTGTACATAGGGCATATATGAGCAAAGAGGTGACCGAAGCATTCAGCCAGGATAGTTTGCCTCCATACGACATCATGGAGATGGTGGCGGTGAGGCGACGTTCAGTACTGCAGACTAGAGGCATGAGGTCATCAACAGAGGGTTTGGAGATGCCCATGGGCAGACCCAAGTACGTAAAGGGCATAGAGCCGACATTGCATCCAAAGATGTGGGCCAGTTCAGTTGTCATTGCAGGGTCAAGATTGATGGGAATCAAGGTGGACTTGTGGAAATTGATCTTAAGCCCAATGGAAGTAGCGTAATCAGCGAGGATTTGTTTGATTAGAGTGGCTTGTCTAGGACATGCTAGCAAGGCCAAGATCGTGTCGTCAGCGTATTGTATAACGGGGTAATCTGTTTGACCAGTGCAAGGGAAAGGGAGTTCAATCAAGCCCCGACGGAAGGCGTCGTTGATTGCCACTTGAAGTAGGTCAGCTGCCAGGATGAAACGTAGCGGGGAGAGGGGATCCCCCTGGTGGACTCCACACTTACAGAGAAATTGCAGACCAGGAACATCGTTAAGTAGAACTGAAGAGCGGCCCGAGGAGAATATGCATTCAATCCAATTGATCCATTTATCATTAAAGCCCATGCATCTCATTATGTTAATCATAGGCCTGTGTCCAATCGTGTCGAAAGCTTTGGTGAAGTCAAGCTTCAAAAGAACTATTGGCTTCCGGGATGCGTGGCATTGGTGTATGTATTGATATGTCCATGCCATGCAATCTTGGATGGTCCGGCCCTTGATGAAACCATATTGGTTGCGGTGGATGAGTTTCAGTATAACCTTTTGGAGGCGATCGGCCAATAGCTTAGTGATTAGCTTGAGACAGCAGTTAAGGAGGGTGATTGGGCGATAATCGTTGACAGTTTCAGGTGAGTTGATCTTCGGGATGAGTGTGATAAGCCCATCATTGATGCTTGTAAGATCTAGATCGCCAGCATGGAATTGGTCGCAAAGGGCATATAAATCATGCTTAATTATGTGCCAGCAAGCTTTAAGGAAAGCCCCACTGAAGCCATCTGGGCCAGACGCTCGGTTAGAGGGCATCTCTTCTATTACTGCATCAATCTCCTCGTGTGTGAAGGGTGTCGTTAGATGATCCAAATTGTTAGCATGTTGAGTGAGGGCAGACAGATCAAATTTCATTCCAGTGGGTGATACTGTCCCAAGACGAGCTTTATAAGTTTGGAACAAAAGTGCTTCTTTGCTTGGGTGATCATCAACTTGGGTGCCATCACTATCTTGGAAGTAAGCAATGTTGTTCTTGCGATAACGTTCAGTAGCAATTGCTTGGAAAAGTTTCGTGTTTTCATCTCCAAATTTGACCCAACGAATTGTACACCATTTTTTCCAGTATTGTTTCTGATATTTAAGAAGCCGGAGCAGGTGCTTCTTGATAATGCGTCTGAAGTTGAATTCAGGAGTGGAAAGGGTTCTTTTATTTTCTAGTTCATCCATGTCAGCTAGGACTCTATTGCAGTTATTGATGGCAACCGATAGGCGGGAGATTGATTTACTCCAAGTCTTGAGAGCATGTCTGAGTGCTTTGAACTTGCGGCAAAGAATTGTAGCCGCATTTTGTGATCTCACCGGTTTGTCCCAAGTATTTTTGACGGTATCCATGAAGCCGGGGTGTTGAATCCAATAGGACCCGAACCTGAATAGTTTGCAACAGGGAATCTTGGTCTCGATCGAGATAATGTAAGGGATGTGGTCTGAAACTGGTTTTCCAGGCGGCTTGACTAGAGTTTTAGGGTAAATATTTGTCCAGTGGATGGACGTAAAAAACCAGTCCAGTTGTTCTAAGAGCGGGTCATGTTGCATGTTGCTCTAGGTGTATGTGCGTCCTTTAATAGGTAACTCAATAAGGTTTTGGTGTCGGATGATGTCATTGAACATGAACATATCCTGAGTACTACCGCCCGGTTTGTTACGATTGTCGGGTGCTCTGATGTAGTTAAAATCACCCAAAAGCAGCCAATCTTGGTTATGTGGGATGTCCAGCTCGTATAGCCAGTTAGTGTATGTGATACGATCGTCCCCCGTGCAAGGGCCATAAATATTAGCTAGGGTCCACGACTGTGCTGATTGTGTACTGGAAAAGTGAACTACGAGCGCATAAACATCTGAGAACACAATAGTGCCAGTAAACATTGAACTTTTCCAGATGGTAATGAGACCCCCCGAGGCACCACGAGATGGAACATAAGCAAAACGATCAAATTGTCGCGGACAACAGGACTTAATAAACGCAAGATCGAAATCAGTCTTCTTAGTATCTTGCAAGCAAATAATAGAGCAACCACTAGAGAGTACGGTGTTATGAAGCGCTAACTGTTTTGGTTCAGAGTTCAGACCTCGTATGTTCCAGGAGAGAACATTCCAGCTCCGCAAAAGAGTCATTTAAGGATGGGTGGCATTAAGCTGAAGGAGGAGAAGTGTCAGCTCCTTCGTTCTCCTGTTGAGGGGCGCCTGAAGAAGGATTACTGGAAGGAGTTGGTGCCGCCAGAAGATTATCTTCAGATAATTCAGCCAGTGGGACCGCACATTGATTTATGCCAATATCTTGCAGCACATGGATGGGTGTAGGCGGAGGGATTGCAGTAGCATCAGTACCTGAATGATTGACAACGGAGGATGAACCCATGGAGGGAGTGATCTTGGGCAGCACCTTGGAGGAAGTTGTGCGTCTGTCAGAGTTGTGATTTACACGAAAGCCATTGTATTTGTTGTTCCTTGTGCTACGCCTGACTTCAGTGGTTATAGTAGGTGCAGCAGCTTTGGGACGACGGCCCTGAATCACCAGAGGGCCAGCAGAGGCAGATATGGTCTCAACTGCAGCCAGACCGAGGCCCCCTAGAGGCAGACCAGTAGCATGCCCTGATAAGTTGTCTGTTGTAGCAGCTAAGGTAGGAGCAGGCTGGTCAGTCTGAGCATCAGCAGAGAGGCTCATATCAGACGCAGAGCCCAGGGGCAGTCGGAGTGCTTGGAAGTGAGTCCATCAGAGCTACTGCCATTGTTGGAGGTGCAGGTTGTAGTTCCTCAATGACCACAGAGGATGTTGGCTGATGTGCAAAATGGATTCCAGTGCTGTCAGAGGACACCAAAATAGAAAGTTCTGCAGTGTTGTTCCTTAAGCCATACCCACTGGACCAGGGACCAATAGTGGAGATCTGAGGTCTCAGGGCCTCAAAGATAAACGTGTTTAAACGCTGCCTGGGAATGGGATCAGATATCAGCAGAGATAAAAGCTCGTTGCCTTCAGCCGACAATCCAAACTATATGCCTTGGTGATGCATAGTGACTGAGACTATCAGAGACTCATTAGGCATTGGGGGATCCATGTTTTGCATAGGCAGGGGTGGCACAAGAAGAGTTGCAGTGTTGTGCACAGGTAGAGGTGGCACAATAAGAACTGCAGTGTTTTCAGAGCTGCTGTCATCTGCTGCAGAGAAAGAGTCGTTCCAAACTTGTGTGGGACTGTCAGAAATATTGTCTTCAGGAACCAGACCTGTTGAACCGTTAAACCTTGAGCAGCCAACCAAGCATGATAGTTGACCAGATACGGAGGGAGCACAGGTAACTAAGCAGCAGGGGGCAGACCAGTCATCCCAAGCAGCTTGAGCAGGTCCATCACCGTCCGCATTGTCAGCATTGCCATGAAAACCAACAGGGGGTGCAGCGTTCTGGACTAGCCAATTGTGGACCTGATGTTGGTATAGCTGTTCAGCAGTAAGGTCCGGGCCAAAGAGGGGGTGTGGGTTACCCTCTGGTGGTGGTGGTTCCTCACCAGGCGGCAAAACCTTAGGCAAAAGGCCGTTCCAGTCATTGCTTCTGAGAATGGTAATCTGCACTATCCAGCAGTCCCTGGCTCCACCCAATTGCCAGACAACAAAGCTCTTCGGGATCAACTTTAGGCGGATGACACGAGCTTTCAGAAGAATATAGCGTCTGTCTTGTCGTGGATTGTACCAGGAAACAAGAGAGCCGTAGCCACCAAGAGCTTTTGTGAGGTAGTAATCCGTCTGATAGTCATACGGAAATCCAAAGAACATAAGCCACACCTCAGGTCCAAAAGAAGTAGTGCTTCTATTCAGAGCCTCATTGTGGGGGACAAAAGAAATAAACAGATCTTCATCCTCTAACTCGATGGGGGTGGCAACAGCAGTGTCCCGCATGAATGAATCCACAAAACCAAAAATACCAATGCCAAATGGATGATCGCTAACTTCAGTAGTTAGGAGCTGAGATTCATGGAGCAGACCTACAATGGTGTTGCAGATAGCAACTCGGTGATGAAGAGGAACATATGCGCTTGTCTCCGCTGATAGTAGTGTTACCATCTACAAAGCTAGAATTGTCGCAAAAAGGTTTTTGACAATTTCAAGGTGTTGACTACGATGAGAGTTCCTCACTCGTATCTATGCTTAAGTCTGTCCAAATCATGTTAGCAATTGCCACATTTTATGAAATCTGGCAAATGGATAAACAAAACGGCATTCCTTAATGGATTTATTAAAGAAGAGTTGTATATGATGCAACCAGAAGGTTTTGTCAATCCTAAAGGTGCTAACAAAATATGCAAGCTCCAGCGATCCATCTATGGACCGGTGCAAGCATCTCGGAGTTGGAATATATGCTTTGATAAGTTGATCAAAGCATATAGTTTTATACAGACTTGCGGTGAAGCCTGTATTTACAAGAAAGTGAGTGGGAGCACTACAACATTTCTGATAAGTATATGTGTATGACATATTGTTGATCGGAGATAATGTAGAATTATTCTACAAAGCATAAAGGAATGTTTGAAAGGAGTTTTTTCAAAGAAAGACCTCGGTGAAGCTGCTTACATATTGAGCATCAAGATCTATAGAGATAGATCAAGACGCTTGATAAGTTTTTCAATGAGTACATACCTTGACAAGATTTTGAAGTAGTTCAAAATGGAACAGTCAAAGAAGGAGTTCTTGCCTGTGTTACAAGGTGTGAAGTGAGTAAGACTCAAAAACCCGACCACGGCAGAAGATAGAGAGAGAATGAAAGTCATTCCCTATGCCTCAGCCAGTGTGTGCATGTGTGCACGATATCAAGCGGCTCCTAAAGAATGTCATCTTAAGGCTGTGAAAAAGATAGTGTGATACTTAATACATACACCAAATTTTGGTATTTGGTATCCTAAGAGGTCTTCTTTCGATCTTGTCGGCTACTCCGATTCGGACTATGCCGGTGACAAGGTTGATAGAAAGTCCACTTCGGGTACTTGTCAATTTCTTGGTAGATCTCTTGTGTCTTGGTCCTCCAAGAAAAAAAACTCGGCATCCTTATCCACCACCGAAGCGGAATACATTACCGCTAGTTCATGTTGTGCTCAATTACTTTGGATGACCCAAACTCTTAAGGATTATGGGATATATGTGAAACATGTTCCATTGCTTTGTGACAATGAAAGTGCTATTAAGATTGCTTATAATCCTGTGCAACATTCTCGAACTAAGCATATTGAAGTTCGTCATCATTTCATTCGAGATCATGTTGCTAACGGGGACATTGATCTTAAGCATGTTCGCACCAATAAGCAATTGGCGGATATATTCACCAAACCACTTGATGAGAAAGTATTTTGCCATTTGAGAGGTGAATTGAACATCATTGATGCTTCAGACTTGGAGTAGGAACTCCATTTGGATACATGCAAGGCATGAGCCTTTGACTAATCCTTGATATTTCTTTCATGATTATATGTCTTGGATATACTTGCACCCTTGCATGCTATCTAACCCTTGTAGGTACTTGGATGAATCTAAATCTATGAGATTGTAACTCACTCACATCTTGAGCAATCTCTACATCACCAAGTCTCTACACAATGGTGGTTGAAAACAAGGAAGCACGAAACCCTTCAAACATGTCCTTTGACAAATTCTATATTAAGTTTTATGATTGTCATTTTGGATACACAAGTGCTCTTCCTTGCAAAACTAACCCATGTAGGTAGATGAACTCAAATTCCAAGTGGTGCTCCCAACTCTTGATAAGCTACATCAACCTTGAGCAACTCACACAAGTTCAACTACATGATCAAGATCAACTCCACCACCCAAGGTATGTTATTCCATCTTAGAGAAGCTTTACTCCAAGTCATGGGTCAAAGCAACTCAACAAGATGTGAATACATCAAGATGCTTAAACGAAAAATGGTAACCCCATTTTGAGCTTAAATGATGAGTATGACCTATGATCAAGTGCCCTCACTTGACTCCTAAGTCAATATACTCTAACATATGTGACTTTGTCGCCGACCAATTCTAGATGAAGTTCTCTTATGTTTCTCCATGCTCTTGCATTTGTCTCATGCATATTTTGTTTCCCCTTTCAAAAATACTTCATCTAGATTTCTTTTCTTTTTATTTGTGTTCTGCATTCCCTGCATCCAATTTATTGCAAATCTTTCAGTTAATTCCTTGCAAATCTTTGTGAGATCTTACTTGCCTAGTGAGCTGAGGTGACAAGTGTTTTCTCTGTGATGAACTCGGTCACACCGGCCTGTTGCTTTCGGTACAACCGAATCCTTTCGGTGCAACCGAAGCACACAACTCGGTGTCACTGATTTCACTGCAGAAAAGACAACTTGCCACTTGATTCCTGCATTCTTTTCGCTCCAGCTCCACTCAATGATTCTTGTCCTCTACCAGCATCACATTCAACATGCTGCTTTGCTTTGTGACTCAAGGACCAAACCCATTTGTAACAAAAATCCAGAAGTGCCCTTGTTGGAAATTGATGTCAAAGGGGGAGAGAATACTCAGGGGGAGAGAGTTCTTTAACAAGGAGAAAGAGGTATCACAGGCCCCAGATGCTTGGTGTTCAAGAGGAGAGAAATCACATGTCTTTAAGAGGGGAAAGACTTGTTCATATTTGGTTGTTTGCATTTGCTCTGATTTTCTGTTCCCTATCTTCTCCCAGTATCCCATGCAAGATTCAGGGGGAGCAAGACATCTAAGGGAAGGAAATCTTTGAATTTATTGCATATATTTACCTTTGGGGACATGTCTATATCCAATAGAGTACTCAATACTCACTCTCTACATGTCATCCCAGTCTTGGTACTCTTGTGGTTTCTTTTGTTTGCTCTGGCTAGTAGATGTATCTGTGTTATCTAACCTTGTTTACTCAGGTTCATTCCTTCCTAAGCCAACTCAAGACCACAAGGTAAGTATATGCATCACAGTCATGTGTATGAGGATTTCTTGCTGATGTACATACTGTTTGCAAGAAGGACTCATGAGCATGAAGGTACATTTCCTATACTCACATCATCTGCTCTGATGCATATAGCCAAGATGCATGTAACACATTGCTTACTCTGTCATGCTTATGCATTCACGTGCTCCTATATTCCATATTTACATGATTGCATACATGTAGGGGGAGCCTATGCATGTTACATATCTTCCCAAAGCTTTACTTGTTATTCTCTATATCTTTATCTAAAGCTTTGATGTATGTTGTCATCAATTACCAAAAAGGGGGAGATTGAAAGCACAAGTGCTCCCTGGGTGATTTTGGTAATTAATGTCAACATATCTCTTATTGGACTAATGCTTTCATCTAGTATGCTTCAGATAAGTTCAACAATGGAGTGGCATGGACTAGAGGATGTGGAAACCCTTCAAGATGCTAAGGACAAAGGATTGGCTCAAGCTCAAAGCACAAGATTCTACATTTTACTTTTAGTGATCCAAGATCACAATGAGTCCATAGGAAAGCCAATACTATTAAGAGGGGATGAGGTGTTGCTTAATGGCTTGCTTGCTCAAAGTGCTTAGTGATATTCTCCAAAGCCCTCAACTACTTTCTCACATCCACATATGTCCCAAACCAAAAGTTAAACTCGGACCCACCGAAACTTTCTATCCGGCGCCACCGAGTTTTCTTAACATAGTCACTACCAGAAACCCTAATCAATTCGGTCTCACCGATGGGATCTCGGTCTCACCGAGATGGGCTTGCAAACTCTCTGTTGCCTATTGCATTAATTTCGGTCTCACCAAAATATGAAATCGGTCCCACCGAGTTTGCTTGGCCAACTTTCTGTTTCGCTTATTACCCAAATTGGTCCCATCGAGTTTGTGTAATCGGTCAAACCGAGATGAGGCTTTACCCTAACCCTAGCGCATCGGTCCCACCGAGTTGATCATATCGGTCCCACCGAAATGCCTAACGGCACATTATGAACTAAATCGGTCTGACCGAGTTCTCTGATTCGGTCCCACTGATTTTGGTGATTTGTGTGTAATGGTTAGATTTTGTGTGGAGGCTATATATACCCCTCCACCCACTCTTCATTCGTGGAGAGAGCCATCAAAACATGCCTACACTTCCAACATACATTTTCTGAGAGAGAACCACCTACACTTGTGTTGAGATCAAGATAATCCATTCCAACCACATAAATCTTGATCTCTAGCCTTCCCCAAGTTGCTTTCCACTCAAATCATCTTTACACCAAATCCAAATCCTGTGAGAGAGAGTTGAGTGTTGGGGAGACTATCATTTGAAGCACAAGAGCAAGGAGTTCATCATCAACACACCATTTATTACCTCTTGCAGAGTGGTGTCTCCTAGATTGGCTAGGTGTCACTTGGGAGCCTCCGTCAAGATTGTGGAGTTGAACCAAGGAGTTTGTACGGGCAAGGAGATCACCTACTTCGTGAAGATCTACCCGAGTGAGGCAAGTCCTTCGTGGGCGATGGCCATGGTTGGATAGACAAGGTTGCTTCTTCGTGGACCCTTCGTGGGTGGAGCCCTCCGTGGACTCGCGCAACCGTTACCTTTCGTGGGTTGAAGTCTCCGTCAACGTGGATGTACGATAGCACCACCTATCGGAACCACAGATAAAAATCTCCGAGTCTCCAATTGCGTTTTCACACTCCAATCCCATCCCTTTACATTTTGCAACTTGCATGATTTACTTTCCGCTGCTCATATACTCTTATCATGCTTGCTTGATATGTATTGTGAATGTTTGAACTTGTGCTAAAACTCCACTTCAACTCAAAGAAATTAAAAACTGCAACTTTTATTACTAAGAGTCTATTCACCCCCCTCTAGACACCTCTTCTCGATCCTTTCAGTATCCCTAATGACTCGTCAATGGAAGGTCTATCCCCATTAACGAGCGAAGACCTCGTGCACCAGAGATTATCGTCGAGGAGCAGCAAGTAGTGCACGAGCATGACCTTGCGCCCCCGCCCGAGGTAATGTGGGTCATCCCGTCTCACGACCGCGTGATTCACACCACTGTTTTAATCCTAACGTTCATGCCACCATGGATCATTGTGTTCTGCTTGACTCCCGTTGTCGTGATCGTCTCTGATCGCAACTAGTCTCTTCTGTCTGTCGGCTCTGCTTCTTCCTTCCTATAGACAACCTTTACACATGCAACATTTTGCACTGATTGTATTTGACCAATGTACTAGGTCAATCCCCTACTGGAGCTCCCGCCCGCCGCTCCGGCGGAGGGGGCTATGTAACCGTTCAGGAAAATTTGGGACTGGGTTGAAATAAATAAATAGCTTTATGCCAAAATTTTATTTTTATTTATTTTATTTTTATCATACTACAGTATTAAGGAGTATAATTTTTATTATTTAGTTCGGATAATTAACCATAATTTAATTGTCATGGTTAAGCAGTGATCTTTATTATCAATTGTAATGCATATCACTAATCATTTTCTTTATGCTAAATATAAATTAAGTGATGTATCATAAGTTATCTTAAAATTACTTTTGTGGCGATTAGACAAATTATATAGTGCACATACATATTTGTATCCCGGCCGCTGCTCCCGCACAGGGGCCTATGTAACCGTCCAGGAAAATTTGGGATTGGGTTGAAATAAATAAATAGTTTCATACCAAAATTGTTTTTATTTTTTTAATTTTTATCATATAACAGCTGTATAATTTTTATTATTTAGTTGATATAATTAACCACATAATTTAATTGGTATGGTTAAGCAGTGATCTTTGTTATCAATTGTAATGCATATCACTAATCATTTTGTTTACGTTAAATATAAATTAAGTGATGTAGCATAAGTTATCTTAAAATTATTTTTGTGGCAATTACACAAATTATATAATGCACATACATATTTGTCTGTATGTGCATATATTCATGTATGGTTAATGTATATATATTCATGTTATAAGTATCTAAAGAATAATGCCCAACTAATATCTTAATAGTAATTTCTGGTGTATTATCATTCGTGCATATTTATAGAACCTTGTAGAATATAAATTGTACCGTTTGCAAAATGTGTTGCAAGTTAGATTCGGTAATAAGTTCAACATATATATATGATATTGAAATAGCACCGATCACCAGATGCATGTGTCATGTCTTGGGTAGTTATCCCCGTCGCATGCATGGGCATGGGGAGGTAACCCGTGCGAGCGAATGTCTAGTCAGCCGATTGGGATCATTTTCATACTTTGTTTTGATGATGCAGAGGCAATCCCTGACACCCCCCTGTGAAATGGCGGCAGCAAAGATTTCTTAGCTTGGGCTCATGGAAAAACATGGTGTGTAGTCTATTAAAACGACATACAATGCTCTAGTGACTCACAACGAAGGAGGGACGAATACTTGGACCTCAAGGAGTGAGGAACGGATGTGGATATCCCATAGGAAACTACAAGCTGTGCCGAAAGTTTGGGTCTTCTGGCGGCGGGTGATTCATGGGATCTTACCAGATGAATGCCCCTTGAAGAGATTGCATATCATGTAATTTTGTCGATGAAATGTTTGTATGGCTATGGCGGAGGATCTTGAACATGTCTTGATACACTTTCACATTCCAGATGTTTTTGGGATAAGGTGTTGTCTTGGTTTGTTTTTCGTCTAACAAGGTGTCATCCCGACACTTGGGCCAAAGACATACTTTGTGATCGGTGTTCCCTGAATCAGGATCAAGCTAAAATGCCTACCATTATGTGGGCTACCTGGCACTTTTGTAGCTGATGGACACATGATCATGAAGGTTCTGATTCGATGAACTTAATGTGACTAACTAGAGAAAGCCTACTCTCAAGTGACTCAAGAAGAGCAATCAAATCGAGAGGGAGGTAGGGATACCAATCTCTCAGTAAGTGAATAATAAATGTGGACATCCCTTTGGAAGTTGGAATAAAGATGTGCCGGAAGTTCTGGTTTTACGTTGGTGAGTGATTCGGGGGATCTTGCCAAGGCTTCATCCAGACACTTGGGGGTAACAAAAACTTTGTGACTAGATTTTCTTGTGTCGGGATCGTGCGAAAATGATTACCATGCTATCCGGCACTCTTGTGACCGATGGAATAGATACATGATAATGCAGCTTTTGATCCGGCGAACTCATTAGGGCTGACAAGAGAAGCCTTTTGCTCACTTTGAAATCTCGATGAAGCATGCTCTAGTCTACTAGGCCACCGCTTGCTCCCCCTAATTCCGAGTGGGTCAAAATAAATACTGATGATGCCATCAACTCTAAAGACAACAAAGCGGCGATAGTGCTATCATCTCTAATGTCAACAAAGGGGTGATGGCTCGTCAAAATATTCCATGGCTTCAAGCAGCTTTCTATTTTGCGCACTCGGCTTGAATAACTCAATCAGAGCTTCCTCATAACCCTACTGAATGATGTCCTCGGATTTATAGCTGAGTGCACGAAGCAACCGACAAGCGGACAATCAATGTTGCTGGTGGATCTCAGGAACCCGGAGTGTGCATCGGACCGACGAAGCTGGGAATATCAATTGTTACAACCTTGTTATGGTTTCTTGAGGGAGTGAGGTCTATGGGAGAGGATTTGAACTTGGGGAATAAAATAAGAAATATAAGAGAATGAGGAGACATCAATCCCATTTCATCGCTGATAATGTTGGAAATATGCCCTAAAGGCAATAATAAAATGGTTATTATCATATTTCCCGTAATGATAAATGTTTATTATTTATGCTAGAATTGTATTGACCAGAAACTTAAATACAAGTGTGAATACATAAACTACAATGTGTGCCTAGTAGGCCTCTACTAGACTAGCTCGTTGATCAAAGATGGTTATGTTTTCCTGACCATAGACATAAGTTGTCATTTGATAATGGGATCACATCATTAGAAGAATGATGTGATGGACAGGACCCAACCATAAGCTTAACATATGATCGTATCACTTTAGTTTTTGCTACAACTCTTCATGTCAAGTATCTATTCCTAGGACCACGAGATCATGAAACTCCAGATACCAGAGGAATGCCTTGTGTGCTATCAAACGTCACTTCTTAACTGGGTGATCATAAAGGTGCTCTACAGGCATCTTTAAAGATGTCTGTTGGGTTGGCATGGATCGAGACTAGGACTTGTCACTATGTATGACGAAGAGATATCTCTGGGCCCTCTCAGTAATACAACATCGTTAAGAGCTTACAAGCAATGTGGCCAATGAGTTAGTCACGTGATCTTGTATTACAGAACGAGTAAAGAGACTTGTCGGCAATGAGATTAAACTAGGTACGGAGATATCGACGATTGAATCTCGGGCAAGTAACATATCACTAGACAAAGGAAATTGCATATGGGCTTAACTAAATCCTTGACATCGTGGTTCAACCGATAAAGATCTTCATGGAATATGTAGGAACTAATATGGGCATGTAGGTCCCGCTATTGGTTATTGACCAAAGAGGTGTCTCGGTCATGTTGATACGTCTCCATCGTATCTACTTTTCCTACGCTTTTGCTCTTGTTTTGGACTCTAATTTGCATGATTTGAATGAAACTAAATCGGACGGACGTTGTTTTCAGCATAATTACCATGGTGTTTTTTTGTGTAGAAATAAAAGTTCTCGGATTTGGACGAAACTTTTTGGAGAATTATTTCCAAGTAAATAAAAAATACTGGAATCAAGACCCACTAGAGGGGGCCCCTGGCTGCCCACAAGACACCAGGGCGCGCCACCCCCTTCTGGCGTGCCCTGGTGGGTGGTGGGGCCCTCGGGGCTCCGCTGACCCTAATCCCGACGCTATAAAATTCTATTTTTTCAAAAAAAATAGGAGAGGAAGTTTCATCGCATTTTACGATACGGAGCCGCCGCCACCTCCTGTTCTTCATCGGGAGGCCAGATTTGGAGCCCGTTTGGGGCTCCGGAGAGGGGAATCTTTGGTTTTCGTCATCACCAACCATCCTCCATCACCAATTTCATGATGCTCCACACCGGGAGTGATTAATTCCTTTGTAGGCTCGCTGGTCGGTGAGGAGTTGGATGAGATTCATAATGTAATCAAGTTAGTTTTGTTAGGGGTTGATCCCTAGTATCCACTATGTTCTAAGATTGATGTTGCTATGACTTTGCCATGCTCTGTGTGCCATGATTTTAGATCCGAACCGTTTATATTTTTACCATTATATCTATGTTCTAGATCCCATCTTGAAGCCATATGCACCTATTACGTGTTACGATCCGTAAACCCCAGGGTGATAGTAATTGGGATACTTTTTGGTGATGACCGTAGTTTGAGGAGTTCATGCATTCACTCTGGGTTAATGCTTTGTTTCGGTTCTCTATTAAATGGAGGCCTTAATATCCCTTAGTTTTCTTATTGACCCCACTGCCACGGGAGGGTAGGACAAAAGATGTCATGCATGTTCTTTTCCATAAGCACGTATGACTGTTTACGGAACACATGCCTACATTTTATTTATGAACTGGAGCTAGTTCTGTGTCGCCCTAGATTATGACTGATATATAATGAATACCATCCAACGAATTTACCGATCCAATGCCTACGAGTTTTTCACATATTGATCTTGCTAAGTTACTATTACTATTGCTACTGTTACAACTGCTACAAAAATGTTACTGCTGTTACTGTTACCACTGCTACCGTTACTACTATTATCAAAACTATCATACTACTGTGCTACTGATCACTTTGCTGCAGATATTAAATCTCCAGGTGTGGTTAAATTGACAACTCAACTGCTAATATTTACAAATATTTTTTAGCTCCCCTTGTGTCGAATCAATAAATTTGAGTTAAATACTCTATCACCAAAAACGGTGGCGATCCCCTATACTTGTGGGTTATCAAGACCTTTTTCTGGTACCGTTGTCGGGGAGCATAGCTATACTTGCTGAGTCACTTGGGATTTATAATTTTGAGAAAAATATTTAAGAATTTCAAAATCTTGTTGAATATAAAATGAATTCACTAATTTTGGAAGAGTTCTTAATGGGTCGTACTGACTGGAACACTATTGGGAAAACGTCTATGTGATGATCGTTGTGTCTGTAGTCGAGCAAATGCACAAAATGTTCTTCCGCGGGCTGGCCCACATTGACCGACTGTTAGAATTTGTTTTTATAGATATATAAGAAATATCAATTCCGAATTCCAAAAGTTGTTCACGTAATTTTTGTAGAATTTGTGATTTTGGAAATGTTCGATTTTTGTAAAATATATGTTGAAGTGTTGGTAAATATGTTCACTAATTTTTAATATACTCAGACATTTTTGAAATCATCACGCATTTCAAAAAATTGTCGAATATTAATATGCATTTAGTAATTTCATAAAGGTTCTTAATGGGCCAGCTGACTGGTTCGTTACAGGGAAAGCACCTATGTGATGATCGTTGCTCCTAGTCGAGCAAATGCACACAAATTTGTTGCAGGCTGCTTCCAAATTCGTTCTTTTTGATAACTTTTTTTGCTTACTATTTTTTTTATCACATACATTTTGCTTCACAACATGTTTTCTTGAAATATCACGTACATTCTTAATGGTCCAAAGAATTGATTTCAGTTACTTGATTTTTTATATTGTATAATTTTTTGATGTCATGGAACACATTTTTTGAAACTTGTTGAATTTTTTTAAATGCCAGTATTATTTTTATGAATGCAATCAACATTTTTTTCGAAGTTCCATTTTTTAATTACTCGAATTTTTTTACATTGTATATTTTTTTAGATGTGACAAAATACATTTTTGATACATGTGGACATTTTTAAATGCCAGCATCATTTTTTTGAATGCTATCAACATTTTTTAGAAGTTCCATTAACATGTCTTAGTACTGCATCAACATTTTCTGAACGTGCTAAGAACTTTTAAAATATATAGTCTGATATTTTTCATTTCAGAAGAAAATAATAATAGTAAATAAAAAATTAACGACGAGAACAACTTGTAACACCAAAACAAACAAAAATTACCTGTGTTGACCCACTGAGTAGATAATGGCCTCATGTACATGGGCTTCAAGTTCCCCTCCTCAGTCTCCTAGGCTTGGGTGCCGCCTGAGCCCAGTTCGAAACAGCACGCACAGGCACAAGTTAGTCTTCCCTCAAAAAAAAAAAGACACAAGTTAGTCCCACCTCGCGAAGCTTTCATATAATCAATCTCAATGAAATAATTGTAAATAATTTCTGCAGCAACGTGTGGAAAATTATTTCTAGTTCACTAAAACTAGAAACTCCGACGGTACTTTTGTTCTAACGTGTCTGCTTACCCATGCATGTAAGTTGTGCGTGCGTGATTGTCAGACTTCCTTGTGGTCAAAGGGGAAGGAGGGGCTCATGCCCTGCCAATTGTTTTTCTCCAATAGCGCAAAAATAAAGGCACTAATTCCTCAAAAAAGAAAAGGCTCTGGCAAAATAAGCTGGTTAATTCTTTTGCAATTGATTTGTTTGGAAATAAATTGTATTAGGACATGGAAAATAGAAATATTTTTCCTTGGGTACATGAACATATTACTCGGTAGATTACCATACTAATCATGGTAAAGAAATAGGAATTCACCACCGCTCTTACCGCCGAGCTATCCAAGTAAGAAGGGTAGCGTCGTTGCCACCGAGCTGCAATCAGTTCCAATGACTAGGAGGATGTTAGAGCACAACTTCTACAAAATCAACTCTTTGACATTGTGGGGTATAATCCCAACCATACACCGCCATTCTCCCATCATGGTCTCGAACAACAACACCCCACGTTCCACTTTTGTCAGATATTGCCTTCCTTCACGCATGATCCTTGAGATCACGGAGATGCATTACAAATAAATGCCATCCAAGAGGCAGCAACATACTATCCCCTAGGTCCCACAACTAGCTATGTTTTTTTCTCTCCTTTAATGAAATCGTTAAAAAAACAATGGGGATTATAATGAAGTTGTTAATTAATCAGAGATTACATAGTCAGTCATCGGCATGGGGCCTAGTCCATTTGTCGAGCTATCACCTAGGCACCTCATATCAACCGCTTCTTTTATGTTTTAATATTTCTTTGCAAGTTGTTGCTCGTGTACTCCTCGCCGATTGATGGCTTTGTTAATGCAAAGACCGCCTCACCCTGATCCTCTACTCTAAATGAAAGCAACATGCACACTATCTATCCATTCATCATTATTTCAATGTTCTCTTTGGCATTTACCTCTTCAACTTTTTTCCTTTTCAGGTCTGTTTTTATATATTTGTATGTCCCCTTTTTTATATCTTTTTTATTTTCAAGTTTCTGTGTTGTATATTTTTTTAAATGCAAATGTTTTTTAGTTATACGATTTTGAAAATACCCAAACCATTTATAAAATTGCAAGAATATTTTTCTAAATTTATGAATAGTCACTAAAATTACAAAAACAAATTCGAAAAAATACATGAATACTTTTAATGCGTGATCACTTCTTAAAAAAACTGAACATTTAGATAGAAATCGTCAACACTTTTAAAAGAATACTGGCGCTACCGAAAAGCTTCTATGTGACGATCGTTGCGTCAAGTAGTAAATAAAATGCATACAACGTTCTTCCGTGGGCCTGCCCATATTGGAGGTTCATGCAGGCTCCTTACAAATACGGTTTTCTTCCATAGCCTTTTTTTTCTTAGTTTCTTTCATTTAAGTTTTCCCTAAAATCCGGCTGCAAGATTTTTACAGATTCCAAATGTATCAATTGAGAATTTTACAAAATGCTCACATAATTAACAAATTATTATGATTATTTAAAATCTTCATGAGCTTGATAATGAATTATTAATTTGATTTTATGAAAAGGTATTTACTAATTTGAAGAATTATTCAAGACTTTTAGAAAATAATCACGAATTTAAAAAAAAGTCATTTACAGTTTTGCAGAAGCGTACTCAATGGCCCGCTTTGACTGGGTCAGTTGGGAAAATGTCTATGTGACGATCGTTGCATAGTCGAGCAAATGCACAAAATGTTCTTCCACGGGCTGGCCAATAGTGGCGCTTCAAATGCAAATGCACAAAATGTTCTGCAGGCTCCCTCCAAATGTTGTTTTCTTTCACAACGTTTTTTCACGTATTTTTTTCCTTGTTTTCCCTGCAGACCGACTGCTAGTTTTTTTTATATATTTATAGGAAATATCTATTCCGAATCGAAAAGTAGTTCACACAAGTTTAGTAGAATTTGTCATTTTTGAAATGTTCACAAATTTAAAAATATATTCTCAAGTTTTGGTAAATACGTTCATTAATATATAAAATACTTAGAAATTTGTAAAATGATCAGGGATTTAAAAAATTGTTGTATACTAAAATGCATTCATGAATTTGACAAACTGTTCTTAATGGGCCACACTAACTGGGCTGCTATAGGGAAAGCACCTATATGACGACCGTTGCTTCTAGTTGAGCAAATGCACATAAATTTGTTGCAGTCTGCTTCCAAATTTTCACAACATTTTTGCTTACTATTTTTGTTTCGTTCGCGTACATTTTGTTTCACAGCATGTTTTCTTGAAAATTTCACGTACATTTTTTTACTAGTCCGAAGAAGTTTTTTTAATTCTCAAATTTTTTACATTGTATAATTTTTTACATGCCATGAAAAACAATTTTCGGAACCTGTGGACATGTTTTAAATGCCAGCACCATTTTTTTGAATTTTATCAACATTTTTTGGAACTTACATGGACAGGTCTTAGCACTGCGTCAACATTTTCTGAAGGTGCTATGAACTTTAAAAAATATATAGTATGCTATTTTTTGTTTCGGAAATATAATAAAAGAAATAGCAAATAAAAAATGAATGACAAGACGAACATGTAACACCGAAACAAATGAAAATTAACTTTTTTTAGCAACATGAAAATTACCTTTGTCGACCAACTGAGTAGATAATGGCCTCATGTACGTGGGTTCGACTTCTCTTCCTCGGTCTCCTAGGCTTGGGTGTCGCCCGAGCCCAGTTCGAAACAGCGCGCACAGACACAAGTTAGTTCCACCTCGCCAAGCTTTCATATAACCAAATCTCACTGAAATAACTGCAAATGATTTCCGCAGCAACGCGCGGGAAATCATTTCTAGTTCACTAAAACTGGAAACTCCAACTGCGTACTTTTGTTCTAACGTGTCTGCGTTATCCATGGATGTAAGTCGTGCGTGCGTGGTTTTTTTAGAGGAATTATGACAGTGAGGGAAGCTCTCCACTGACTTTTATATTAGTGGTTAGAGGGTCAGGGAGTCATGAATTTTACATCCGATCGGGGAGGGGAGTCAGAGAGATTGTGCGTGCGTGATTGATTGAATTCCTTGTGGTTAAAGGGGAAGGTGGGGCTCATGCCCTGCCAAATATTTTTCTTCTACGACCCAACAATAAAGGCACTAATTCCTCAAAAAGTAAAAGACTTGCAAAATAAGCTGGTTAATTCTTTTGCAATTCTCGAACTAAATTTTATTAAGACGGGAAAATAGAAGTACTTTTCCTTGGGTACAGGAACATATTACTCGATAGATTTCTGTATCGATCATGATAAAGAAATAGGAATTCACCACCGCTCTTACTGAGCTATCCATGTAAGAAGGGTAGCGCCGTTGCCACCGAGCTGCAATCGGTTTCAATGACTAGGAGAATGTTCGAGCACGACTACTACAAAACTATGCTTTGACATTGCAGGGTATAATCCGAAGCAGACACCACCATATCATGATCTCAAACAGCAACACCCCATGTCCAACTTTTGTCAGATCTTGTCTTCCTTCATGCATGATCCTTGCCATCCAGAGATGCATTACAAACAAATGACATGCCTCGAGAATCTGTCATGGGATAGCATTTAGCTTCTAGTGCCCTCGCACATAGACTCTCAAGGCAATCTATGAGGCACGAAAATTGCCTTAGGAGGGGGTTTGGTTAAGCACTTTTAGGTCATTGAGTCCCATACCTCCCTTGGCCCTTGTGCCGTGTTAGTTTCTCCCAACTTGACCAATGCGTGCGTCGTCCGTAAGTTTCGTCGCTCCACCAAAAATCTCTTGTCAAGTGAGGAGCTCCTGTCACATGCTTGCACCTTCGAAATGCGTTCTTTTTCATAACTTTTTTTGCTTACTATTTTTGTTTTGATCATGTACATTTTGCTTCACAACATGTTTTCTTGAAATATCACGTACATTTTCTAATGGTCCAAAGAATTGATTTTAATTACTTGATTTTTTTATATTCTATATTTTTTTAATGTCATGAAACACATTTGTTGAAACTTGTGGAATTTTTTAAAATGCCAGTATTATTTTTCTGAATGCTATCAACATTTTTTTAAGTTCCATTTTTTTAATTACTCGAATTTTTTACAGTGTATAATTTTTTTAGATGTGACAAAATACATTTTTGATACATGTGGACATTTTTAAATGCCAACATCATTTTTTTGAATGCTATCAACATTTTTTAGAAGTTCTATTAACATGTCTTAGTACTGCATCAACATTTTCTGAACGTGCTAAGAACTTGTAAAATATATAGTATGATATTTTTCATTTTCGACGGTACTTTTGTTCTAACGTGTCTGCGTTACCCATGCATGTTAGTTGTGCGTGCGTGATTGTCAGACTTCCTTGTGGTCAAAGGGGAAGGTGGGGCTCATGCCCTGCCAAATTTTGTCTCCAATGCCGCAACAATAAAGGCACTAATTCCTCAAAAAAGAAGAGGCTCTTGCAAAATGAGCTGGTTAATTCTTTTGGAATTGATTTTTTTGGAAATAAAATGTATTAGGACATGGAAAATAGAATATTTTTTCTTGGGTACATGAACATATTACTCGATAGATTTCCATACTGATCATGATAAAGAAATGGGAATTCGCCACCACTCTTACTGCTGAGCTATCCAAGTAAGAAGGGTAGCGCCGTTGCCACCGAGCTGCAATCGGTTTCAATGACTAGGAGGATGTTAGAGCACAACTTCTACAAAATCCAAGCTTCGACATTACGGGGTATAATCCCAACCAGACATCACTATTCTCCCATCATGGTCTCGAACAACAACAACACCCCACGTTCCACTTTTGCCAGATCTTGCCTTACTTCATGCATGATCCTTGCGATCACGGAGATGCATTACAAATAAACGCCATCCAAGAGGCAGCAACATACTATCCCCTAGGCCCCACAACTAGCTATGTTTTTTTCTCTCCTTTAATGAAATTGTTAAAAAAACAGTGTGGATTATAATGAAGTTGTTAATTAATCAGAGATTACATAGTCAGTCAATGGCATGGGGCCTGGTCCATTTGTCGAGTCATCGCCTAGGCACCTCATATCAACCGCTTCTTTTCTGTTTTTATATTTCTTTGTAAGCTGTTGCTCGTGTACTCCTCGTCGATTGATGGCTTTGTTAATGCAAAGACCGCCTCACCCTGATCCTCTACTCTAAATGAAAGCAACATGCACACTATCTATCCATTCATCATTATTTCAATGTTCTCTTTGGCATTTACCTTTTCAACTTTTTTCCTTTTCAGGTCTGTTTTTATATATTTGTATGTCCCCTTTTTTATATCTTTTTTGTTTTCAAGTTTCTGTGTTGTATATTTTTTTAAATGCAAACATTTTTTAGTTATACGATTTTGAAAATACCCAAACAATTTATAAAGTTACAAGAATATTTTTCTAAATTTATGAATAGTCACTAAAATTACAAAAACAAATTCGAAAAAATACATGAACACTTTAAAAAAATGTGTGATCCTTCTTAAAAAAATGAACATTTAGATAGAAATCGTCAACACTTTTAAAAGAATACTTGCACTACCGAAAAGCTTCTATGTGACGATCGTTGCGTCAAGTAGTAAATAAAATGCATACAACGTTCTTCCTTGGGCCTGCCCATATTGGAAGTTCATGCAGGCTCCTTACAAATACGGTTTTCTTCCATAGCGCTTTTTTGTTTAATTTCTTTCATTTAAGTTTTCCCTAAAATCTGGCTGCTAGATTTTTACAGATTCCAAATGTATCAATTGAGAATTTTACAAAATGCTCACACAATAAAAAAATTATTATGATTTTTTAAAATGTTCATGAGCTTGATAATGAACTCTTAATTTTATTCATAACTTTTAGAAAATATTCACGAATTTCAAAATAATAATAATATAAATGTCGTTTACAATTTTGCAGAAGTGTACTCAACGGCCCGGTATGACTGGGTCACTTGGGAAAATGTCTATGTGACGATCATTGCATAGTCGAGAAAATGCACAAAATGTTCTTCCACGGGTTGGCCCATAATGGCGCTTCAAATGCAAATGCACAAAATGTTCTGCAGGCTCCCTCCAAATGCTGTTTTCTTTCACAACCTTTTTTCGCGTATTTTTTTTCTGGTTTTCCCTGCAGTCCGACTGCTAGATTTTTTTTATAGATTTATAAGAAATATCTATTCCGAATTCAAAAATTAGTTCACACAAGTTTAGTAGAATTTGTGATTTTTGAAATGTTCACAAATTTAAAAATATATTCTCAAGTTTTGTTAAATACGATCATTAATTTATAAAATACTTATAAATTTGTAAAATAATCAGGAATTTAAAACTTGTTGTATGTTAAAACGCATTCATGAATTTGACAAAGTGTTCTTAATGGGCCACACTAACTTGGCCACTATAGGGAAAGCACCTATGTGACGACCGTTGCTTCTAGTTGAGCAAATGCACATAAATTTGTTGCAGTCTGCTTCCAAATTTTCACAACATTTTTGCTTGCTAATTTTGTTTCGTTCACATACATTTTGTTTCACAGCATTTATGAAAATTTGAAAATTCGTGAACATTTTTTAAAAGATGAAAATAAGATAATTTAAAACCATGGAAAAAGTGAGAAGAAAAATAAATAAAAATAAAACCATGGAAAAAGGAAATAAAAATAAAAATAAAATTGCAAATCATCTTCTTAGAGGATCTACCATGGGACCTAACTAAATCCGGCCGCAAAACGTCCACGGACGCGCTCGAGCGTGTCTGCGGAAAGTGACAGGTCAACAATCAAATGTTCGATGCCACAACCGGATACCTCATTGCTAATCATCAAGTTCATACAATTACATGCAACATAAAAGCTAGTCTAAATCTTCGCTGGCGCCCATCCTTGTAGTTCTCTCAGTGTCCCGGTCCGGTGGCCGTGAGAGTAACAAAGTGAAGGTCCGGTCGCCAGCGAGTTAGAGTAGGACATGGGACACGAGGTGCCAGCCTCTCCTATGCCCTACCCTTCCTTATCGGACCCTGTGGACAAGAAGGTTGAACTCCTCTATTCCATTAAATAATACTAAGAAGTTAACTGAACTTACCATATTCATAATCAGAGATACCCATGATGGTGCAAAACCCAGCTTTAGCATTATAGCCTGCAGATACTCCCACTTGACATGATCGTAAGACTTCATCATGTCCAACTTAAGTGCACATAGCTTGTGCTTCTTCGCTTTGTTTCTCCTCATAAAGTGTAAGCACTCATAAGTAGAAATTATGTTATGTGTGATCAATAGCCTTGGTACAAAAGTAGATTGCTCCTCTGAAATGAAGTTAGGTCAAATCTATTTTAAGTGATTACAAAGAACCTTGGAGGCTATGGCCCTGTTTGAATCCATGGGTTAGAGTTAGTTTGAGCTAGTTTGGGCTCAAATAGCACTAAAGGATCCAAACATGAGGGCTAGTTTGAGCTACTTGAATCTAACCCACTCAAAAAAAAAACTATCCCACCCAAGAGGTGCTAATCGGAGCTAGTTCTTCTGGAGCCCACTAAAAAAAATCACTTTTTATCTCTCTTCCCCCGCACCAGATCCCTCCCTCCCGCACCCCCTCGCGCGACTCTCCCGTTCCCCATCACGCCGCCGGCATCCCAGCCGCGCCCTCCTCTAGAATCCCATGCGCGCCCTCCTCCGGCCGCTGCTCGCCCCGCTCACCCGCTACCCAACACGCAAAACCCTCGTTTTTCTCCGTCACCCGTCTCTTCCTCTCTCTCTCTCTCTCTCTCTCTCTCTCTCTCTCTCTCTCTCTCTCTCTCTCTCTCTCTCGTGCGGCGGCGCCGACGCATCTACCAGGGAGGTCGCGAGAGGTTCGTTCGTTCCTTCTCTACTCATGCCCTCCCTCCTCCTACGCGTCCATCTCTCCAGCAACGGCGCGTGGCGGGGATCTGAGCCGGCGGCGCGGCTGCATCCATCGGTCCGGCAGCTAGGGCTTTAGGTGGCGTGCGTGGCCGGTGATTGAGGGATGGGCGGTGGGTGTGTGCATGTGTGGCTGGTGCATGCATGAGCATGAGCACGGCTGCGTGTGCAGTGTTGAGTTCGGCTTGCTTGTAGCTAGATTTGTAAAGATCATTTGTTTATGTCAGTTGTGAGCGGGAGGAGGCCACATAAGAGGCGGCCACACCAAATCCTGCACGAAAGAGGGTTTAAAGGAGTCAAATGATTGAGAAAGTGCAGTTAGTGTCAATCTAACCCTGTCATCCAAACACCTCTTTGGCTAGAGTTAGTTCAGCGTTAGTCATGAGCTAAAAACTAACTCTAACCTCTAGCTATGTTACAGTATCCAAACAGGGCCTATCTTGTACAAAAAATTGCATAAGAGGGCCTAAACTGCACGAGGGAACTTCGGTCCTTCTTTCATCCCCTCTCAAGATGCGGAATGTGCCATTGGTGCCGAAAGAAATGAGCAGGATAACCATCTGGCCCTAGGACTTTTGTGGTATTTGGAAGAGAGCCTTCTTTATCCCGTCACATGTGTATTCTCGTAGTAGTGAGGCATTCATCTCCGCTGTCACCTTAACAGGCGCTGGATCAAGCACTTCGCCCACGCCCGAAACCCTTTCTGATTAGAACAGATTCTGATAGAAAGAGTGGGTGATATTTCCCATCTCCGTCGCCACATCCTCCGTGACCGAACCATCACCACAATCCAGCTTCTTTATTTTGTTTTTTCTTCGCCTCATGCTAGCACGCCGTTGAAAGAAGCGTGTATTTCTGTCACCGTCTGTCAGCAAGTCAACGCGAGAACGTTGGCGCTGTAAAATCTCCTCCATACGCTATGGTAGTACTACTGTACTCGTACTCAATCAAGCTATCGTTGATTTTTATCTCTGCATGTGAGGGATCAATTCTGGAGGGGCGGTTGTATAAAAGTTGCAGCTGCATGCCTTTTCAATTTCTGATGCATGTGCGTCAAGGCTGCAGAAGGAAACAGGGCCAACTTTGGAAACGACGTGTGTGGAGGTGCCCACGCGAGAGCCCAATGTGTCGCTCCCAATCTGACAAATTTAAGTGCACGTGCGTGCTCTCACTCATTTCCTGCATGTGGTCTTTCTTATAGGCCCTGTTTGGATACTCTAACACAGTTAGAGTTAGAGTTATTTTCTAACCCACTCTAACCCAAATAAGCACCTCTCCACCGGGATAGTTGGATTAGATGAAACTAACCCACTCTAACCCTTCCTGTTTGGATACTTTTGGATTATTTGAGCCTTCAACTAACCCAAACTAGCTCTAACCCCATGATCCAAACATGGCCATAGAGTAGAGGGGCAGGTTGAGCTCATCCCACCATTTTTTTCCATGGCGCGCTAGTTTGTCGGTCAGCCATGCACGCACGCCATTTAAAAAAAAACTAGCTGCACCTGCTGACTCTCACGAGAAGACTTATATTTTGAGAGCCGAAATACTACTATGTATGTAACGTCGCACTGTCACGCGACCGAGATTATTTTGCTTAATTACAATGTCAGAACGTTGGCAATGGAACGTTAACCTGTGCTAATTTGGATTCTTGCCTGTCGAAGGGTTGTGCAGGTTGCAGTGGATATGCACGTCAAGAAGCTGGTAGTCGAGCTGGATTGCAAGGCAGTCGTGGCCATGTTGAATGATCCGTCAAAAACTGTTCATGCTAGGGCTTGTGATTGAGGAGATCAAGGGGCTACTGAATACAAGGATGAGAAAAACGTAATTTGGGCGCGTCTTTCTGCAAATGGAGTTGCCCATACTCTAGCAAAGTTTGGTTTACTGTTCTTCTAGATTGTATCTTGCACATTTTCTCATTGAAAGCCCTCGATCTTTACGAATATATAAGACACAATTTTGCCCCTCGAAAAAGAGAAAGAAGAAGCGAAGTGAGCATAACTCAGATGGTTAGGTTGCTTGTGGTGGGACCAGCCCACTAGGGTTCAAGTCCTAGATTGACACTGTCGCTCGCATTTTTTGGATTTATTTCAGATTTTTCGACAATGCTCGTTCAGTGCGAGACTGCGAGGAGACGTTTTCATGACAATGAGACACCTGTGGTGTTGTCAATCTCAAGATGCCGTGACGGCTCAATATTTTAGAGGTGCTCAAAGGATGTCTGTGCATATATTCATAAGAGTGAGTGTATGCGTGTCTATCTGAGCATCTGTGATTTGTACCATGTTCAAGAAAGAAAATGAAAAAGTCCAGTCGAATTAAAAAAAGAGTAAGAAGACAAGTCCAACTTTTTTTTAACACGTCTAGTGTAATTTAATTAGTTTGTACGTATTTATTGAGGTCATTGGCATGTTGACGTTGGTAAGTACACTGGGGTGGTGTCATTCCTAAAAAAACACTGGGTGTGGTGTCATTGCCTCATTGGGACGGTGTTCATTGGCACGTTGGGGTCATTAGTTTTTTTAGTCTGCATATAAGATTTGGTCAAAGTCAAACTTTGTAAAGTTTCATCAACTTTGCAGGGAAAAATATCAGCATCTACAATACTAAAGCTATATGGTATGAAAATTAATTTCATGATGCATCTAACAATATTGATTTCATATTGTGAATCTTGACATTTCATTAGTTTGTACTCCCTCGGGTCATTTTTTACTCTGCATATTAGAATTGTTTGAAGTCAAACTTTGTAAACTTTGATCATATTTATATGAAAAAAATATCAACATCTCTAATACTAAAGTTATACAATACGAAAATCAAATTCACAATGCATTGAATTATATTGATTCCGCATTGTGGATGTTCATGTTTCTTATCAACATCTCTAATACTAATGTTATACAATATGAAAATCAAATTCACAATGCATTGAATTATATTGATTCCGCATTGTGAATGTTCATATTTTTTCCTATAAAATTTGTCAAACTTTACTAAGTTTAACTTCAAACAAATTTTATACATAGAGTAAAAAGGCCCGAAGGAAGTAAGTACGTACGTATTGGGGTCATTGCCACCCAGCGATCAGTTTGGTAAGCTATTAACAGAAAATTGCAAAGGGTCATTGGCACGTTGACGTTTTTGTTTAGGTCATTGGGACGTTGACGTGCGTACGTATTGGGGTGGTGTCACTGCGACGTTGACCTGCGTGATCGGCACTCGCTCTCTGTTGCATGCATGGATGTAATCTGTTGACCCTCAGGCTTCAGCTCGTTCGTCACCGTCCTTGTCGGACGGGAGGTGCGTCAACTTTGATGCATGCATCATCTATTCATCAGGGTGGGTTATACTATTAAATAAATTTGATTAACTAACTACTCCCTCAGTTTCAAAATAGATGACTCAACTTTAATACAAAATCAGTACAAAATTGAGTCATTTAGGGCATGTACAATGGTGCTATCTTAGGAGTGCCACATAGGATAGATGATGAGGTGGAGGAGAGAGAACACATAAAAAAAGGCTTGTCTTCTCTTATTTAAGAGAAGACAAGAGGTGATCTCTTAGCACAATATGTCTCACCACATTTTTAGGAATTACTAGTTATTGAAGATAAGGCTAAGAGATGACCCATTGTAAACAAAAAAAATTGTCATCTCTAAATCACATGCAAGACTTAACATAAGACTATCTTATCAACCATTGTACATTATTTTGGAACGGAGGGAAAAGTGCCGAAGATGGCGCATGCGTGCTTGGCTAGTGCGGCCAGTGCGACACCTCCTCTAGTCATCTCCGGGGGTGGATCTCGGTCGTTCCGACGCCCTCGTCGTCTGGCGACGGTGGGGGCGGGCTCCTCGCGGTACTGTTCTTACGACTGCGGTTGGGTGTTGCAGGGGCGACGTAGGGGAGGTAGGCAGGAGCAATGGGTGGTGAGGCCACCCGTCACTGGCAGGGGTGCTGATCGAGGTTTCCGACGCTCCTCCTCCTCTCCCTTTTCCTGACAAGGTGCACAGTGTAGGCATGCTGACGTTGGCGGCACTAGCTCTGGTAGGGATCTGCTGGGTGGTGAAGGCCCATCCCTTTCGATGGCCGATGGGGTGTCAAGATACAGGGCGGCGGCTCTGTGGTGCTTGACACATGAGGGTGATTTGATTTCCATGTGCACGCCGGTCTCTCAAGTCCCAACGGATACGTATGACCAAACGCTCTATCGACCGGGATTTGTACATGTCACAAGGTATCCACGCACGCTATGAATTGAACGGGATGCTTGATGCTGTACGTGCCGGTGATTAACAACTTTTTTGTACTAGTACAAAAGATGGTACATCCCATCTTTTAATTTGTATACACGGGCGGCCACGTTGGAAGCTCGAAGTTATGCTACATACTCCCTCTATTCCACAATGTAGTGCTTCCTCTATCCCCGTGCTTCAACTTTGACCGTAAATTTAACTACCAAGACCGATTGCGGCGGGAGCAAAAGTTATATCAGTGAATTCGTATTCGAAAGAAGTTTTTAATTATGTAACTTTTTCTCCCGTCGCAGTCGGTCTCGTTCGTTAAATTTATGGTCAAAGTTTGACCTCAGGAAGTATGGGCGCACTATATTTTAGAACGGAGGGAGTACAACATACAAGAGCGTCGAGAGGGAAGGATGCTGCGACACATGGCGCCAGGAAGTAAAAGATGAAGCCACTTTTGCGAGAAAATGAGCTTCTCCATTGTGTTCCCGCTTCTCGTCGAAGAATAGTACACTAGTAGAAAAGGGGGCTTTGGTCCAGGCCGGGTAACCCCATTAGTCCCGGTTCAGTACAGAACCGGGACCAATGGGGGCATTGGTCCCGGTTCGTGAGCCCAGGGGGCCGGCCGGGCCACGTGGGCCATTGGTCCCGGTTCATCTAGACCTTTTGGTCCCGGTTGATGGGATGAACCGGGACCAATGGGCCTCGCTCCTGGCCCACAACCATTGGTCGCGGTTCGTGCCTCAAACCGGGACTAAAGATTAGACCTTTAGTCCCGGTTTGAGGCACGAACCGGGACTAATGGGGATGAGACCTTTAGTCTCGGTTCGTGCCACGAACCGGTACTAAAGATCCCATTTTCAAACTATACCCCCCCCCCCCCCCGCGTGGATCGCCTTTTCAGTTTTTAAAAAAATAAAAGAAAATGATGGAAATGTCAAAAAAATAAAAGAAAATAAGTTTCCCATGTGATATGTGGTCTAGTTGTTGGGAAAATTTGCAAATGTGAATTTTGACTTTATTTGCAAAATCTCTCTGAAATTTGTAAAAATGGGCATAACTTTTGCATACTAACTTGGATGAAAAAGTTTTTTATATGAAAAATCATCTACTCGAAAAGTTACATCCAAATTTAACAGGGGGAACCCTGTTAAACATTTTCAAAATCCTCAAAAACCTAATAGAAAAAAGTTACGGGGCTTTTAAGATCTAGAGTGAAAAAATCGAAAAAAATTCAAACAGTGGGCAAACTGTGGTCAAACAATGGTCAAACTAATTATTCTAGAATATTAGTGTTACTAAATAATTATTTCAGTTATTTCAATTTTGGTCAAATCTGGTCAAACTGTGGTCAAGCTGTGGTCAAACAATGGTCAAACTAATTATTCAAGAAATATTAGTGTTACTAAATAATTATTGTTTTTTAAAACAATAGTTTCAAAATAAAACTATGAAATATGTCACTTCATGCTGAGGGGTGATTAGGAAAATTCCTGAAGGTTAATAGGATTGACATCTTAGTATTGTCAGGAAAACAACAAGTGCAGACTTGGAACGAGGGAGAATAGAACCCAGAAGTTAAGCATGCTCAGGCTGGGGGAGTGGGAGGATGGGTGACCGTTCGGGAAGTTAGATGATTTGGAATGATGAGGGATGATTAGAGAATAAATTGAGAAGTGATGACGGGTGGTGATTACAGACTAGAGGTTAAAATAATTCAGAAATTTAAAAATAAAAAAAAATTCAAAAAAAATTTCAAAAAAAAACCATAAAATTTCCTTTAGTCCCGGTTGGTGTTACCAACCGGGACTAAAGGTGGAGCTCCACGTGGCCGCGCCCTTTAGTCCCGGTCGAGGCATTAGTATCGACATTTTAATCCCGGTTTCAGAACCGGGACTAAAGACCCTTTTTCTACTAGTGGTAGCATCGTGGCAAGGAGCTTTGGTGTCAATATTCGTCACAACTTCCACACAGTCTGAGGCGATGCAAACGGAATCAAGGTGGAGGTCCGGCACGAGAGCCATTGCTTCATTATTACGTCTGAGCTTCAAGAGTCGCCGGATCAACGAGGCCTTCGAAAACAACAGCCGAAGCACCTAGATACTGGCTGCGCTTGTCCCTCCAGATTGCCGCCGCCCCGCCCTTGGTTCCATTCCTGGAGATGCCCCCATCAACATTCACCATCGCGTCATGAGCCGCAGGTGGGAGCCAACCCCTCATTGGAGACATAGTTGCCATCACATATAGGTCCCTAGGTATTACATAGAGGTCCCTGAACTTCACATGCAGGTCCCTAGACCTTACATGCATGTCCCTGGGAGTTTGAGAGTTACGTGGAGGAACTGATTCCAAGTCTTCCAGGAATTTATAAGTGATAATACAAGCGGTGCTCATGGAGCTCCGAAACTGCTTATCATGTATAGCACGTATTCTGCCCCACCATATTGCCCACATCGTCACTAGGACGCGTGTCAACTAGCCAGAACATCCATAGCTTAGCATCCTTCAATTAACATACGTGGTCTTGAAACGTCACTAGGTGCACTTCAATTAATGTACGTGATCTTGAAACTTCACAAGGCCAGCATCCACCTTATGAACGATATTACCACTGCCGGTGAGGGCTAAGCCGCTTCTTAAAAAAGCACCTCTATCTATGGAGCCACCCTTAGAAGAAGTCGAGGTGCAGGAGGAGCTTTTCCAATCAAAGGCATGCAATGTCGATGGTATTACAGGGCATTTGGAGCTCAATCGTGCAAGACGATGAGTGCAGACACTCAACGTGGTATTATTGGAAAGCACGGGCCCGCATTTCTTGGCAAATCCAACTTCGTTGTATCCGAGGGCGTGTGGCCGCTCATCGGAAGGCGTTGTAAGTTGGCCTGATCAAGCGGGTTGAAAACAACAAATGGATACTGGATTTCGTATCCGTGTCTCCTCTCAGCACACCCCTAGGGTTAACAGTTGCTAAAGTTAGTGATCTAAGTGACACTAATGACTGGACCTGGCACAGAGAATTGGTATGTGATACCTTTATTGCATCTTATACAGAGGCGATCCCTAATTAACATCCCCTTATGCAACGGTGGTGGTGAAGATTTCTAGTTTGGGATCCTCAAAAGGCCCGATGTGTATTTTGTCACGGCTAGCTCCCACCTAGTTCTGAGTGGATCAAAATAAACACCAACGGTGCCATCAATTTTTTTTAACACAACACTGACGCAGATACTTGTATATACGCACATACACTCAGCCGTATGAACACACACACACACACCCTAGTCTTATATGCACCTCCGAGAGACTGAAACCGACACATAATCTTCAAATTGACGAAGTCGCCACAGATGCCTTTATAATCAACGGAACATCTCCTCCCACATAACAAACATTGCCGGAAGGCTTAAAATAAATTCACGAAAACACGAGCACCAATGCTAAGTCTAGGACTTGAACTCTAGTGGGCTAGGAATACCACCGTCCTCCTAACCATCCAACCACAGGTTGATTCACACGGTGCCATCAATTCTCATGATAACAAAGGGGGCGAGGGTGCTGTTGTGAGTTACTTCGAAGTGACTAATCCTCTCATCGCTAAATGTATGTCCCCGCAGGTTGGTGTTCTTTTCTACCAAAAACATTGAGGGGTCCAATTTTGCATCATTTTTACTTTATGTTTTGCTACCTGGTCACATGACTTTTGTGATTTTATCGCATTGCACACTTTTTATTGGATCACACCAGGATCTTAAGCGAGGAGGAGAATTGAGGCATTAAAGTGGAAATCACAAGTGTACGGGTGAAAATCATGTTAACTAGAGTGATTGGAACCTACCATAAGAAGCAACAATCAAACGAAGCAAAAGTCAGTTGCAACAGAGCTTCCAGGAGAGAAGATGGCGCCTAGTACAAGTGTGAGCCTCTGGATCGGAGTTATAACACATAGGGAGATAAAAAAACTCCGCAAAACCAAGAACCCAGCTTCAGAAGGGATCCGGAGGGGGATTTGACAAGAAGGAATCTGCACGCTATCTACCTGATCTGGGGCCTCGACAATTAGCCACCTTACTAATTGAATGAGTATACTCAAGTTAAGTGGCGGTGCCGGGCAATGAAATCTATTTGATGCAAACTATTCAAATTTTGTTCAAATATATTTGAATATGTGAATTGACCACACTACTTGTACATGGAATCGCCATTTCTCAAGTTAATCGTCATTACTGCTCCCATTAACAGCTTCGCCGAATCTTTTCCCGTTGCTGCAAATGGAGCCAAAGCAGTGTGGATTAATTACAGAACTTTTCGTTTGGAATGGCCAAGCAGTGTGGATTGGCTTGCTTGGAACGCAAGAAGCATGGCAAAGTTTGATCGTTGCGTGATCCAATAGTCGTGACCCAAACAGCTCACCTCACCTGCCAGCGTGGAGATTTCCGTTACGGCCCTGTCCCCTTCCTCACTCGCACTTTTCATTTACCCATCGAGGTTAAACACGCTCTGTGAGATATTTTCATTTTACTTGCTCCTCTAGCATTACTGTCTCTACAAAAGGGTCTAGTGATTGGAATATTTTCCTTTATGTGATCTAATAAAAACCTTTGATTTTGTTTCAAACAGGGATGAAAACGGAGTGCAAATTTTCGCTTTTCCGGCGAAAAATTTGGAAACGGTGAGGAAATATGGAACTGGAAATGGGAAGGAACTTCTTTCTTTTGGTGAGGCACGAAAACGGGTTTGATGAAACAGGCGTGAAAACTGGAAATGGTGAGGAAATCTAGCAATTGTTCCATGTACAAGTTGTGCGGTCAGTTCACATATTCAAACATATTTGAACAAAATTTGCATAGTTTGCATCAAATAGTTTTCATTGTCTGGCACCGCCACTTAACTTGAGTATACTCATTCAATTAGTAAAGTGGCTAGTTGTCGAGGCCCCCAGATCAGGTAGATAGCATACAGATTCCTTCTTGTCAAATCCCCCTCTGGATCCCTTCTGGAGGTGGGTTCTTGGTTTTGCGGAGTTTTTTTTATCTCCCTGTGTGTTATAACTCCGATCCAGAGGCTCACGCTTGTACTAGGCGCCATCTTCTCTCCTGAAAGCTCTGTTGCCACAGACTTTTGCTTCGTTCACATGCGATGAGGCGCGAAAACGAAATTTTCTGTTTCTGTTTTGAATATGAGCCCATCCGTTTTGCAGCCCAACAAACACACAATTAGGCCCTACATGCGATGAGCAGAATCGCCTAGATGGCCCAACTTCCACAGTACTACTACTACATCAAGCGTGACAGTACACAAGCAAAATCCCAAATCCCAATATACAAATATGGCAACAACCTGATCTGGGGGCCTCGACCAGGTTCGCCTGTTTCCGCCCCGTTTTCGACCCTAGTTTCAAAGTTCAAACATTTGCGGAAAAAATGGCCATCCCATCAACATTTTGAGACATTTGTAGTGTTAGTGCGTATCCCTAATGACCCGTCAATGGAAGGTCCATCCCCATTAACGAGCGAAGACCTCGTGCACCAGAGATTATCGTCGAGGAGAAGCAAGTGGTGGACGAGCACGGCCTTGCGCGCCCGCCCGACATAATGCGGGCCATCCCGTCTCATGGCCGCTCATGGCCGCGTGATTCACACCCCTGTTTTAATCCTAACGCTCATGCCGCCATGGATCATTGTGTTCTGCTTGACTCCCGTTACTTTGATCATCTCTGATCGCGACTAGTCCCTTCGGTCTGTTGGCTCGGCTTCTTCCTCCCTACAGACAGTCTATACACATGCAACATTTTCCACTGATTTTGTTTGATCGATGTACTAGGTCGATCCCTTGTTGGAGCTCCCGCCAGCCGCTCCTGCACAGGGGCCTATCTAACCGTCCATGAAAATTCGGAAACGGGTTGAAATAAATAAATAGCTTTTAACCAAAATTTTATTTTTATTTTTATCATACGTACTACAGTATTAAGGAGTATCTATCAAGGTACTAAGCTCCCAAAGAATGTTGTGACGCGAGAAGCTGCAAGTTCTAATTTCGATTCTTTTCCCTGTTAGTTCGTGCAGCAGGAGAATTTTTTGGTGTTTGGCTCGGTAAAAGCAGTGTGGCTCAATCGGTGCCGACTGAGTTGTGCGACCTTGCACAGTTAGGCGGTATTTGGGCTATAGGCGGCCATGGAGGGGGTCAAAGGTTCCGCTAAGCTATTCCCCATGTTTTGGGTTGTTCGATGGGTTTGGCAACGCACACCGGCGCTGGTGGCTGTCCGGTTGTTGAGTTGGATCTTGCATGTCATCGGCCCACTCTGCTTCCGAGGCGCTGTCCCCTACCCCTAGCCTTATGTTTCCCTAGCTCTATGCTCACCATGTCAACGCCTTCTTCTCTTGCCCGCCCAGCGGCGGTGCCTCACTCTTCCACCCTCCAGCTTTCCGAAGACCGGTGGAGTCGCATGCCCAGGCAAAGGAGACACCGGCTACTCAGGCCATGCCGTGTCGCTACCTCCATGTACATCGTTGTCCGAGTGGACTTCCCTCGAGATTTCCCTATTTACCGTACCCCTGCTCCTTTCGTGTTGCAGCCCTTGCCGGTCGGTTGCACCTCATGCCGGACCACTGATGGTCTATGACCAGCCACCACAATCAGCCACTCCATAACAATCAAAAGGAGATGAGCGATCTTTGAAAGCTCAAATCGAGTGCACTAGATTTAGATATGCTTTCTTTTTCACTTCTCAGTACCATCCATGTCAGCCAATGTATTTGATTTGTACTGTGCCTGTGAGCGGGTTGGGGAAAGAGGTGCTCATAGTTCTTCCTACTTATCAGCTATACTATATGTTTTTCTTGTGATTTCTCTTTTTAGGATCTGAATCATATTTGCAAAATAAAAATGTTTTGTGTTGCATCTGCTAGCAGGTTGGAGGAAAAATTGCTTGGAATGATTTCTTATGAATGTTGTTTAGTGAAGCAAACAATGTTGTTCCTTCACTTGAGAGTCTTCAGTATTATCCGGCCTTCGAATGTCTTAGTATTACTTGCCCTTCAAATATTCAAATGTTTCACTTGAGTGTAGAATGTAGAAGCATTTCGGATGTTGGTAGACCTAATCTAAACCAAGGACATGGATGAAATTTTAAACCTTCAGCAACGATGTCAAGGAAGGTAATCTAATAGTCAATCCACAATATCTTAAATCACAGAATTTTACATCTAAAGGTGTGCATCACCGTGAGAATTACTTATGTTCTGTAATATATAGCAGGTTACGTTGGGGGCATCTTGGGAGGCGGCTCTACGTGCCCCCTGGTCCCCGTCTTCCGCATTGGTCTCCTCCGATATGCTCATCGGTGGATGGATGGGTTTGGCGTGGCTTTTGGCTAGCTGATAGCCTGCGTCGGTCTGCTCACCTTCCCGCGCTCCGTCTGAAGGTTTGGATTTGCTTTTCTTTGTTTTTATTTCATGGTTTTCTAATTGGTTTGTTAAATTGTGTGATAGGGTATGGTTCTGGGGGATTAGGGGTAATGTTTTTTGTGGAGGGGGGAGTGGTTTTTTGGGCGATGGGGAATGCCTGGTTGAGTGCTTGGTTGATGTGAGTGTGGTTCATGCAGTTGATTGGGTCATTTGTGAGTGTCGCAGTTCGTTTTGTGGTCAGTTTTGGTGGCACTGTTGTGTTTGGGGGCGGGGTTATTTGATTTAGTTGTGTGGTTGTTGTTCTTGTGGCGCGGTGAGGACGATGGTAAGGACCTGTGTTGCTTTTTAATTTCTTAGAATGGTTCCAGAGATTAGCTCACACATCCATCTACCAATCTCTTTGTATGCTTGCTGCTTTGTCCTTTTGGTGGTTCATAGATAAATATATGTGAATTAACTGGATAGTGCTAATGTGAGCTAGCTAAAATTCATTCGATAGGTAATGAGATATTAATAGGATCGGATGAGACGTGTTAGGGGTGGAAGAAATGTAGTAGTCACCCCTAATAATATAGGAATATGAAAATGATAATGGTAGCAAGCCAAAATGATTTCTTTAGATAAAAAAATCATCATTATATTTTTATGCTATTGACATAATAATTTATAAGAACAATACATATAATATAACAATCATTGGAAAAGATGCTTCATACACAAAAATAAAGAAAAAAAAACAGCGCGGCAAAGCATGCGTATGTTTCTAGTAATTTTAATTATTTAGTTGGTATAATTAACCACATAATTTAATTGGTATGGCTAAGCAGTGATTTTGGTTGTCAATTGTAATGCATATCACTAATCATTTTGTTTACGCTAAATATAAATTAAGTGATGTGGCATAAGTTATCTTAAAATTACTTTTGTGGCGATTACACAAATTGTATAGTGCAGATACATAATTTGTCCCGCCTGCCGCTCCCGCGCAGGGGCCTATGTAACCGTCCAGGATAATTTGGGACTCGGTTGAAATAAATAAATAGCTTTACGCCAAAATTTTGTTTTTTATTTATTATATTTTTATCATACTACAATACTAAGGAGTACAATTTTTATTATTTAGTTGGTATAGTTAACCATATAATCTAATTGGTATGGTTAAGCAATGTTCTTTGTTATCCATTGTAATGCATATCACTAATCATTTTGTTTACGCTAAATATAAATTAACTGATGTAGCATAAATTATCTTCAAAATTATGTTTGTGGCGATTACACAAATTATATAATCCACATATATATATATTTGTTTGTATGTGCATATGTTCATGTATGGTTAATGCATATATTCATGTTATAAGTGTCCAAAGAATAATGTCCAACTAATATCTTAATAGTAATTTCTAGTGTATTATTAGGCGTGCATATTTTTAGAAGCTTGTAGAATACAAACTATACAATTTGCAAATGTGTTGCAAGTTAGATTCGGTAAAAGTTCAACACATATAAGATACTGAAATAGCACCGATCACTAGATATATGTGTCATGTCTTGGGTAGTTATCCCCGTCGCATGCATGTGCATGGGGAGGTAACCCATGCGAGCGACTGGACAGTCAGCTGATCAGGATCATTTTCGTACTTGGTTTTGATGATGCAGAGGCAATCCCTAACATTCCCGTGTGCGATGGAGGCAGCAAAGATTTCTTAGCTTGGGCTCATGAAAAAACATGGTGTGTAGTCTATTGAAATGACATACAATGCTCTAGTGACTCACAATGAAGAAGGGATGAATACTTGGACCTCGAGGAGTGAGGAATGGACGTGGACATCCCATAGGAAACTACAAGTTGTGCCGAAATTTTGGGTCTTCTGCTGGCGGGTCACTACAAGAAATATGTCAACTTATGACCTTCTGTCAGTGACCCTCGAAGAATTGGTCATAAATTTATGACCATTTTAGACCAATTGGTCAAAAGCTGTCTGGGGGGCTCTAAACCCTAAACCATAACAACCATTTTGGTCAGAAAGGTCATAATTTCATTAGAGGAAATGGTCATAAAGCAAACAGCGCTAGTCCGCTGCCTTATTTCTAGTTGTTAACGACCAATATAGATGGTCATAGCCTTGTAAATTGTGGTGGGTTGCTATGACTAGGCGCCACCTCATCAGTTTTGCCTATGTGTCATGTCCATGTGACAGTTTTTGCCCTAGGTTGTGAAGCAACCTATATTTCTGTCATTCCCAAAATTCCCAAAAAAATCTCATAAATTCTTTGGGTCATATCTTCGTCAAATATGTAAAAACCTTCCTTGCCTAGTTTAAAAATAATTCAAAAATATTCATTTTCCTATTCTGTTCAGAACAACAGTTTGTGAAGGAAGTACCACTTTGGCATGTCCAAATAGTATCCATTTTCTACAGTGCTTTCCTATGCCCAAATAACCATCCTCCAACAAATACCAGCTCAATCCATTCATTATTTTGAGCCGAGCTTCAACATTCGTAGTTATGTCCAGTGTGGTAGTTTGCAAAGCAAGTACCACCTAGGCTCCTCCTTTTGAGCTGAAAATTTGTGAAGACGGTCTTCTTAGTAACTGATCATCCTCAGCCAAAACTCACGCCCATTAGCCATGTACATTTCCCGTACCGCTAATCAAACACTTGGCTGCTAATTCATGTTTGAGCATCGATCGTCTCCTCGTGAGAATCTTATGTTGTAATTTTCTTCCTAGCACCTACCTGGGGAGTGCCCAACCCACTAGACATGCCTATGCCGCCCAGAACACATGGCAATGCCAGGGTCACGCGGTGACCACGCGGCGGGCATGCGAGTTTACGCGCTCTAGAGTTGGGGCCCTCGGCCACTGCCCAAACCTCGACGTATCGCCACCAAACCATGTATTTATGATTAAATAGGTACTTATGTACCTAGAAATGATTTTTGGAAAAAATAAATAGCAAACTATGAGACAGCTGCAGTTCAAATTTGACCCGCTTCCAACTGAATCGGCGGAAATTTGTCTTTTTCACGAGAGGTGGATCAAAACTTTTTACACCCAACCATTTTGTCAATTGTGCATTAAATATGGCCTAGTATTTTGGAAAAATGATTTGGTCCAATTTTGCAACAATTATTTGGGAGGTCCTTCACAAAAAACATCCTTTTGGGCACTCGAAAAATGGAAAATGGTTTTTTCGTCCAAAGAAAATGAAAAAATCCTTAGGCAACATTGTTTACCATTCCAATATGCACCCTTGTGCACAATATGAGATCATTTGAACAAACTATGCCATGAATGTGGCCATAAGATTGATCATTTGGCTTGAAAGCCATTGATCTCCACATGTGATAGCTCATTTCTGAGAACACTTTTTTAAAATAATTTCTGTATTACAAGTTTGTTATTTTTCTTGGGAACTTGGCCACATATAATGACACAATGCAAAGGTTTCCCAATTTTTTGATTTTTTTTTGAATTTTTTATGCCCGTTTCAAAATGCGGTCAAAACGACGGGAATGACCGTTCCTAGCTAGTGGTTGAATCTTGGAATTTTTTGGTGTTTCTCTGATTAAATAGGTACTTATGTACCTAGAAATGATTTTTGTAAAAAATAAATAGCAAACTATGATGCAGCTGCAGTTCAAATTTGACCCGCTTCTTGCTGAATCGGCGGAAATTTGTCTTTTTCACGAGAGGTGGATCAAAACTTTGTAGACCCAACCATTTTGTCTATTGTGCATTAAATATGGCCTATTATTTTAGAAAAATGATTTGGTCCAATTTTGCAACAATTATTTGGGAGGTCCTTCACAAAAAAACCTCCTTCTTGGACACTCGAAAAATGGAAAATGATTTTTTCGTTCAAAGAAAATGAAAACTTCCTTAGGCAATATTTTTTTCCATTCCAATATGCACCCTTGGGTACAATATGAGATCATTTTAACAAACTATGCCATGAATGTGGCCATAAGATTGATCATTTGGCTTGAAAGCCATTGATCTCCACACCTGATAGCTCGTTTCTGAGAACACTTTTTAAAAATAATTACCGTATTACAAGTTTGTTATTTTCCTGGGAACTTGGCCACATATAATGACACAATGCGAAGGTTTCCCAATTTTTTGATTTTTTTGAATTTTTTATGCCCGTTTCAAAATGCGGTCAAAACGGCGGGAATGACCGTTCCTAGCTAGTGGTTGAATCTTGGAATTTTTTTGGTGTTTCTCTGATTAAATAGATACTTATGTACCTAGAAATGATTTTTGGAAAAAATAAATAGCAAACTACAAGGCAGCTACAGTTCAAATTTGACCCGCTTCCATCTGAATCGGCGGAAATTTGTCTTTTTCATGAGAGGTGGATCAAAACTTTTTACACCCAACCATTTGGTCAATTGTGCATTAAATATGGCCTAGTATTTTAGAAAAATGATTTGGTCCAATTTTACAACAATTATTTGGGAGGTTCTTCACAAAGAAACCTCCTTTTTGGACACTCGAAAAATGGAAAATGGTTTTTTCGTCCAAAGAAAATGAAAACTTCCTTAGGCAATATTGTTTTCCATTCCAATATGCACCCTTGGGTACAATATGAGATCATTTTAACAAACTATGCCATGAATGTGGCCATAAGATTGATCATTTGGCTTGAAAGCCATTGATCTCCACACCTGATAGCTCGTTTCTGAGAACACTTTTTAAAAATAATTATCGTATTACAAGTTTGTTATTTTCCCTGGGAACTTGGCCACATATAATGACACAATGCGAAGGTTTCCCAATTTTTTTGATTTTTTTTGAATTTTTTGTGCCCGTTTCAAAATGCGGTCAAAACGGCGGGAATGACCGTTCCTAGCTAGTGGTTGAATCTTGGAATTTTTTGATGTTTCTCTGATTAAATAGATACTTATGTACCTAGAAATGATTTTTGGAAAAAATAAATAGCAAACTACAAGGCAGCTACAGTTCAAATTTGACCCGCTTCCAACTGAATCGGCGGAAATTTGTCTTTTTCACGAGAGGTGGATCAAAACTTTTTACACCCAACCATTTGGTCAATTGTGCATTAAATATGTCCTAGTATTTTAGAAAATGATTTGGTCCAATTTTACAACAATTATTTGGGAGGTTCTTCACAAAAAAAACATTTTTGCCACAAGAAAAATGATTAAAAAATATAGAAAGATAAAAAATGCATGGAAATCGGTGATCATCCATAAAATGGGGTCTAATTTGAGTGAAAAATTTGGTTGTGCCATTTGAAAAAATATTTTGATAGTTGCTTCACAAAATTCCCCTAGTTTTAGTACTTACAAACTATTTTAAATCACAAAATTTCTGAACCAATCAGGGCTCTTCTAACGGATCACCCCACTATAGTCGATCTGAACCGTCCGCGTCCGAAGGATCCAACGTCTATCATTCACCTCTCAGGTCATAGAGACCCAACCCAAACCCTAGCAGCAACGCAATCCCCCTCTCCCCCTCTCTCGCCGCCGCCTGTCTCTCCCCATCTCCCCGATCTAGATCTCTCCGTCGCCGCCCAAACCCAATCCCCAACCCAATCTCCTGAGTGCGGTGCCGCGCCCCTGCTTTGTCCCTCTGCATCGCCCGCATCATGCGGCACCATCGCCGGATCAGGGTGCCACCACCATGCGGGCCCCGACCCCGCACCCCACGGCGGCCGGAGACGATGGCGAGGAAGGGCTCAGTCCCCTGATGAATCCTCCTCCCTCCATGCCTGCATGCCTCGATCCCATCGACCCAACGCCCAAGCCCAGCACGTGTTGCCGCCATGGACTCCACCGCGAGTTCTACCAGGCCGAGGACGGGGAGCACAGCCGCCGCCTCCTCGCGCTGCTCGCCACCTCCCTCACCGTGCTTGACGCCATGCAAGGTCCGCCTCTCTCTCCTCCTCCTGGTCTCTCTCTGTTGCTTGGTTTGATTTTGCTGATGCGGTTTCCTTCCTCCCCTCCCTAATGCATGTGCGCAGGTGCACAACCTAGTAGGAGACCACGGCTCCGTCTGCTTCTTCCGTTGTTGTGTGGTTGACAACGATGACGACGCGGCCGTGCGGTCGGTGCCCTCTGAAGCCGCTTGCCCGGGACGTGCCGTGCCAGAGGAGGGGTCCAGATCCGGGCCTCACCAAGATCAATCGTCCCTGGAACTCGGGGGGACAAGATGGACGTGCCTCTGCCGGTCCTCGAGCTCCCTCCTCTCGATTCTTCCTTGTGCTACTCAGGCCCGCTCAGTCCGACTCTGCGGATGTAGGTGAGCCACTACCTTCCCCTCCTTTGTTTTCTCCAGTGCTCTTTCTGTCCATGCCCGGCCATCAAGCCCTGTTCTTTGTGGTCTGTCAAGCTTCTGTTCTACAGAATGCCTGCAAGCTGCTGCTAATCACTTGCACTTGCTAGCTGCTGCTAGTGGTCTCATGTTCCTGAAAACTAACAAGAGTGGTATTACTAAAAACTGACAATCTCAAGTCCAAATTTGATTGGGTGCTCTACCAGCCATTGTTCCTCTTTCTAGTCTAGTACAGACACTCCAAACCTGCTATTACTTCAGTACTACAGACGTAATAGCAGCTCTTCCTTTAAAAAAATTTCAGAGCAGAAGCATTCCTGGAGCGAAAACTTGAATAGCTTGTCATGTCTGGATCAGTAAGCATAATCATGGGCTTATATTCGTGTGTAGCTTGACTAATCACTTTCTTGCTTAAGTCTTCTATTCGACGGAACGCTTGCAAGCTCTGTTAATCCAGTAGTTAGAGAAGAGTTTCCAAGATTTCATCTTTGAGTGTTACTGGAAACTTGATGGTTATTACAATCTAATTACAAAATGATAATCACCAATTTTTCTCTAGTGCACTGTTCGTCGGTGATAAGTAGCCTTTGTTTATACAATTATTTAGAAAGCATTCCTAGAGTGAACACTTGAACAACTTGTTGCCTCTTGTGTATGTATAACCACAAGCAGTATGGGTTGAGGGGCAATTAGTAACCCTAGTCACCGAATGCTCTCTTGCGGGACGATGTACGATGCAAACGTATTTTTCTCTCTCACTATCAGCTTCCTTTCTCGCATGCATGCAACTTGTAATAAGGATTTGTCCATAAAAACTTTTGTAGAAACTTTGTGGACCGCAGTTCTTTCTCTCTATTTTTAAATTAAAATCTTGTATGCGGCAGATTACCTCTTTCTCTCTATTTTTAAACGTATTTATTTCTGTCCAAGTGCTCTTCATCTTGTGTGTCATCTGCAAGGCAATCAAGTTAACTAGATGTTGCTCTTTTCATGATCTGCTTCATAGATACATGCATATGTGATTGCTTCCTGCCTTCCTGCCTGCTACATCTCTGCTAGCATAAATCAAAGAGAAGAAATAGATCTACCTATTTTTTACCTGTAGCCTTTAATAAATTATATGAATCTGTAGCCTTTAATGAATTCAGTGTATGACTGTGATGGGAATTATGGCACTACTTGATGTTTGCATCCTATACTTTGCTTGTGAATGATGCTATGTTGTTCTGCAGACTGTCAACAGGACTCATATTTAGCCATGCTTTAGTCACTGTGCCCTTAGTTCTTTTTTTGTAGGGAGCTATGCTTATCATCAGAAACTCTTGGTGATGATGTTATTCCTCTTTTGGTTCATGTGCTGCAATTATATACCACATAATTCTACACCATGTGGTGGACATAAGTATCTTAGTGACTTCATTTGAGTGTGCATTTCTGTTAATTCTAAGCTTCTATTGCTGTGAAAATGTACCTCACTGACCGTCTATCTATTTATTGTGTAGTTCTTGCATGAGGAGGTGACTAGTGATGCGGCGCGTGAAGCAGCAGTAGGGGAAGGGGGTCTCCTGCTCGAGGAGGCGGAGGAGTAGGGGCGTGCCCAGCCGGCAGCCTTGTCCTGCTTGTGGGGGAGGGGCAGGAGGGGTCTGGTCCTCTGCTTCCATTGCGATCGCGGCAGGTAGCTCCTCCATCTCCGTCCCCCTCTTCCCGTGCTCACTACTTCTGCTGCTAAGTTGACGAATATGTGATGCACTTGTCCCAAGGAATTTTAGAGGGATCTGTATGAACAAGTCATGTTTTTATTTTATTTTATTTAGGTTGTTAGTTACCAAACAGAGAGAGAAGATGAGCTCATGCTTGGATTTTTTTTCTGCCAGCACATGATTTGTATGTATGCAATCATCATCTTGCGTGTGCGAGCTGGTTCTTTGCTTGGGCATCGCGTCGATGACCAAGTGTTAGTGCCGATTTGTTGTGGTGGTGCTCATCTGACCATTGATTTCTTGTTGATAATTTGTCTACTCCACTTGTTTATTTTTACTGAAACCTTTGTTTGCATGTTTCTAAAATACAGAGAAGAACACCCTGTGTTCTGGTAAAATATTTGTTGGCTATGATATGAAATTCCATGATGTGTGTGTTGTTTTAGTTTCTGTAGCTACAACAAAGTCCCAGTTTACTCTGTACTTGCTGCTGATGATTGCTAGCTAAATATATAGCGGTGGTGTCCAGGAGGAGAGCAGCGGGCTGGAGTAGCCGCCACTGGTTTTCTTACTGGTTTTTTTAAATGTCACAACTTACTATGCCGCTACCTAGTAAAAACCAACTTACTATGCTGCTACCTAGTAAAATTATTTCTGTGTTTGATGCATGGCCTATCTTACTTCGTGCTTATACATTCTGTTCTGTACCTAACTTATATTGGAAGCTGACTATTCTGTAAGATGGATCTAACCATCATTAAGTGCACAAGTTTTCAGGATAATTCACAACTGCATTAAAAAATTCTAGTGGGAGATACATGTTTTCTCATGATAGATTGATCTGGACTGAAACATGATTTTGCATCCCGTTTTTCGTCGACAAATATACAAGTTATACAAGTTATATCAGCAAGTTACTGTATGTGTTAGAGAAATTAGTGTTGATTTATTTGTTGTTCTTTTTTTCTTTCTAATTTTTGCATGAGAGCAAACTGGTGTAGCTAGCTGAACTATGCAGCCATGAATCAGGAAGTAGCATATTCAGTTTTGCTAATAGAAAATAAATGTATTAAAAACTTTAAAAACTGTATAATAAGTGCTTGTTCATGTTTGGTTTTCTCTAAACTTTGTTTGTATGATTGAGGGCAAATTTACTTGGTTCTTTTCTCTAAACTGTGCTTGGAACATTCGTTTTTATGATCTAAAATTGCCTTCCTGTGATGATGCAGGTGCCCAGTTTGTGCTCGCTACCGAAGGAGCTCCATGTTGAAGAAGATTGAAGACACTTGTAGAGCTACAGGGTTAACACCAGGGCACCGTATCACGTGTAGAGCTTGTAGAGCTTGTATGAGCTTATTATGTGTAGAGATTGTAAAGTATATGTTATTTGTACAATAAGAGCTCTGTACTGAATCTGGCTGATAATATTTGGAGTATTATGTGTGTGTTTTGTTTGTGCCAATTTAAATACTGGTTATTTATTTACTGTTAAATTGAAATATGAAGAATATGAACTTGCTAGCTGGGACCCACGTACCTGAACCTGACATCTGGGACCCATTTGACTAGTGGACCTTTTTTATATTACAAAAAAACTAAAACTTTCTAGCGGAAAAGGCCACGGCCCAAAAATGAGAAGGCTTAATTGCTGGGCTTGGCCCTTCTACCTAGCCAAAATTAATATGAGAAAAACACAAATAGGCCGAATTGTTGGGCTAGGCCCATGTAGAAAATCGAATTGGACCGGGCTGAATCTTGTGCTACGTCAGATTGCCACGCTGGATGCCTACGTGGCCTAGGGAGGTTGCTAGTGACCAAAACGCCACAGTAGACGTATTTTGGTCATAAACGTCTTCGACCATTTCAGAAGAAAGGTCGCTATAGTCAATTTATGACCGCCAGCTTTTGACTTTCTGTTTTTGGTCACAAAAAGGTCGCAAATGAAAAACCATGACCTTTCAGTGACCAATAGTGGTGGTCACAAGTTGACATATTTCTTGTAGTGGGTGACTCATGGGATCTTACCAGATGAATGCACCTTGAGGCAACTGCATATCATGTAATTTTGCCGATGAAATGTTTGTATGGCTATGGCGGAGGATCTTGAACATGTCTTAATATACTTTCACATGCCAGATGTTTTTGGGATGAAGGGGTCGTCTTGGTTTGCTTTTCGTCTAACGAGGCGTCATCCTGACACTTGGGCCAAAGACATACTTTGTGACCGGTGTTTCCTGGATCAGGATCTAGCTAAAATGCCTACCATTATGTGGGCTACCTGACACTTTTGTGGCCTTTTGACACATGATCATGAAGGTACTGATTCGACAAACTCAATGTGACTAACTAGAGAAAGCCTACACTCAAGTGACTCAAAAAGAGCAATCAAATCGAGAGGGAGGTACGGATATCAAGATCTCAGTAAGTGAAGAAATTTTTTGGACATCTGATGTCTACGATGCAACTTTATTTTTGTAGACTCGTGTTGGGCCTCCAAGCGCAGAGTTTTGTAGGACAACAACAAATTTCCCTCAAGTGTATGACCTAAGGTTTATCAATTCATGGGAGGCGTAGGATGAAGATGGACACTCTCAAAAAAACCTGCAATCAAACACAAGAAATCTCTTGTGTCCTCAACACACCCAATACAATGGTAAATTGTATATGTGCACTAGTTCGGTGAAGAGATGGTGATAGAAGTGTAGTATGGATAGTAGATATAGGTTTTTGTAATTTGAAAATATAAAAGCAGCAAGATAGCAAGTGATGAGCTTTTTTACGGTACCTTATACTGCTATTGGAGAGGACCAGTATAAACCTCATCTAACCGTTGATTTCTAGGGTAGTTGAGGCCTTTTCCAAAGGGTAATTAAGTCATGATTCTGGGTCCGGTGTCGATTTACTTTCTTCTTTCTACCGCCGGTGGCAACGCCGCGTGACAGGCGTGGCTGCGTGTCGCCACCGCGTTCGTCCGGCCCTTTGGCATGACCACTGCCCTTGCCGCGGAAATCAAATTTCAATTATGCCGCTCGCCTCAACAATTTGAAACCATTATTAATTCGCATCGAACATTGGCCATCTCTATAAACAACGTTACAACTGAACTAAACTATCCAAACAACCAAATCCTTTCAGCTTTTCATCGATGCCTACGAACAAGGCATTGGATTTAGGAATCATTATGGGCGTGGGGTTGGAGATGAAGGGGCCAACGCATTCGACGCACCAGGAATCACCGGGCTAGCATCACCTCGCCCGCAGCTACAGAGCCACCCTCCTGCTCTGGGACACATCTCGCCGGGGTAGCCCAGCCAAACCTGGGCGATCTATGGTTAGCTGCCGGTGGCCGGCGCCGACTTGTCAACTTGTCGTGAGCAAATCGATCCCAATCACTACTCAGAGGGTAGAGTTAGGTCCGGCGTGGGGATCTTCTTCCGATTTTGCCCTCGTCGCCTCCAATACTGCTCACGATTTTGCCCCCCTCGATTTGTATACTGCTCACTAATTTAATCAGTATAGGTTAATATATACCATTAGATTTAGGAGAATGAACGGCTCTTGTTCAATGGAGGGTACCTTAAAAGAGCTCAGGAAGTGATAGAACGGAGCATAAGCGGTATTGCAATGCTTAGAAACAAGGCATAGAGTTCATACTTTCACTAGTGCAATCTATCAACAATGCTAACATAACTGAATCATATAACAATCCCTCAACGTGCGAAGCCTCAAGATCAGGAGAGCGAGCAGAGCTTGATCCAAGGGCGAGCGAGAACCGCACCTGCACCATGCCGAGTCCGCCGCACACCTCGTGCGTAGTACCCCCAGTGTGCCCACCATACTCATCCCATGGTCCAGCTCGCCGGAGAGAGCAGATCCGCTGTCAATGATATATAGTAAATGCCCCATGCCCGCACGCGGCCATCGAGGCTGAGAGAAGATGGCTCCGCTGCAGCCCTCACGGCCGGGGCAACCGCCACGCCACGCGCGCCATGGGAAGCACCACAGGCAATGGCCAACCCACCAGATCAGGATGCGACGCGCACCACAGAGGAGCACAGGGCGCACCTCCTCCCTGCCGTGAGCACCGCCGCCCTCCCACCGCCACCCGAGCACGAACGGCGCGCATGGAGGAGCGCCGTGCTGCCGGCGCCACAGAGTCCCCCGCTCGCAGGACGAGCCGCTTTGGTGCGCCAGGGCCCCGCCATTGCTGGATCCACGCGGGGGCTTTGCCCGGCAGAGGCAATTTGGGTGGCAGCGAGGGGAGGGGAAGCAGGGAAGGGGACACTGCAAGGGCGAGCAGCGCTGCCGCCTGAGTCGCCCTGGGGAGGACGACGCGGGGGCCTTTTTTTCAAGGTGAGAATAGTTCTTGCTTAACAACATTGGTTTGATGTGGGCTAGCTTTAAAAACTAGTAGTCTATTGTCTGCAAACACGAGATGAGGAATTCACGGGCTTTGGTGACAAATTTCCAGCTCCTGCAATTCACCTGATCCAGCTCCTCTCTACCAATCATGAGAGTCCATCTGCAACAAAATGAAAGAGGTAGGTTAGGGAGAGGGGGGGGGTCTCTCTGTCCGAAACCACAAGTCGGCGAAAAAACTCTCGAGCAAGTTTCCATTGTAGCGGACAAAGTATTTGACAGACTTAACACATTCCATGATCCATTGGATCCATTTATCCGAAAAAACCCAACTTTTCCATATCCACTTGCAGATACGCCCAATCAACTCTGCCACAAGACTTTACGGGTACATAATTTTCCTTTTGTATCTGAACTCTTCTAGATAGTATCAATGCATTCAAAAGCTATGAGGGTGCCATCGTAATTACTCTCCCTACTATGAACGGCGCTTTGAGTGGGGGAGAGTTAATCATTAAGGTGAAGTCACATTTTGTTAACTAAACACTTTGACGCGAATCAACTATGGTTGGATGGTTAGAAGGACAGTGGTATCTCCAGCCCACTAGGGTTTTAAGTCACGGTACTCGTATTTATTCCTGGAACGAGGCGCCTTTGATGACTTCGTCAATCTCAAGATAATACGCCGGCTCGGTCTCTTGGAGGTGTTTATAAGGGTAGGGTTTGCGTGTGTGTTCATAAAGATGAGTATATGCGCGTATATATGAGCGCATGCATCTGTACCGTGTTGAAAAAATATACACATTGACACAATTTTATACAGTACATTAAATAAGCTGATGGGTCTTTAGTCATTTAGGGTGTTGGGATTTTTTTTCTCTTCCGGATTAGCACATTGATAGTTTCATTAATGGCCTACAACATTGACAACATTAGCAAATTATTCTTTAATTTTTGTGATCACATCGCTCTTTAGAATACCTCAATGTCTTGAGTAAAAATATTGTTGGGGATCCATCTGCTATAGATGCACTCCCGGGTAAGATTTCTACAATTCACTGCATCTCTTCCTCAGTCAATAGTGATGCACTACAACTCTTGCTGCATCACATATCACTCATAAGTTGTGTTATTAACGGCTCTATGGAATCAAGGATAATGTCAGGTTGCACTCCCTGGTATGATTTCTATAATTCACGGAAGAAACATGTAAACATCTCCCAACTTGGAAAGGGGTTTAGGGCATCTCCAACGCAGACACCTAAAACAGACATTATACTTATCTGTGAGGCAGCTATCCAACCATGCCCGCATACATTTCAAAGCGGACAAACCGGACGATATTCATGCAGATAAGACGGAATTCACTTAAGTTTGAATATAATTTACATAAAACAAAAGATATTTCGTCCTTCTAAGGAGAAGGAGGCCGGCGATCTACCTGCAGAGGAGGAACTCTATACTGCCTTTGGGGTGTGGTTGCGTATGTTTTGTGCGACGGAACAACCAGAGTAATCAAAGGTTAGCTGAGGACGCGTGTGTACGTTTAATCTCTACTCCTAATGGAGCAGTTGGTAGTCTCGCTTCCAGGTTTTTTTTCGTCCCACCTTCCATGATTCTTTTTGTACCTCCTCCCACCTTCGCTGGTTTTTTTTCGTAAATTTTTTTGTCCCCTCCCCCCACTTCGGTTTGTTTTCGCGTCACCCTCTCACACAACGAAAGAAAATCTGAACAGATCAGGACTTTCCATACTGACGCAAGTTATTTAGTAATGTATAATCAATCACGAACAATCTCTAAAGATCAAATCTAAATTAATTAACCTTACATTAAATCACTCAATCACATTAATTAGAAAACAAATAATTGATTTTCAGAAAAATCGCTCAATCACATTAACCTTACCTTAACTCACGGATGGTAATCAATCTCCAAACAAAGGAAACAATACATCGAGGGAGCAGTAAATAAACTCCCTTTCTTATGACATGTATATGATCTTCCCTTCCCTCTCCGTTGTGGAGTGTTCTTGATTCTCGAGGCCGATGCTTGGGCTGCGTCACTGGGTCGCGACGGTGCCGGAGGACGAGGACGGCGAGGCCGGGTGCCGCGGCCGGTGAAGGGGGCGAAGAAGGGCGGCTTTCCTGGCCCTGACCGTGGCCGTGGCCCTGGAAGTTGGTGCGCTGGAAGCAGCACTTGAAGGACCCGGCGTGGGTGGCCGGCGCGCAGACGCACTTGGAAGCGGGCCCGTGGCCCGCGCCGGACGGCGCTGACGCCGACCCGGGCCACCTCCTTCGCGTATTCTTGGAGCTGTGGCTGTCCGATTTACATGAAATTAATTCGCTCAGTTGTGGTGACAAATATAATACACATAATCCATATTGTTATGCACTAGAGTGTGTGTGTGAAATAGATGGATTATGGTCCCGTACCCAATAAGATGGATGTGTGTGTGTGTGTTAGAGAGAGAGAGAGAGGGAGAGGGGGAGAGAGAGTGAGGAAGAGGGAGGGAGAGAGAGAGTGTGTGAGGATTTGATGGTAAAGAAAATCGCCAATGTCACTTGATATGTATGAGAATGTTAATATTGAACTCTTAAAGTTAATGTGGCCCTGTTGCAACGCACGGGCGTTCTTCTAGTCACCTATTGTTTTCGACTAGTAGAACAAGAGTATTTGTCTCCAAGTTTAATGCATGGATGGATCCTCCATATAGTACTATGTGCAAGTTTAACATGGGCACGTCCAATTTAATTTGTATATGCACGGCCGTCGTGTAACACGGGCATGCACGTTGTCACGTTGGAAGGAAGTACTACAACAGAGAGGAGAGAAAGAGGGAGGGGGGAGGTGGCGTGCGTGATGAGCGCGCGCGGATCCGTTGGCAGCGCGATCGCCAGCAGAATCCATTTCCGTTGCGGCTTAATTACTCTCCTACTTCCCTCTTACTAAGGGTTAACTATTTTTACTTCACTCGGTTAAAAGCGAGGAATAAATCCGAATCCGTCAATGGGACCTACCTGTCAGATTCGTTGTCAAACGGCTCTAATCGATCGATCAGTGTTTTTTGAAAACTGTCAGCAGAATGGTGGTGGTTATTTGAAAAAAAATCGAAAGGTGGTGGTTTTTTAAATTAGGATTCCCAATTGTGGTGGTTTTTTGCAATTTACTTGAATCCCAACCGCTCCACTCTTCCATCCATCCATCCATGCATGAATGCGTCAGATTTGGAACTAACTAGATTCGTTTTGGGATCAAGTTTTCAAACTAAGCTTCAAATATTTTCAACCAAAAGTTTAAGTTAAGTTTCGTTATCAGATCTGTGTTGCTTGTGACGAGAGCTTTTAAATCAGTTCTATTTTGAATATGTTTTGGCAAAAAATTTCAAACTACCGCAAGTTTCAACCGACAAAACTTAATATGGACGCATGGAAAATCTGCTAAGCTTCAAACTGAACCTGAAAGTTTCAAAACTATATCTTAGAAAACGCACAGGGAATCAACAACTTCGCGGATCATGAGGCAATCATGCGGCTGGGCTCGGCTATCTAGTCGCGTGTCTCTGAGCATTACTGGGTTATAAGTACTACTACTAGTACTCCATTATAGATCAAATTGGAAAGGAGAGCGGTTAACCGCCACTGTGCGAAACTGCAACCCGCCGCAGATGACACGATCGAGATGTAGAGACTAGAGGATACCTTATTCGCCAGTCCGGTGCCACTACCACCACCAATGCTGCGTCGCCAGAGAAGACTTTATTAAGCATGCCCACCACCATCACCACCAAAAGGGCCAAAGCAGCACACATCGAAAACCAACCTAAAAAGTAGCTCTAAATTAGGGAAAGCCGCAACTCCATCCATGTGGATGGGAAAATGGATATAGGGTTCCGTATTAGTGTCTCGCCTCTCTAAATCCTGCTAGCGCCGGTGGTGGCGGGGCTCATCCACATCTCGCTCGGGGGTGGCTAGCAAGGGTCAACAGCGTCCGGTGGTGCGTCTCGCCGGTAAGGGGTGCGGCGGCGCATCGGCGGGCTCTGGTAGCGGGGTTGTGTGTGCCTGGAGGCGGCGTGGTGGGCTTCATGGCGCGGGCTCGACGCCATGAAGGTGGAGGTCCGGCACGAGAGCCAGTGCTTTGTTATACGCATGAGCTTCAAGAATCTCCGGATCGAAGAGGCCTTCGAAAATAACAACCGAAGCACACCCTGATTCAGTGGCGGAGCCACCTCCCGGCGACCCCGGGCGGCTGCCCGGGCTAGTCAAGAAAATTAGTGCTAAGCACAAGTGCTAATCTATGGTTAGAAGGATTATTTCCTTGGGTAGGTGGCAGCTCACAGTGTCACAGTTAAGTCTTGCCCGGGCTGCATTCACGGGCTGGCTCCGCCACTGGCCTGATTCCATTCCTGGAGATGCCCCCATCAACATCCACCTTCGCATCATGATCCGCAGGTGGGAGCCAAGCCCTCCTTGGAAATATAGTTTCCATCACATATAGGTCCCTAGGAATTACATGGAGGTCCCTAGACCTTACATGCATGTCCCTAGGAGTTTGAGAGTTATGTGGAGGAACTGATTCCAAGTCTTCCATGAATTTATAGCGATAAAACAAGAGGTGCTCATGGGGCTCTGAAACTGCTTATCATGTATATATAGCACGTCTTCTGGCCCACCATATCGCCCACATCGTCACTAGGACGTGTGTGAACTAGCCAAAACATCCATAGCTTAGCATCCTACAATTACGTACGCGGTCTTGAAATGTCACTAGGTGCATCAACTCTGATGACAACAAAGGGCGATGATTCTATTAAGTCTGATGACAGCAAAGTGGTCGAGGGCTCCTCAAACGGTTCAATGGCTTCAAGCACTCAAAGAGGTTCCCAGGGAGTATTACTAGTAGTACTGCTGTTGGCCACACCTGAGCGGATCCCTCCAAAGAAGCCGAATCCTAACCGCTCAACTTCAAGATGAGCTCGCATTAATTAATTAATTAATTAATTGTGGAGTGCCGGTGATTGATGTGGCATTCGGCGACGGCGAGCAAAGTGAAGTCGCATTTAAGATGCAAAGCGAGGCAGGAAGAAGCCAAAGGGAGGTAGGACCCACCAAATCTCCCCATAATCGTTCGCATGGTACTATTTACAAATGTGAATGGATTTGGAAATAATTAGATCCGTTTTCAGATTAAGTTTCACATCTTTTCAATCAACAGTTCAAATTCAAATTCGAGTTGCCTGTGATGAGGGCTTCCAAATAAGATCCATTTTAAATATGTTAGGCCGAATTTTTAAAACTTCCACAAGTTTCAACGGATAAAACAATATTTTTGAAATAATTCAACTGACAAAACTTAATAGGGATGAATGACAAATTGGTTAAGTTCCAAAACCGAATCTGTAAGTTTGAGAACTACATTTTAGTAAACGCACAAGGAATCAACGACTTCATAGATCACAAGGCAATTGTGCAGCTATACCGCATTACTCCACCCGAGATCAAATTGCAAAGGAGAGCTGATGCTCGCCGCTGCATGAACATGCCCTGCAAACCATAACATTGCAAACTAGAAGAAAATACGTCATTGAGGCATCTCCGCCGCTGCAGATGACACGATCGAGATTTGGAGACTTCAGGATACATTATTCATTGGTCAGGCACCACACACTAACAATTTCGCATCGCCGGAGAAGTCTTCAATAAGCACCGCCGCCACCGCCGCAGGAATGGCCAAAGCTAGAGACACCCAAAAGCTGCCTAAGAAGTAACTACAAATCACAGAAAGCTGCAACTCCATCCATGTGCATGGGACAAATGGATATCGTGTTCCGTATCAGTGTCTTCTCTTTCAAGTTGCAAGTTTCATCAATTGATAAAGTTATCAACCTGATTGACACTATAACTAGATTTGGCATAGAGACAATCTCTAATCTAACATTCCCTTGTGTGACGGTGGTAGTGAAGATTTCTTAGCTTGCACTCATGAAAAAGCCTGGTGTGTACTCTATTAAAATGGTGTGACATGCTTCAGTGACTCAGAAAGAGCGACTAGCTCGAGCGAGAGAGACGGATACGGGACCTCATGGAGAGGAACATATGCGGGCATCCTTTGGGAAATGCAACCTATGCAGGAAGTTTTGTTATTCTGGTGGCGAGTGATTCGTGGGATTTGTCAGATGTATGCACCTTGAAGTGACCGCATATCAAAGAATATTGCAGATGCAATGTTTGTTTGGCTATGGAGGAGTATCTTGAGCATGCCTTGATACATTGTTCACATGCTAGACATTTCTGGCATGGAGGTTTCTTATTTTTATTTTTACTTGTAACAGCTCTAGCTCTAGTGTTTCTCATGGCAGCAGCTGGATCTCATTATCTAGGAGGAGTGGAGGTGACATCGCCAGGTCTTGGCAAGGGCGGGGGAGAGGAGGGGATGCTTACCAAGATCGGAGAGAAGGCGTCATACACCCAATAGTCTTGAGGAGCAGAGGATGCATCATACACCCAACAATCATGAGAGCAGAGGCGATATCACGCTGTGCACGTGAGGGGGAGAAGCGAGGATGCTTATCAGGATCGAAGAGAAATGGATGGGTCCCAACGTCCGGGAAGAATGGACACGGCGTTGCCAGAACCATGATGAGCTCGAGGAGAGACGGGGATGCTTCGAAGATCAGAGAGAAGAGGACGAAGTCGGCGGCCAAGAGGAAAGGATGTATAGTGGATTTGACCCTTGGTCCGAGCTGGTATTGGGCTATATATACCCGGAACGAATTCCCCGTTGAAACCTAGGGGCTCCCGTAAGAATTAAAGCATGACCATTTTATTTAAAATATACGCGAAACACCTTGTGTTTAGTTATACTAACATTAGTTTAGAAAGTGTGTGCACAATTTTTCATAATGTGTGAATATTTTTTAGACCACTTTATGGTTGTGAGGACATTGGCACGTTTCCAACTAAAAAAAGGGACATTGGCACGTTAAGTTTTTTTTTTGAGGGATTGGCACGTTAAGTAGGTACACGGGGTAGTGTAATTTGGACGGACGTTGACGTGCGTGATCCGTGTGTGTTGCATGTTGCAGCTACAACTCGTCCGTCCACGGGATTTCTTCCTACAGTATCTCGCTTTTAACCGACTGAAGTAAATAAGTGTAGTACTCCTTTATTTATTTCTATATGCATGCGTAGTGTGAATGCTATTTTTTAGTCCATCCCACAATCAATAGATAACCACCTAGGTCGCAGAGAATTTCTAAACGCGCCTTCTAAACCGTTACTTGTTTTCTCTTATTTAAGACAAGACAAGAGATGATCTTTTAGCACAATATGTGTCACCATGTTTTTAGGAATAGCTAGTTATTGAAGATAAGGCTAAGACATGTTTTTTTTGTCATCTCTAAATTAAATGCAAGACTTTAGATAAGACTATCTTATCAACCATTGTACATGCCCTACCTGCCTCCTCGCCTCGCCTCGCCTGGGAGGGGCCCACATCCATGCAACGGAAACGCACGCATCCTACGGCGCCACGCCTCCTCTCAGTTCAGCGATCAAGTCTTTTTTTTATTTCCTTCCCAAGTTCAAATCCTCTTCCATAGACCTCAACTTGTCAAGAAACAACAACAAGGATGTAAAAACCGATTTTCAGAGCTTTGTCGGTCTGATCCACGCTTTGGGTTCTCGAGATCCACTGGTAAGAGTAGAGTAGAGCATGCTTCATCGGGATTTTAAACTGAGCAAAAGGCTTCTCTAGTCAGTCACAATGAGTTCGCAGGTTCAAAAAATTCATTATCATGCATGTGTCCGTTCCGTCAGCTACAAGAGTGCTAGATATCATGTTAACCATTTCCGCATGATCACGGTCTGACAGGCGCTAGTCACAAAATAAGTTTTACGCCCAAGAGTCTCGATGAAGACTTGCGACAGATCACCCGAATCACTCGCTAGAAGAAAACCCCAACTTCCGGCACATCTTCCGACTTCCAAAGGGATGTCCACATCCATTCTTCACTTATCGAGGTATTGGTATCGGTCTCCGTACCTCCCTCTCGGGTTGACTGCTCTTTTTGAGTCACTTGAGAGGAAGGCTTTCTCTAGCTAGTTAGTCACATTGAGTTCGTCGAAACAGAACTTTCGTGATCATGTGTCCATCGACTACGGGAGTGCCAGGTAGCCCACATAACGGTAAACATTTTAGCTTGATCCTGATTCGAGAATCACCGGTCACAAAAGTGTGTCTTTGGCCCAAGTGTCGAGATGAAGCCTATTGTTAGACGAAAATCAAACCAAGGCGACACCTTACCCCCAAACATTTGCATGCGAAAGTGTTTCAATACATGTTGAAGATCCTCCTCCATAGCCATACAAACATTTCGTCGGCAAAATTACATGATATACAATCGCTTCAAGGTGCATTCACCTGGTAAGATCCCACGAGTGACACGCCGCGGGAAGACCCGAAGTTTGGCACAGCTTGTAGTTTCCAATGGGATGTCCACGTTCATTCCTCACTCCTTGAGGTCCTGCCGCAAAACCCTTAACACCCATGCAAAAAAAAAACCCTTCGACACCGTCAGCGGGTGCCTTGGACAGCGCCATTTGGAGAAGTGCCTCCGGCACCAACCATCACCGGCAGGCACAAAATCTAGCATCTCGTTCCTTCCTAACGTGGATACGTACCTGGTGACATTTCCGGATCACGCTGAACTGCACTTAGATTTATTATTATTTTTTACTGCAAGCTTATGGGACGCAATGAAGGACTGTTGGCCATTGCCAAACAGGTATGATATTGCATGTACGGGTGATGAATGGTTTCTTCACTTGCTTGCTGGTCAGCAGAGCAATGTCCGGGACATGATCATTATGGTGCTCTGGAGGGTTTGGCATTTACGTAATGAAGTCATGCATGCCAAACCTATTCCACCGACGGAGGTGTCTTGTGATTATCTATGCAGCTATCTTAACTCTTTGCTATAATTAGGCCGTATGGGTGTCGAAGAGGTGATCAAAGGTAAAGCTCCAATCTTGATGGAACCAGTGATTGAAAAAACTCGGTCATCATTGCCATGCCTTCCTTGGCCGGCTCCTGCGATTATGGAAGGAGTAAGTCTCGCAATTCAACGGTTGAATCGACCAGTTCAGCTATAATTTGATTGTTTGGCAGCTTTGTCAGCACTATCTAATGATTCACTGGACAGATCAGCATATGGTCATCTCTTGGCAGAAATCAAAGGTTTACTGGAGAATAGGGTGTTTGTTCGTGTTAAAGTTTCTCGTGATCAAAACAAAGTTGCACATTGCTTAGCAAATTATGGTAGATCTAGGGATAGCACCGCGTGCTGGCTTAACCAACCCCCTCCTTTTATTTCTGAACTTGTTGCTAAGGATTGTAATTCTGTGAGTTTGAAATAAAACACCCTATTTCCATCGCAAAAAAAAGGTCCGTTGTACAATACATACTGGCTCGACTGATGGGGCGTACGTGTACGAGGAGTAGTAGAGGAACAATCGATCGGGTCCGCGAATCAACCTGTGGTTGAGTTGGTTAGGTGGACAGTGGTATCCTCAACCCATCAGGGTTCAAATCCTGGTGCTCGCATTATTCCTGGATTTGTTTCAGGATTTCCGGCGATGCGCTTTCAGTGGGAGAAGACGTTCCCGTCGACGACGAGGCGCCTACAGTGACTTCGTAAATCTCAAGACGATATGCCGGTTCAGTCTCTCGGAGGTGCTCATAGGGGTAGGATGTGCGTGTGTGCGTTCATAGGGGTGAGTGTATGCGCGTGTATACGAGCGCTTCTGTCTGTACTGATGCTAAAAAAACAATCAATCAGGTCCGGCGATTTAACCCAGCGCCGAGGAGAGGTAAACAAGGAAAGGTGGGACCCACAACGGGATTTGTTAGTTATATATGACGTCAGTCCCATCCAAGCATGGATTGTATCTGGTCATCGGGTGGGCCCGACCAGCTGCCAACGGATCCGCGCGCGCTCATCACGCACGCCGCCTTCGCCCTCCCTCTCTCTCTCCTCTCTGTTGTACTACTTCCTTCCAACGTGACAACGTGTCCGTGTTACGCGGCGGCCGTGTATACAAATTAAATTAAATTGAACGTGCCCATGTACTCTATATTGTATATCGACCCATCCATGCAGCTGAAATAATTGCAGTTTGAAATGGAATGATTCTCGCAGAAAGGATTGGGTGTAATTCACTGATCATTGAATCTGATAGTACGGTTGCAGTGGAAGCCTTTAATCAACAAGAAACATATTTTGGTCCTGAGGCGGCTATCATCAGGGAGTGTAAGCAAATGGAGTTGGAATTTGCAAAGACTTCCTTTGTGCATTGTTTTCGTGAAGCGAATGAGGTAGCAGATAGCCTAGCTAGAAATTCTCTTACCAGTAGATCTTCGGGATTTTGGGATAGTTCTATCCCGGACTTTATTTCTCCTCTTTTTGTAAATGACTTGTCTATTTTATGAGGAATAAAGTCTATTCGCTGTCAAAAAGAAACTTAGGAGAGAAATACTCTTCTTCTAGTCGAAAACAACAGGTGATTAAACGTACGCAACCACTGCCCAAAGGCAATATAGAGTCCCTCCACCATGCATCGCACCCTCCTCCGCACATAGGTCGCCGGCCTCCTTCTCCTCCGAAAGCTCCGCCACTGGAGGTGTGCAAAGAGGTCCCGATCTACCGGTGGAAGTTGTTGTTTTCTCTGTCTTGGGGCATTAGGTACGTCTCCTTTCGTTCGTCATTTCGGCCATTCTAGTGGTGGTGACCATGGTGTTACATAATGGTTCCTTCGGCTTCTTTTTCGGTCCCGGTGATATGTGCACCATCGGATCAATCGATCAGATCAGGTGGACAAGCAGGTGTTCAGTAAGGTCTCCTTCAGCCTTTTTTCCGGCTTTGGTGATGCGTGTGCCGTCTGATCTAGACACGAAATCTGGTGGATGTTCTATGTGTGGAAACAGAGTTAGTCGTGTCTTTGTCGGGCAGGGGCTGCTTCCGCAACAACGGCGTCCATCTTATCATTCCTTTGACTCGGGTTGCACGACCTCTAGGTATGATCGATCCAGCAACATCTTCTCCGGACAGTGGACCATTCGGGATCAACAGAACATAGATACTACTCTTTTGTTCCCATGGTGGCACGAAACTCCAGCGACAACAAGATCAACGCTTCATCGGCAGGTGCCAGATGGATGATTCTCCCATGATTAAATTGTATTTTCCTTTTCTTTTATGTTTTTCTTGTAATGTTAGAGCTTGCTTTTTTTTGGGTGTGGGAATGCTAGAACTTGACTAGTACAGATCTTCTGCTCTTTTGAAAAAAGAAAGTACTCCCTCTATTCCATAATGTAGTGCCTATAGATTTTTGAAAAAGTCAAACCTTACAAACTTTGACCAAGTTTATGAAGAAAAACATTTACATTTAGAATGGTAAACATATATTATTAGATTCATCGTAAGATGTATTTTCATATTTTATATATTTGACATTGTATATATAAATAGTTTTCTTTATAAATTTAGTCAAAGTTTGTAAAGTTTAACTTTATAAAAAACCTACAGGCACTACATTATGCAACAGAGGGAGTAGCTAAATTTGATGTTTCCGGATCACGTTGGACTGCACTAGTACTACTCCAGTTAGTTCGGGGGAGGTGGGCCTGACCAGCTGCCAACGGATCCGCGCGCTGATCACGCACGCCTCCTCCTCCTCGGAACCGGATCCTCTAACATTAAGAAGGAATGTTAGAGAAGCTACAATACTCTAACTTTCCTTCTTTCTATTCATATGATTATGTCTAAAATGATTTAAATTAATTTGCAATTTGATGATCTACCGTATACATTTATAATAATTATATGCAAACAAATTGATGGTGAAATAAAATTAAATTTAAATTATTTATATCTTCAGTAAATACCAACACTAAACAACCTATTAATTGTCTACTAACAGTCCCTAACTTTCCTTCTTCATTTTACACTAGCCTAACACTGTAGCACGGTGACATTCCTTCTCAATGTTAGAGGATCCGGTTCCCTCCTCCTCCTCCTCTCTCTCCTCTCTGTTGGAGTAGTCGTAGGTGTACACTTGTAGTATTTCAGGAAAAGCCCCGTGTGGTCGTGTATTCAAATTAAAGTGGACGTGCACATGTACGTATATGGATCCAAACATGCTTTAAGTTTAAATTTGGAGAGAAATACTCATGGGGCATACGTGGTGTACGATGAGTGCATACACACATATTTTGGGTGTTTTATACTTCCGACGAAATTCTATACTAGATCTTCGTCTTTCCGCGGAAAGAAAATATACCCTTCATTGTTATTAGTCTTAAGTAATTTAGTAAGTCACACAGTGACATGATGTTGAAGTCAAACACACGATGTTTGAAGCCAACCTTCAAATACCGTGTAAAAGAAAGTGGACCTTACATTCGAATCGTCAAGCTAGAAATAGTAGAGCACGCTTCATCGGGATTTCAAGGAGAGCAAGGGCTTCTCTAGTCAGTCACATTGAGTTCGCTGGATCACAATCTTCATGGCCATGTGTACATTGGCTACATGAGTACCATATTGCCCACATAATGGTAATCATATTACTTAAGTCCATTGCCACCCTCCTTCTTTGATACATGGCCAGCCTTCTTCTCCTCTTTGTCGGCTCCTATGGTGGAGTTGTAGTATTACCCATCTTGGGCCAATATGTGCTCTCCGTTTGTCCTTCATTCAACCCCTCCAATAATGGTGGTGGCCGTGTTCATTAGTGATTCCTTCGGCTTATATTCCGGGCCTGGTGGTACGTGTACCATCATATCCATTGACGAGATCAGGTGGACAAGTAGGTCTTCATTGTCTGCAACTTCGGCCCTTCTGACGGTGGTGCTCAATAAGGTTTCCTTCGGCCTTTTCTCCGGCTTCGGTGGTGCTTGCACTGTCGGATCTAGGGACAAGATCGGGTGGACATGTTTGTCTTTATCTCTATGGAAACATGGGGCATTGTTGCGAATTTGTTGGAGGGGCTATTTCGACAACAACAAGTTTAGTCAGATTATTTCGTTGACTTGGGTTGACGTCTAGGTAGAATCGACCCAACGTCATCATCTTTTCCGGGCCGTGGATCCTTCAAGTCAACGTTGTTGGCACTTCCCAGCTGCATATGTGGGTACTAGTCTTTTGTTTTGGTGACGGCTTAGAACTCCAACCGCACTAAGAACGATACATCATCGGCATGTGTGGGGTGGAGAGGATGGATGATTCTCCCAGGGTTGAAACATATTTTCCATGTTCTTGTAATGTTAGGGTTTGATGAATACTCCTGTCGTTTCAGCATATAAGGTGCATCAATTTCTGTGAAATTCTAATATACACCCTCCGTTCAGAAATATAAGGTGTTTCGGATATTGTAATATGGAGTACATACGAATTGAAGTTGGTGATAAACACACACTAAAATGCTGCCATGTGCATCTGAATCAGAAAAAAGTAAGAACATATTATATTCGTGAACGGAGAGAGTATGTATGTTTGACTAAAATTATAGAATAAAATATCAACGTCCGCAATATAGAATAAATAAAATATATAAATACTTAAAGTAGTAGAAACAGGAGGGAAGATTCGGTCGGGCCTACATGGACGGCGTGATTAAATAAGGACGGACGAGTTGTAGCTGGGGCCCGCATCCATGCATGCAATCCAAGCTGATCACGCGAGCGCCGATCACGCACGTCAACGTCCAAATGACACTACCCCAGTGTACCAACTGAACGTGCCAATGTCTTTTTTCTTTTTTAGTTGGAAACGTGCCAATGTCCTGACGACCATAAGATGATCTAAAAAATATTCACGTAAAAATCGTACACACACTTCGCAAGATAATGTTAGTATAACTAACATTATCTGTGGCGAATAAGGTATCGCCGAGTCTCCGCATCTCGATCGTGTCATCCTTTGCAATCTGATCCCGGAAACTCTCAGAGGCACACAGGTGGGTAGCCCAGCCTGGCCGCACGATTGCTTCATGATCCGTGAAGTCGTTGATTCCTTGTTCTTTTCTAAGATTTAGTTCCAAAACATACAAATTCAGTTTGTAAACTTAACGAATTTCTCATTCGTTCCTATTAAGTTTTGCCTGTTGAAACTTGCGGAAGTTGTAAAAAAAATCGTCAAAACATGTTGAAAATGGATCTTACTTAAAAGCCCTCGTCGCAAGTAGAACGAATTAGAAAACAAGATTTGATTTAAACTTTTGGTTGAAAAGATGTGATACTTAATCTAAAACGAATCTAATTAGTTGCAAATCCAATGGCCTAGTTAAATTAAGTAGTACCATCTATACGACATGCGTGGATGGATGGGTGGATGGATAGATGGAGAAGGCCGGATGCATGCATGCATGCATGGAAGCGGGCGGTTAGGCTGGTCATAGTGGGGAGTAACTTAGAGTAGTGTCATATGCATGTGCATGACACTAGTCTAAGTTACTATCTTCATAGTGCAAAGTAACAAAGTACTAGTGTCATATGTGCCCTCATTTAATAGCTTGTAGACTCATGTTGTCTTGAAAAGCGCTATGTTAGGCTAGCCATAGTGGGGGTAACTTAGGTAGTAACTTAACACATCTCAAGACAATTTTGCTTATGTGGCAAGTATTTAATAAGGAGAGAGGTGCTTGGACTAACATAATATGTTACTGTAACATAGCGCTTCCCGAGGTAAAATGAGTCTATAAGTCAATAAATGAAACAAACTATGACACTACTACTAAGGCTAGTCATAGTGGGAGTAACTTAGATAGTAACATATCGCACTTCGAGAAACTTTTGCTTATGTAGCATGTAGTTAATGAGAAGTGGTAACATAATATGTTACTGTAACATAGTGTTTCCCAAGATAAGATGAGTCTACAAGCCATTAAATGAAGCCACATATGACACTACTAGTATGTTACTTTGCACTATGAAGGTGGTAACTTAGACTAGTGTCATATGCATGACACTAGTATAAGTTACTCCCCACTATGACCAGCCTAAGATACTTTGCACTATGGGGGTAGTAACTTAGACTAGTGTCATGCATATGACACTAGTCTAAGTTACTCCCCACTATGACCAGCCTTACAGTAACATATTATGTTACTACTTCTCATTAACTACTTGCCACATAAGCAAAAAATTCTCGAGGTACGCTATGTTACTACCTAAGTTACTCCCACTATGACTAGCCTTAGGAGGGGGAGATTCGGTGGGCCCACCTTGGCTGGATATACTGTAACCTCGACGTGATTTGGCTTCCTACCTCCTCGCCTCGCCTGAGAGGAGATGCGGCGGGCCCACATCCATGCAACGGAAACGCACGCCTCCTCTTAATTCCTCTCACGTCAACGTGCAAATCATCTCACCTCATCTCAGTAAGTAGTACAACTTTTTTTGAAGTAATAATTAAAATTAAATTGGACTGTGCTTCTTACTGTAATTATCCTCAGGTTTTCCCCCTCAATTTTTCTTTATCCGCAGGTTCTAATCCTCTCCCATAGACCTTGGCTGGCCACGGCTCTTTTCAGTGATGAAATGAGATTTACGTCTCATGCATCTCTTGTCTTTCTTATTTTGTTCCCCAAGTTCAAATCCCCTCCCATAGACCTCAACCTGTCAACAAGATTGTAGCAATTGATATTCAGAGCTTCGTCGGTTCGGTACACACTTCAGGTTCTCGAGATCCACCGGTAACATCGATTGCCCGACTTTCGATTGCTTCACGCAGTTGACTGCACATCCATGGCCAGCGTTCAGTCAGGTTCCGTGGAAGCTGCGACGGTGTTGTTCAAGCCGGGTGCGCTGACCAAGAGCCCGCTTGAAGCCATGGGATCGCTTGACAAGCCCTCAACCCTTTGTTATCATTAAAGATGATAGCACCATCGCCGCTTTGTTGTCATCAGAGTTGATGGTATCGTCGGTGTTTCTTTTGACCCACTCAGAATTAGGCGGGAGCAAGTCGTGGCCTAGTAGAGTAGAGCATGCTTCATCGTGATTTCAGAGTGAGCAAAAGGCTTCTCCAGTCAGTCACACTGAGTTCGACGGATGAAAAGCTTCATATCATGTGTCTATTCCATTGGTTACAATAGTGACCCATAGCATGGTAATCATTTTTGCATGATCCTGATATGAGAACATCTAGTCACAAAGTTCTTCTTACGCCCAAGTGTCTGGATCATGAAGCCTTGGCAACATCCCCTGAATCACTCACCAACAGAAAACTCAAAATTCCGGCACATCTTTATTCTGACTTCCAAACAGATGTCCACATCAGTTCTTCACTTATTGAGGTCTCGGTATCCGTACCTCCTTCTAGAGTTGATTGCTCTTTCTTGAGTCACTTGAAAGTAAGGCTTTCTGTAGTTAGTCACATTGAGTTCGTCGAATCATAACCTTCATGATCATGTGTCCATCGGCTATAGGAGTGCTAGGTAGCCCACATAACAGTAAGCATTTTAGCTTGATCCTGATCCGAGAATCACGGGTCACAAAATATGTCTTTGGCCCAAGTGTCAGGATGAAGCCTTGTTAGACAAAAATCAAACCAAGACGACTCCTCATCCCAAAAACATCTGGCATGTGGAAGTGCATCAAGACATGCTCAAGATCCTCCTCCATAGACATACCAACATTTCATCGGCACTACTCTACTAGGCAAAATTACATGATATGCAATCACTTCAAGGTGCATTCATCTGGTAAGATCCCACGAATCACCTGCCACCAGAAGACCCGAACTTTCGGCACGACTTGTAGTTTCCAGCGGGATGTCCATGTCTGTTCGTCACTCCTTGAGGTTCCAAGTATTTGTCCCTCCTCTACGAGCCGCTTGAGCATTGTATGTGGTTTTAATAGACTACACGGCAGGGTTTTTCCTGGGCCCAAGCTAAGAAATCTTTGTTGCCACAATTGCGCGGGGGAATGTCAGGAACTACCTCTGCATCATCAAAACCAAGCACGAAAATGATCCCGATTGGCTGACTGGCCAGGCGCTTGTATCATCAAACCAAGTACGAAAATGATTCTAGGTCTGCTAGGTCTGCCACTGCATGTTGTGACCCTTTGATGGTTGAGCTGCAACAGGTGATTAAACGCACACACATGTCCTCACCTTACCTTAGATTACTCTGGTTTTTTTTAACATCAGTACAGACGCAAGCGCTAATACATACGCGCATACATTCACCCTTATGAATGCACACACGCACACCCTACCCCTATGAGCACCTCCGGGAGACCGAGCCGGCATGTCATCTTGAAATTTGCAAAGTCACCGTAGGCACCTCGTCGTCGACGGGATCGTCTCCTCCCACTGAAAGCGCATCGCCGAAAATTCTGAAATAAATTCAGAAATAATGTGATCGAGCACCAGGACTTGAAACCCGGTGTTTCATGATCTTCTACTCCATTACTAATTTGAATGAATTTGTGGTGTTTCATGAACTTGCTCAAAATACTACCAGTTCCACTAAGAAGAGAGGAGAGGCTAGTTAGTTTAATCTAATTAATTTAATAACCCACCATGATGAACTGATGATGCATGCATAAAAAAAGAGTTGAAGCGTAGGCGAGGGGAAGGGATTCGAGAATATGTGATCATGTGTCCATCAGCTACAGGAGTGCCAGCTAGCCCATATAACGGTAAGCATTTTAGCTTAATACGGATTCGAGAATAACCGGTCACAAAGTGTGTCTTTGGCCCAAGTGTCGGGATGAAGCTTTGTTAGACGAAAATCAAACCAAGGCCGCGCGTCACCCCAAAAACATCTGCATGCGGAAGTATTTCAATACATGTTCAAGATCCTCCTCCACGGCCATACAAACATTTCATCGGCAAAAATTACATGATATGCAATCACTTCAAGGTGCATTCCTCTGGTAATATCCCACGAATCACACGCCGCCAGTAGACCCGAATTTTCGCACAGCTTGTAGTTTCCAATGGGATGTCCACGTCCATTCCTCACTCCTTGAGGTCCTGCCGTAAAACCGTCGACACCGGGTGCCTTGGAGAAATGCCTCCCGCACCAATCATCACCGGCAGGCACAAGATCTAGCATCTCGTTCCTTCCTAACGTGGGTACCTGGTGACATTTCCGGATCACGTTTGACTGCATTTAGATTTATTATTTTACTGTCGAGTCCGTGTATGTATATGTTGTCCAATACATACTGCCTCGTCTCATGGGGCCGGCGTACGTGTACGATGAGTAGATGCACACATACATAGTAGAGGAATGATCGGGTTCCAGCGTTTTAACCCAGAGCCGAGGCTGTTACGCTTGCTGCGGATCTGGGATTAACCCGGATGTTCTTCGAGACTGACTCCCAGCTTCTGGTTGATGCCCTTGATCTCGGCAAGGTGGACTCATCGGCATACGTCGCAGTGATCGAGGACTCGAAAATGCAACTCAAGCTATGGTTCTCCCAACATAAAATCATGTACTGTGGCCGTAGGGCGAATTTTGTAGCGCATGAGCTAGCTAAGATCGGTCATATCTATCCTCCCAACCAGTTTGTGGAATGGGATTCTGATGTACCTGCCCATGTGGCATCTTGTGCTGTGGGCGATATGGCCCAACACCGTTAAGTAATACAAGCTTTGCTTGATTTCAAAAAAAAAAGAAAACCCAGAGCCGAGGCGAGGTAAAACAAGGAAACGTGGGACCCACAGCGGGAGTTAGTTCGTTCGTGTCTTCAGTTATAGTTATATGACGTCAGTCCCAGCCGAGCATGGATTGTATCTTCAAACGTGACAACGTGCCCGTGTTACGCGGCGGCCGTGTATACAAATTAAATTGAACGTGCCCATGTACTCTACATTGTACATCGATCCATTCATGCATTAAATTTGGAGAGAAATACTCTTGTTCTAGTCCAAAACAACAGGTGATTTAGGGGGTGTTTGGTTTAGAAGTCCTAGAACTTTTTCTAGTCCCAGGGACTAATCAAAAAAGACTCTCCAGTAGAGTCTTTTTCTAGTCCCTGTAAAAAAAGTCCCTCCCGTTTGGTTCCTAGAGACTTTTTAGGGACTTTTTCTAGTCTTTGGGACTAAAATGTCCCTGAACCAAACACCCCCTTAACGTATGCAACCACAGCCCAAAGACAATATAGAGTTCCTCCACCATGCATCGCACCCTCCTCCGTAGGTAGGTTGCCGGCCTCCTTCTCCTCCCACAGCTCCGCCACTAGAGGTGTGCTAGGAGGTCCCGATCTACCGGTGGAAGTTGTTGTTTTCTCTATCTTGGTGCATTAATTAGGTGTGTCTCCTTTTGTCCGTCATTTCGGCCCTTCTGGCGATGGTGGCTGTGGTGTTACATAATGGTTCCTTCGGCTTCGGCTTCTTCTTCGGCCCCGGTGATACGTGCAACATCGGATCAATCGACGAGATCAGGTGGACAAGCTGGTGTTCAGTAAGGTCCCCTTCTGCCTTTTTTCTGGCTTCGGCGATGCGTGTGCCGTCGGATCTAGACACGAAATCAGGTGGATTTTCTATGTGTGGAAACAAAGTTAGTCGTGTCTTTGTCGGGTAGGGGCTGCTTCAACAACAACGGCGTCGATCTTATCATTCCTTTGACTCAGGTTGAACGACCTCTAGGTATGATCGATCCAGCAACATCTTCTCCGGACCGTGGACCATTCGGGATCAACAAAACATATATAGTACTCTTTTATTCCCATGGTGGCACAAAACTCCAGCGACAACAAGATCGGTGCGTCATCGGCAGGTGCCAGATGGATGATTCTCCCATGATTGAATTGTATTTTCCTTTTCTTTTATGGTTTTCTTGTAATGTTAGAGTTTGCTTCTTTTTTTTCTTGGTGTGGGAATGCTAGAATTTGACTAGTATAGATCTTCTACTCTTTTGAAATTTGAATGAATTTGTGGTATTTCCAAAGCTTGCTCAAAATACTAGCAGTCCTATTAAGAAGAGAAGATGGGCTAGTTAGTTGAAATAATTTGTTTAATAACCCAGCATGATGAATTGATGATGCATGCATCAAATTTTTTTTAACACATTACATGCGCAAGTGCTCCTATATACGCGCATACACTCACCCCTATGAAGGCACACACGCACACCCTACCCCTATGAGCACCTTCGAGAGACTGAACCGCCATGTCATCTTGAGATGTTATGAGATCACTGTAGGCGCCTCCTCACACTGAACAAGCATCGTCGGAAATCCTAAAATAAATCCAGAATAAATGCGAGCACCAGGACTTGGACACTGGTGGGCTGGAATACCAATGTCCAGCTAACCATCCAACTATAGGTTTATTCCGATTCAACCCTCCTTCTTTGTGAGTCACTAGAGCATTGTATGTCGTTTTAATAGATTGCACACCAGGTTTTTCATGAGCCAAGCTAAGAAATCTTCATTGCCTCCGGCCTCCGATCGAGTACCCAAGTCCGTGATAGTTCCACACGAGGCAAGTCATTGCTCTGGCGGGACTACTCTGCAACGACTACGCATAAAGAGCCTTTCTCCACAGCTTGTTCAGACCATTCTTTGAGTTCCTCCTACTATATTTTTTTAACTAAGTAGATGGTTTAGTTTCATTCACCCTTTTATTGTTCAAAGTTTCTTGATTCACTCTTGTCATGTTGTACGCTCCTCCTTGAGGAAAAGGCCTCAAACGTGGCAACGTGCCCGTGTGGCCGTGTATGCAAATTAAAGTGGACGTGCACATGTACGTATATGGATCCAATTCCAAACATGCTTATAATTTGGAGAGAAATACTCATGGGGCATACGTTGCTTAAAATACTACGTATCAGTTCCACTAAGAAGAGAGGAGTCTAATTAATTTAATAACCCACCATGATGAACTGATGATGCATGCATAAAAAAAGAGTTGAAGCGTAGGCGAGGGGAAGGGGCCTACCACAACAAAATTAGGACGGACGAGCTAAATGGTGGGCCCCGCATCCATGCATGCAAGAGAGACGATTCCCACGAGCGTGATCACGCACGTCAACGTCCCAGTGACACCACCCCACTCTACTTACCAACGTCAACGTCAACGTGCCAATGACCTAAATAAATACAGTACGTACGTGCAAATTAATTAAATTGGACTAGTCATGTTCAAAAAAATAAATTGGACTAGTATTCTTACTCTCTTTTTTTCACTCGACTAGTCTTTTCTTTTTCTTTCTTATTAAACACAGAAAAATCGCAGATATTCAGGTACACACAAATATACTCACCCCTATGAACGTATCAAGGCATATCCTATCCCTATATATGAAAATATATGGGATACCGAGCAGGCACAACATCTTGAGATTGATGACACCACGGGCGTCCTGTTGTCGCACTGAACGAACATTGTCAAAAGACTGAAATAAATCCTGAAAAAAATGAGCAACAATGCCAAGTCTAGAATTTGAGCTCTGGTGGATTGATTTCACCACAAGGAACCCGACAATCTGAGCTATGCTTAGTTCACTTCTTCTTTCCTTTTTAGGGGTAAAATAATACGCGTATACACTCATCCCTATGAACGCACACACGCACACCCTACCCTTATGTGCACCTTCGAGAGACTGAGCCGACATGTCATATTGAACGTTTTCAGGAATAATGTGAGCACCAGGATTTGAACCCTGGTGGGCGCGAGAGGGCAAGTCGCATCGATGGTGGAAGAGACATAACTGGTGGGACTAGAAGGGGAGGAAGAGTAGTCGTGAACGGTTCGTGGGCGTTGCACATGTGACGTGTGTATGTGTGGACGGGCCAAGATGCATGTGCTGTTTGGTGGTTGGTTATCCCCGTCGCATGCGTCGGCTGATCGGGATCATTTTCGCACTTGGTCTTGATGATGCAGAGGTACTCAGTGACATTCCCCTATGCAATGGTGACAACGAAGATTTCTTAGCTTGGCTCATGAAAACCTGGTGTGTAGTCTATTAAAACGACATACAGTGCTCTAGTGACTCACAAAGAAGGAGGGACGAATACTTAGACCTCAAGGAGTGAGGAATGGACGTGGACCTCCCATTGAAAGCTACAAGTTGTGCGAAAATTCGGGTCTTCTGGCGACGTGTGATTCATGGGATCTTACCACATGAATGCACCTTGAAGCGATTGCATATCATGTAGTTTTTTTTCGAACCGGGCTTCCCCTCTTTCCATTATATATCACAACAGAAATACATCGTCTCAGCTAAAACCGAAACCAGAATTGCTAGGGAAAGAGAAGAAGTGAGTTGGGAGCAACACCAGGAAACCCACAGTCTGCGCCTATCATCAGGAACGACAGACCATGGGGCAAAACCCTGGGTGTCACCCAAACCGCACTACAAGCACATGAAACTACAGAGTACCGCATGCACAAACCCATAGTAAGTACTGACCCATGAACCAGCCTACAATTTTCAACAGAAAACACCAATACCACTCAGTCCCAAAACACAGAGGCTGAAACTTTTCTCCTTTTTGCTGGACAATCTTCCTCCTGCAACAGCACATCCCCTGGAGCCAACAAACAGCATCGTTCCTCGCCGCTTTTTTCTATCAGCTATCCTTGCGTTCGCCCTCATCAAAGGGCGGTGGACCACACAACAACAACATCTGGGATATCATGTAGTTTTGCCGATGAAATGTTTGTATGGCCATGGAGGAGGATCTTGAACATGTATTGAAACACTTCCGCATGCAGATGTTTTTGGGGTGAGGCGTCGCCTTGGTTTGATTTTCATCTAATCAGGCTTGATCCCAACACGTGGGCCAAAGACACACTTTGTGACCGGTGATTCTTGAATCAAGATCAAGCTAAAATGCTTACTATTATGTGGGCTACCTGGCACTCGTATAGCCAATGGACACATGATCATGAAGGCTCCGATTGGGCGAACTCGTTGTGACTGACTAGAGAAGCCTTGTGCTCACTTTAAAACCCCGATGAAGCGTGCTCTACTCTTCTCTTACCGGTGGATCTCGAGAACCCAAAGCATGTATCAGACCTGCAAAGCCCTGAATATCAGTTGTTACATCATTGTTGTGGTTTCTTGACAGGTTGAGGTCTATGGGAGAGGATTGGAACTTGGAAGAAGATAAGAAAGACGAGAGGAGGAGGAGACGTGAATGCCACCCATTTTTTTTTTCATCGCTGAATTCATCGGAGGCGTGGCGTGTGCGTTTCCGTTGCACGGATGTGGGCCCGCCGGATCTCCTTCCAGTCCCAGGTGAAGCGACGAGGTGGGCCCACCGAATCTTCCCCTCCTAACCGGCCGCATGCATACGCGATCGCGACAATCCATTTCCGTTGCGGCAAGTGGGCTGGTCAATTATTATGGCTTAATTACTCTCCTACTTTAGTATTACTACCCTTGGGTTAAACTAGTGTATTTAGGGCATCTCCAGCCGTTGGCCCCCCCAGGACGCATAAAAATCGCCCCCTGGGGGCGAGCCGGCGATGCACTCGGCGCTGGGGGCGGATTTGCGCCCAGTCGTCGCCCCCAGGCGCCGAAATTGGCCCACTTTGCAGCCCAATTTCGGCGAATAAACGGCCCATATGGGCGAGAATAGGCCCATATTCGGCGTGGTTTCTCCGTGTCTCGGCGTTCAATTATCAACACAATTATTCCTTACCACATATTTCATCACAGAAAAATCAAATACTTCAACAAAATACTACAACAACAAATAATTCAATACAAATTATATTGTTCAACAAATAAAAACTCGTATTTCATCACGAGGCGTCCCCCTTGAGCCTCCATAGGTGCTCAATCAGATCTTTCTGCAGTTGATTATGCACCTGTGGGTCTCGGATCTCCCGACGCATACTGAGATAGGCAGTCCAAGTTGCCGGTAGCTGGTGATCAACTTCGGCTAGAGGGCCCTGCCTGTAGTATGGTTCAGTGTCAATCACTGGGTCTTCTTGCTCGCTCTCGATGATCATGTTGTGCAAGATGACACATCAAGTCATGATCTTCCACATTTGATCTTTCGACCAGGTCTGAGCGGGGTACCGAACAACAGCGAATCGAGATTGGAGCACACCAAATGCCCGCTCGACATCCTTCCGGCAAGCCTCCTGAACTTTCGCAAACCAGGCGTTCTTGCCTCCTGACACAGGGTTTGAGATCGTCTTCACAAATGTCGACCATCTCGGATAGATGCCGTCAGCTAGATAGTACCCCTTGTTGTATTGGTGCCCATTGATCTCGAAGTTCACCGGAGGAGAATGGCCCTCAACGAGCTTTGCAAAAACAGGAGAGCACTGCAGCACGTTGATGTCATTGTGAGTTCCTGGCATACCAAAGAAGGAGTGCCAAATCCAGAGGTCCTGTGTGGCTACCGCCTCAAGCACCACACTGCAACCGCCTTTGGCGCCTTTGTACATCCCCTGCCAACCAAATGGGCAGTTCTTCCACTTCCAATGCATGCAGTCGATGCTTCCAAGCATCCCAGGAAATCCTCTTGCTGCATTCTGGGCTAGGATCCGAGCAGTGTCTTCCGCATTGGGTGTTCTCAAGTATTGTGGCCCAAACACTGCCACCACTGCCCGACAGAACTTGTAGAAACACTCTATGCTGGTGGACTCGGCCATGCGTCCATAGTCGTCGAGTGAATCACTTGGAGCTCCATATGCAAGCATCCTCATCGCTGTCGTGCACTTCTGGATGGAGGTGAATCCAAGAGCGCCAGTGCAATCCATCTTGCACTTGAAGTAGTTGTCGAACTCCCGGATGGAATTCACAATCCTGAGGAAGAGCTTTCGGCTCATTCGATAACGGCGCCGAAATGTTCTCTCGCCATGAAGTGGAGCATCGGCGAAGTAGTCGGAGTAGAGCATGCAGTAGCCTTGTAGACGATGCCGGTTCTTTGCTTTCACCCACCCCGGCGCCGAGCCACCTCGCCACGGCTTTTCACTGCTCGCCAGCAGCTGGGCGAGGGCGGCGAGCACCATGAGATGCTCTTCTTCCTGGACGTCGGCCGCGGCTTCCTCCTCCAGCAGCGCGGCGAGCTCTTCCTCCTCGTCCGAGTCCATCGCTGAGGCAGGCAAAACGCCGAACACCTTGCGCTCGGTGGGCGTGTACCCGCCGTTAAACCGCGCCTCCGTGGCCGAAAACGGCGGCCGGAAATGCCCAGCTGCTGTGGGAGGGGCTGCCGCGGCGAAGTGTTGCTATTTTCCGGCGGGGAATGGCTATCTAGCGGAGTAGGGCGGCGGCCGTCGCCGGGATATAGCTAGTGGTGGCCGAGGGTGCGGGGGGTGCGAGGCGAGTCGGGGGAAGAAAACCTTGACTTTTCCCCTGTCGGTGTGGGCCAGGCGTGCTTTTCCCTAGCGCCGGAGCCCCCAACGGCTCCCCAGCGCGCCGGGTTCGGCCTGTGACCGCCGGGCGGAAAAAAGGTCCGAACCGGCGATTTTCTGCGTCCTGGGGGCGCGACTGGGCCGTTTTTTCGGCGCCGGCGCCGAAAAAGTGGCCTGGGGGGCCTGTTAGGGGCGCGGCTGGAGATGCCCTTACTTCAGTGGGTTAAAAGCGAGGCACGAAGAAATCCCGTGGAGGATGGGAGCTTAGTAGGACGGACCCGCATCCATGCAACACAAGCGGATCACGCACGTCAAGTGTACCAACTCAACGTGCCAACGTCCTTTTCTTTTGACTAGAAGCTATATACCCCCTTCGGGCGAGGATGCGCATGTTCCTCAAGCCATGGCACGGACCGCCCGATTCTGCTCTCGGGTGTGGACGCGCGTGTTCCTCCATTGTTGTATCTTTACGACGCAGACACGGATGGCTTCCTCCTTTGCGGTCGCCTGCGCCCGCGCATCCGCCTCCGCCATTTCCGTCGCGATACGGGCTTCGGCTGTCCTTATCCTCTCCTTCCCACGGCTTGCCGCCCGTTCCCGGTGGGACTCATAGTCTGCCCGACCGATGGTGGGGAAGGAGAGGTGTTCCGGCTACCGGGGCCGCAAGGATCCAGCACCAAAGGACCCGAGCGCCCGGTGAGGCTATGCTATGGTGTCGCGGCTGACGGGTCCGTCCGTCGGCCGGGCGATGTCCTCCCGTGAGCGGCGGAGTGAAATGCGGACTGCCATTGCCTCCTCCAACCCGCATGGGATGACACCTCAGTCGACGGATCCGGAGTGGCCGGAGTCTGATCCACCGCCTGCCATGCCTGAGAAGGCCGGAACTCGCCGGAGGTGAGCTCGGTTGGCGGAGGGGAGTGGAAGGGAGTGGAGTGACGTGGCTAGAGTTTGTTCGGGCGAGCGAATGGGGACAAATATGTGTTGGGTCGTGTGGGCCACCATGGGCCTAGTCTGACGCGGCGGACCCCCATATCCGCTCCATATTTAAGCTGGAAATGAGGGGTTCCTATCAGCCCGGGTGTTTGAGGTCCGTTTGAGACGTTCGTTTGGGTCGAGAAAATATAACCGATCAGTGACCAGATGGCCCGCCCTGCATATCAGACGGGTTTGAGACGCCCGAATGTAGACGCTTTAAACAAACAAACAAACAAACAAAAACGGAGTAGTAGTACAATTAATTAATACTAGATAGTTTGTACGTACTAGTATATGTTGGTCATTTCCTAGTGTAAAGAGAAGAAGCCGATCCAAGAAGGGAATCCCATCCAGGTATTACTAGTATTTAATTTGGGCGGGCCCCACCAAATCCTAACTGCTCTCTTGTCCCTCGTATCGCATGGATGGATGCATACATTTTCCGTTGCTTTCGAATTAATTACAGCTTAGGGAATCTTTTGTTAGGAGAGAGCGTGGTGGAAGTGGAACAGCTCACCACGCACGCCCGCGCGCGAGCCAGCCTGCCACCGTGGCAAATTCTGTTACGGCCCTCCCTCCCTCCCTCGCTCTTCTTTACACATTACATTTTCCCCTAAAAACATTCATTTCCATTTCAAAATTCGAACATTTGCAGAGAAAACAAGCATCCCATCAATATTCCAAGGCACCTGCATCAACATGTTGTCTACGGAAACGTCTCCTCGCATTGAACAAACATCGTCGAAAGACTGAAATAAATCCAGAAAAAAATGAGCAACAATGCCAAGTCTAGAATTTGAGCTCTGGTGGATTGATTTCACCACAAAGAACCCGACAATGTGAGCCATGCTCAGTTCGCTTCTTTCCTTTTTAGGGGTAAAATAATGTTTTATTTATTCAAAAATATCGGGGATTTTCGATGAGACAATGTGCAAGATACAATCTAGAGGAACAATATGTCGGCAAGTTTGAGCACTCTAGCAACGCCGCCCATGCCGACCCCTAACAAGTCGACACCAACTGGTACACCGACACCGACGCATCAGCCGACCTCACCAGTGACCACGACCACCTCACCATTCATGAACACTACGGCGGCAAGGATCAGGAACAAGTAGCCAGCGACTCAAGTCTGAAAATCTCGCACATTGGTCAATATTTACTTACTTGCTCAAATAAATCTCTACTTTTAAAAGATGTCCTCCACCTTCCACATATAATCAAACATCTTCTTGGTGGAAGGATCTTCTTTCACGGAATTCTGGCCTAACTTATTTCTTGTGAAGATCAATCCACCAAGAAGGTCCTTCTTCACGGTGGCCTCTACCCGGTTCCAAGTCTTCGTTTTTCCACTTCAGCGTCAAGTCGCCAAGGTCTCTTCGGTGCTGAGCTCGCCTCTGAACAATGGCATCAATGGCTCGGGCACCCATCATCTAGTGTCGCTCGGTCTATCACTAGATCAAATAAACTTGCTTCTACACCTTCTCGCGAGTCATTAGTATGTGATTCATGTCAACATGCAAAGGTTCATCGATTGCCATTCAATAATTCTACTCCTGTAACTTCCTCTACTCTCAGTACCTCGATTGTAGGTTTTAAATATTATGTGAGTTTTTGGATGATTATAGTCATTTTACCTGGTGGAGAGCTTCTACTCAAAAGAAAAGGACGTTGGCACGTTGAGTCGGTACACTGGGGTAGTGTCATTTGGACGGACGTTGACGTGCATGATCCGCTTGTGTTGTGTTGTATGTTGGGATGGATGCGGGCCCCAGCTTCAACTCCTCCATCCTAGCTATGGTACGAAGCCAAATCACGGTCATCCATGTGGGCCCGACCGAATCTTCCCTCCGAACCGCTCGCCAGCTCGCTGTTTCAACTTCAATGCATGCATATAAACGCATCTTTGTGGGCAAATTAGATGAACTAGCCCTTTTTCTTCTTAATGACACAAGTATTTTCAGCAAGCTTACGAAATACCAAAAATTCATTCAACTTTACCTCCGTTCCAAAAAATATAATGTGTACTACTATTTCCAAAAGTCAAACTTGTGCCGTATATATGACCAAGTTTTTGAAAAATGGATTAATATATACTCCATTAGAAAACTTGTATCATTGGATCCATTATGAAAATATTATTGTGACTTGCTATCATATGGACAGTTAACTAAGTCAAATCTAACTCTCCACCATTTTTTTACGCGATGATTTGTGCTTGTTTTTTTTCCTTTTCCATTTTTTGTTTAATTAATCAAATGGTATAGAAGCTCTAAAAACAGTGTATAAGTTAAATGAGCTATTGTTAATTCTTATCTAGATGGGAATTATCATATCCCAAGTGTTTATATATTTTATTTGTTGTATACTGCAGATGTTTATATTTTATTCTATAATTTTAGTCAAACACACATACCCCGAAGGATCCACGACCCGGAGAAGAAGATGACGTTGGGTCAACTATACCCTAGACGCCAAACAAAATAATCAGATCGAACTCATTGCTGTCGAAACAACCCCTTCCCAACAAAGACACAACCAACTCCCCATGTTTCCATGGAGAGAAAGAAAAACATGTCCACCTGGTCTCGTCACTAGATCCGACGGTGCAAGCATTGCTAAAGCCGGAAAAAAGGCCGAAGGAAACCTTATTGAACACCACCATCAGAAGGTCGAAGTTGCACACAGTGAAGATCTACCTGTCCACCTGATCTCGTCAATGGATAAGATGGTACACGTACCACCGGGGCTAGAATATAGGCCGAAGGAATCATTACCGAATACTGTCACCACCATTGTTGGAGGGGCTGAATGACGGACAAACGGGGACGCACATATTGGACCAATACGGGTAAAACTACAGCTCCCAACGGTAGATAGGTGCCTCCTTGCACATCTCCACCAGCGGAGCCGACGAAGGAGAGGAAGGCTGGTGATGTACTAAAGAAGAAGGGTGGCAATGGATGAAAGAAATACTATATGAGCAGCCGCTTCTCGGATTAGGATCATGCTAATATGATTACCATTATGTGGGATATCTGGCAGCCATGGATAACCGATGCACGCATGGTCATGAAGGTTCTGATCCGGCGGACTCAATGTAACTGACTAGAGAAGCCCTTGCTCTCCTTGAAATCCCGATGAAGCGTGCTCTACTATTTCCAGCCTGACGATTCGAATATAAGGTGCACTTTGTTTTACACAGTATTTGATGCTTGACTTTAAGCATCATGTGTTTGACTTCAGCGTCACGTCACTGTGTGACTATCTAAATTACTTAAGACTAATAACAATGAAGGGTACTTTTTTTTTCTGTTGAAATTTGAAGGGCTATTATAGAATTTCATCGGAATATAAAACACCAAAAATATAAAAAAAATTGCATCGAGGTCTTTGGACCATCGAAAAATCACTCTCACAGTCAGAATGAGGCGCCGATGTGCTCCCGTGCCGAGGCTGGTCTGACCTTGTGGATGAAAGCTCTTGGTGCCGAGTGTGTATGTATCCAAAGTTTGAGAGAATATACACGACTGAAATCAGTGGTGCGGGTGCTAAACAAACAAAACGGATGAGTTGTAGTTGGTGATTTCCTTGTGTGGGCACCTGAGCGGACCCACACAAAGAGGAGAAGCCACGCGCGCGCGAGGTAGGAAGAAGAAGCCAATCCAAGAAGGGAATCCCGTCCAGCTAGTATTTAATTTGGGTGGGCCCCACCAAATCCTAACTGCTCTCTTGGCCCTCCCACCCATGCATGCATGCATGCATGCACGCACGCACGCATGCACGCATACATTTTCCATTGGGTTTGGAATGAATTACAGCTTAGGGAATCATTTTCCGTTGGGTTTGGAACAGCTCACCGCGCACGCCCGCGCGCGAGTCAGCCAGCCTGCCTGCCACCGTGGCAAATTCTGTTACGGCGCTGTCCCCTCCCTCGCTCCCTCTCCGCACCTCACACCTTACATTTTCCCCTCAAAAGCATTCGTTTTCATTTCAAAATCCAAACATTTGCAGAGAAAATGAGCATCCCATCAACATTCTGAGGCGCCTGTCCCTTTTTTTTAAACCGAGGCTTCCGTCCGGGTTAAATGTATGGCCCACCTTCACATAACTCGGATCTCAGGTTTTGCCGGGCGCTGTATCATGTAGAATTGGAGGATTGGATTGGCACCGTCTTTGCCGTTCTCGTAGGCGGCTGATTCGGCGATCTTGCCTCATACTGCTTCAGGTCATTTTTTGGCTAAGTCTCTCTATTCCAATTTTGATTTCTGTCTCCGTCCATATCCCTACAAAGAAAATAATAAAAAAAACCAAGTGGTAAGATATTAGAGGCCGATTGCCGGCCACTGACCAGTTTCGTATAAGTAATGGGCTGGTTTCGGAATTCTGCGCCCTTTGTGCTGGGCATGAGGACTCGGATCATATTCTCCTCAGTTATGACAACAAAGAGGAAGACAGTTCTATTAACTCTGATGACAACAAATGGGGCGAGGGCTCCTCAGATGGTTCCATCGCTTCCAGCAGGTCCCTAGCTTGAACGGCGGTGTCGCAGCTTCCTCTGAAGCCATCCTGCACATGCCAACGATGCGCTGATGTTGGTATCGATGGAGTTCCGTTGTAGTGCACTGCTATGGACAACCCCTCGGACCAGCTGAGGTGTGGGAGACAATTTGTCGAATGGCGCCGTCCAAGGCACCCTGTGTCAATGGGTTTACGACTAGGCTTCTTTCAGAGGCATTGGTAGCTTGCGCATGATGATGCCGTATCGGGCATACTAGGTTTTCTCATTGCGTTATGTAGACTTCCTAGCACTATTGGGAAGCGCGGCCGACGGTTCTTCACACATCCAAATTCACCGTGTAAGGTTTTTAAGGGAAAATATTCTATAGACTCGGATCTCATGAAAGCTAGTGTGCCACAATCTACTTCTGCTACCTGTTACCTGTTGGGCAATTGTGGCAGGTCCGAAGGCATTGGATGTTGGTCTGATCAATTGGGTTGGAAACGGCTCCTCCATTTTAGTGTGGATGGACAAATGGAAACCAGGTTCCGCGTGAGTGTCTCCTCCCTCCAGGACGCAAGGTTTCAACAACTGGTAAAGTTGGTGATCTGATTGACACTACTATGGTACGTGACACCTTTGTTGCACCTGACGGTGGTCGTAGAAATAGGGTGCCTACTTCATAAGTGAAAGTATGTGTGCATGTGTCTTTGCTCGTAAGTGAACAGTGTGTTGCATGTTTTTTTCTTGAAAGGAGGATATGAACAGTGTGTTGCATGCTCATTTGTACATGTGTTTCTCAAACAGAAAAAGAAACAACAAAAATTACGCGAATGTGAAGAACACTGCATTTTAACGTGGTGACTACAAGTGTTGTGTTGGGTGCGTTTCATTTCCGTTGCATGCTCGGATGGATGCACCCGTGACATTTTCGTTGCTAGTAGTACTGCTGTTGGCCACACCTGAGCGGATCCCACCAAAGAAGCCGAATCCTAACCGCCCTCCAATGAATTAATTATGGAATGACCACGACGAGCAAAGTGCAGTCGCATTTAAGATGCAAAGCGAGGCAGGAAGAAGCCAAAGGGACATGGGACCCACCGAATCTCCCCCTAACCGCTCGCTCGCTCCATCCATCCATGGAGTATTTACTAGGATGAATGAGAATGGTTTTGAAAGTAATTAGATCCATTTACAGATTATGTTTCGTATATTTTCAACCAAGAGTTTAAATTAATTTTTGTTTTCAAATTCGTGTTGCCTGTGACGAGGGCTTCCAAATAAGACCCATTTTGAATATGTTTCGACAATTTTTTTAAACTTTCACCAGTTTCAACTGAAAATTTTCTTTTAAAATAATTAAACGGACACAAACTTAATAGGGATGAATAAATAATTTGTTAAGTTCCGAAACCGAATATGTAAGTTGAGAACTAGTATATTTTAAAAAACGCACAAGGAATCAACAACTTCGCGGATCACAAGGCAATCATGCGGCTATACCACTACTACTCCACCCTAGATCGAATTGCAAAGGAGAGCCGATGCTGGCCGCTGCATGAACAAGCCCGGCAAACGATAACATCACAATCTAGAAGAAAATACGACATTGAGGCATCGCCACCGCTGCAGATGACACAATCAAGATGTGGAGACTCAAGGATACATTATTCGGTGTTCAGGCACACCACTGCACCAATAATGCCGCGCCGCCGGAGAAGACTTCATTAAGCACTACCACCACCGCTGTCAGAATGGCCAAAGTTACAGGCATCAAAAACCTACAAATAAGTATTACAAATCACAGAAAACTGCAACTCCATCCATGTGGATGGGACAAATGGATATCGGGTCTGTATCAGTGTCTTCTCTTTCAAGCTACAAGTTTCAACAGCTGATAAAGTTATTAACCTGATTGATACTATAACTGGATCTGGCGTAGATACAATCTCTAACCTAACATTCCCTTGTGTGACGGTGGTGGTGAAGATTTCTTAAAAACGGCGTGCCATGCTCTAGTGACTCAGAAAGAGCGATTAGCTCGAGCGAGAGAGATGTATACAGGACCTCAAGGAGAGGAACATATGCGGACATCCTTTGGGAACTCCAAGCTATGCAACTGGAAGCTTGGTTATTCTGGTGGCGGGTGATTCGTGGGATTTGTTAGATGAATGCACCTTGAAGTGACCGCATATCAAAGAATATTGCAGATGCAATGTTTGTTTGGCTATGGAGGAGTATCTTGAGCATGCCTTGATACATTGCTCACATGCTAGACATCTCTGGGATGGAGGTTTCTTATTTTTACTTTTACTTGTAGGAGCTCTAGCTCTAGTGCTTCTCATGGCAGCGATTGGATCTCATTATCTAGGAGGAGTGGAGGTGACATCGCCAGGTCTTTGGTCTTCGCAAGGGAGGGGGAGAGGAGGGGACGCTTACCAAGGTCGGAGAGAAGGCGTCAAAACACCCAACAGTCATGAGGAGCAGAGGCGACGTCACCCGATCAGTGCACATAAGGGGGAGAAGCGAGGATGCTTATCAGGATCGAAGAGAAGGGGCTGGGTGACAACGTCCAGGAAGAATAACGCGACGTTGCCGGAACCATGATGGGCTCGGGGAGAGGCGGGAAATGGTTCAAAGATTGGAGAGAAGAGGGCAGCCAAGAGGAGAGGACGTGTAATTTTAGTAGCTGTGGTAGGAATCCGAATCACGTCATCCATGTAGGCCCGACCAAATCTTCCCTCCTAGCCGTTCCCCAGCTAGCTGTTTCAACTTTAATGCCTGCACATAAATGCATCTTCGTGGGCAAATTAGATTACTACCTCAGCGAACTTCGTCTCGTTGGGGAAAAACCTCAAAAAAAAAAAGAAGCTAAAGTTGAATGATTTTTTTTGTAGTGTCAAAAACATTCTTATATTATGAGACGGAGGGAGTATTTAGTAAACTTGCTCAAGATACATTTATGTGCTATTAAGAAGAAAGTGGGCTAGTTACTAAATCAGCTGTGCATCCACGAATCCACCCATACATCCATGAATTAATTAGCAATGGTTAACCGAATCTATTTCCGTTGCCGCAAGTGGGATGGAGCGTGATCCAGCAGCTCACCAGCCGGCCAGCCTGCCAGCGTGGCATTTCTGTCCATTTACCCGTTCTGTCACGGTGAGTTTGTTTGGTTTTACCCCTCCCCTGCCATCTCATCCCTCCCTCTCTCTCCGCACCCCGCACTTTGTGTGACTGTCATTTTCTTTTTTCAACCTGCTTGTCCCTAGCTAGAAAAAAGTCTAGTCATTTGAAACACTCTTCACGATCCAATAAAAACATCCAGATTTGTTTCAAACAGATATGATAATTAATGGGATTAGCCCTTGCCGGCGGGAGGGCTCATGCTTCGTTCTTAGGTGATTTTTTTGGGGCGGCTTAGGGTTTGTGTTCTCCTTAGAAAGACCGAGCGGTGGCGGCTCCCTAAAGATGGAATAACCCTGCCCCACCCTTGGACGACGGACTGTATGCCTCCTTCACGATGTACTACCACCACCTCATAGATGACGAGGGCAAAGGCATGGGAAAGGGAAAGCGGTCAGTGCCATTTTCCAATATATCTTTTCCCTCAGGCCTAGTATCTAGTTTATATTTCGTTGTATGGACTCACTATCTGCGGATATATGTGTATCAACTTGTTATGTCTATCTATCTTGTATGTGTGTTTTTTTTTGTGTGATCATCGATGTTGCATGAGCTTGTATGGAATTGAGGGTTCGGATACGGGGTCACGGTTATACGGGAAAAAGAGGGGGGTTAGCCGCTGCTGTCCGCTGACGTGCCCGGATAGAAGCTCAAATTAGGCAAGCCTGCGTTTTAGACCGTTATTCCGATCGAGTATTGGGCAATATATACAAGAAACGAATCTCTCAACAAAATATAGGAGCCCCCATTAGAATAATCTAAAAAAAACATGATTATTAAAGAAAACCGTGAAACATCTTTGTAGTTACGTGAACAATCTTTTAGAAAGTGTGTGAACAATCTTTGATATTTTTGAAAATATATTTTACCCACCCCCAACTGCCGGCCCCCCAATAGTGAAATGGGTGGGTTACAAAGGGTCAAATGAATCTTCTCTCCCTTTGTTAACGAAGCGTGAAGAATTTCAAAAAAAAAAATCTATGAACAAATCTGTGAGCATTTATGAAAATTTGCAAAGCCGTGAACATTTTTTAAAAAGATAAATTAAAACAATGGAAAAAATAAAACCAAGAAAAAAGTTAGAACAATAAAACGTGCAGTGCCGCGAGGGCTGCTGCTGCCTCCCTCGTCCTCTGCCTCGCACAGAGGGCATGCCTCGCGCCCGCCTCTCAGTGCCTTGTCTGCGTAGCGGACGGGCCGTGAAGCATGGCGCCTTTGACCTTGATGTGAGCCGGATCCGACGTGATGACCGCATGCGGGAGTGCCTGTATCTGCCTCTAATACGGGGTGGATATGTGAGGCGCCGGTCAGTTCGGACATTTGGACTGTATTTGCTAGGTTGGGTTAGGTGGCATTTTTATGTGCGGGCAGTGCGACCGTCGAGACGTTTAGGGCGGGTATGGGGCTCGGGGTTGCAGGTTTGGGAAGTGGCTTGCGCCGCAAGAAGCCGATTTGATGTAGGGGAAGAAGAGAGCGTGAGGCATCAGCTCAGGTCACGCGTGCGAAGCCACACGCGCGGGCGGTTACGCCGTCTGCCATCTGCCTGCCGGTTTTCACCACCCTCCCCTCCGCAGGTTAAATTAGAAGGGTGAAGGTGCACTTTTACCACAGGTGCAGTAAAGTGATAGATACACAGTCGCGCGTACGTAGCAGTAGGTGAAAAATTTGCACGGTGAAATCGATCACCGCCGCACCGGGGTTTAAAAGGGAGTCCCTCCCGTGGCTGACTTGCGCGGCCAGCTAACCGAATCACCAGAGAAGAGAGAGAGAGAGAGAGAGAGAGGGAGCGAGCGAGCGAGCGATCGATCGAGCGCGGGCCGGCGGGGATGGAGGCGGCGGATCCTCCCGGCGGCGGTGGTGGCGGAGGCGCCGCCGCCGACGGCGTGGCCCCGCACGTCGCTGCCGGACTTGCTGCCGCTGCGCCGGGCGAGCAGGCACCCGCGCCGCTCGCTGCTGCCGCGGTGGCGGTGGGCGAGCATGACCTCGCCGCCATGGACGTCCTGGAGGAGCACGACGCCAACCAGGTCCGTCTTCTCCTCCTCCTCCTCCTTCTCCTCCCCCTCCGCCGCCATGGAGGTCCTGGAGATGCTGTTTCGATTCGGAAGCTCGCGTCGTCGTCGTCCCTGACGAGTTTGTGTGCAGGTAGCGCTCGCCGCGGAGGAGCTCGGCCATGCCGTGGAGGAGGAGGAGGAGGGAGGACAGATCGACGACGACGATGCCGAGGTCGCCGTGGAGGAGGAGGAGGAGGAGGGAGGACAGATCGACGACGACGACCACGACGATGCCGAGGTCGCCGTGGAGGAGGAGGAGGAGGAGGGAGGACAGATCGACGACGACGACCACGACGAGGACGACGCTCCGCCACCGGAGGACCAGGTGAGTTCCCCACACCACGCGCGCCTTCTCCTCCGCTTTGCCCCCTTTGCTTCGCCTCACCTTCCACGCCGCCGGTGACCAGGTCGCCGTCGAGGGCGATCTCGTCCAGCCCGCCCCTTCCGCGGCGCCCCAGCGTGCCCCAGCCGCGCAGACGGCGAAGCTGGTACGCATCTCCTCCTCTTCTCCGCCCCCGCTCCTTCCTCGCTCCGCTGTGGGATTGATTTGGCAAAAGTGGTGATGCTCCTCTCGCGGTGGTTCTCCAGGCACCCGTGGTGGAGAACCAGAAGACGTTGAGCCAGGCGTCGCCCTCTCCCGCGCCCACCCCTGCCGCTTATCAGCCCGCCGCCATTGAGGAGCAGCTCCGGGACCTCGACGGCCACGACGTCCGCGTGGAGGGCGGGTGGCACGATGGCGCCGCGCCTGCTCACCTACAGGTAAGAATTCTGGCTTCTCCTCCATCGATGGATGGACAAGGGATGGATGAATGGCATGCCGTGTGAGTGTAATCCATTTGGCGCCGCCGGCAAGAATCGTGCTCATGCTTCTCTCGCGGTGGATGTCCAGGAACCCGTGCTCCGGCTGAAGGAGATGCCCGAGAACCAGCCCTCGTCCTCTCTCGCGCCCGCCGCCGGCGCTGCAGCTACCGCTTATCAGGTAGAGGCAATGCACCTCATCCGACCTCTGTCTGACGTCTCTCCCTTGGCCGCTGCAGTTTCCGATCACGCAGCTATCTGTTGTTGCCTGCTTGCTCATGTGTTTTTGTGCCCTGGACCAGCGAATTCCGGTGGTGGACGATGATGAGCAGCTGTCCCCGGCGGCCACAACATGCCACCAGGTTTGGATTTGCCAATGTTGAGTGCAAATGTCCTAGTATAACTGTGCAGTCACTACTAGATAGATGGATACTCCGTTTTGGGTTTTGCAAAGTGAACTGATTACAAGCTTTTGTTCCATTTATTGATCTATATATATCAGGTTGAACCCCTTCAGTCAGGCACACATGGTTGCCATGTTGTAATTCCCTTCTAGTGTTTTGCATTTTGCAAAGTGAACTGAAGCTCTGCTAAATGTTAAATGTGAACCTACAGGTAACCATGAACTGGCTGCTGTGCGCACTTACGGTGACTATCCTTGGTGTCATCCTAGTCGCCGATCTTGGCCTTCACCCGGCCAAATGGGCAGGAAAGATAACAGCAAAGACGTCCAAGGATTGGCTGCTCGGTGGCTTCGTCGCCGTAGGCAGCGTGACCAGCTTGCTGCTTAGTTACTCAAGACTGTAAGTGTCTCTACATACTCTTCACACCACGTTTCCATTTGAGCTTGATGCATGCATAGGATACAATGACCAGCTGATAACATGATTCCAGGCCGATTTACCTTGCCGTGTGGAGGGCGGGCACCGCCGGTAACCTCGCGAGGGTCGTGCCGTCCGTGGCCTCTCTTCTCAACTGCCTGGTGTGGGTCTGCTACGGCTTTCTCCTCCACCCGGCAAATGTGCCGATGATCATCGTCAACCTCACCGGCGCCGCATTCCACATTGGGTACGTTTCTGTCTATGTCTTCTACTCGGACACTAAGAACAGAATCTGGGTGGTGATCATGCTCGTGGTGGCTGCCGGCGCCGGCGGGGCCATCGCCGCCATCGATCTTCATGGCATGGAGCTGCCCGAGGCCGTCGGCTCCTCCGCCGTCGCCACGGCATGCGTGATGTATGGCGTGCCGCTCATAGTGCTCCTGGTTAGTATTTCAACGCTGCCCGGTGTGCATGCACAAGCAGAGTAGCTAGTATTTTCAACTCCTTGACATTGTCTCTTGTTTCAGTGTCAGCTATGGATCGGCGGAACTACGGCGGCCGTGCCCAACCTGTTGGTGCTTGGAGCCACGTCACTCAATGCTATCGTGTGGCTCATCGACGGCTTCGTGGTGCACAACGACCGACTCCAGGTTAATACTGTGCTGTGTTCCGCACTCCATGCATGCCATAATTGCTTCGGCCATTTTGCTTTGCTTCACGTGAATATTTTCATCCCATGCATGCAGGTGTCCCATGGTGTTGGTGTGCTGTTGTGCTTGATCCAGGCTGGCATCTACGTCTACTGCAGCATGATCAACCGCAACATGGCGGCGAAGAGCACCCGTTCTAGCACCAGTACCTCCCCCCTTGAGGAGCACCTCCTTGAGGACGTCTAGCGACATAGTCCACCAGCTAGAACAAAGACGTTAGGCATAATTAGATGATGATCGACTATGTTTTCTTTTGACGAAAGGGCAACAGTACAACTTGTGATTGATATTGGGGAGGTTTAGAAGTACAAGGGATATACATTTGTCATCGGCATGCATTTGCTACCACTCAGGCTACACATTCTCAACGCTACTCTACTTAGTCGAGCTCCCGTGGTCTAACCAATAATTTGAGCGCCTCTTTTTTTTCCCGCGGCGTGGCACACTACAGGAATCCCGTTTTCCCGTGTGCTAGCCTATAAGCCGTGAGCTATTTATCGGGTACTTGCCTTATGTTCACTCTAAGCCGAGTGGTGAAGAAATAACACCTGACAAACAAAATGCTCTCGGTTTATAGTGTCTTATAGTGTCATGTAAGCCGAGTGTCCGGAAAAGACCTCAACTTACATAATGTAGACGGTATCTATATAAAAAAACACTCGACTTATAGCGCACACTCGGCAAAGATATTTGCCACGTGTCTACAATGAAGGTCGTTGACGGCTCCGTCGTGGAGTAGCATATAAGCCGTGTGCCCTATTAAAGGTCTTTGCTTACATGACATGTAAGACGTGTGCCCTCTATAAGCACTAGGCATATAGGACACCATAAGCCGCGTGCTCTCTGTAAGCACTCGGCTTACAGGACCCTATAGAGGGGGTCATGTTGCATAGTTTATTGTAATGTGCCCAAATTAGACACATATGTGCATCTTGCTTACATATAAATCGAGTGCAAATCGGCATAAGCCTAGTGTGTTGGGCACTCGGCTTATAATATTTTTTCTATAGTGAGCTTGGCCCCGTCGATGATGCGAAGGAGAGTGTCACCCGGCGTCGTGCATTCCTTGCAGAATATACACACATTCCTCTCTTTCCATAGGTGCCACCACAGAATCTGGACCAAAGAGCTCCAGACCTTTCTAGTCTTCGTCGGGACCGTGTTGCTGCCGTGGTCGAACAACTCCCTCAGGGATGCTGCATCGGCCATCGGAGATAGGGCGATCGTTAGCTCGCAGCGGACTAAGCCGAGACTATGATTTGGCCTCTTATAGATCTCAAAGATGCATAAGACAAATCATATCCAAACGAAGTATAAGCCCACCAACCAATTCTGCAGCTATGAATTGGTCTATGTAGCATATATTCAATGACATCGGTCATGATGTCTCAACTCCATTCAATCATAATATAGGCATACATATAAATTTTCATGAGCACGTACCTTGTCTCGCTCTCCAATCAAACTAAGGACGATGTTAGAATACTACACCGGCCTTGCATTGACATACTCTTAGGACGATAGATAAATATCGGCCATTACCATGTAAACTTCATTGAAAACACATATAACCAAAATAAACAAATGAAATGACAAATCAAGTATTTCGGCCCTTTGGATCAGCAACAAACTTGTAGCTAATCAAATGTATAGTGACTTGGTAATACCCTCTCATGACGTAAGAAATTATATTGCATCCGTGGATTAAAATAAGCCCATTGAGGGTTACCAATCATACCTGATGACGAATTCCATGGCATAGGCGTTAATGGCATAGTTGAAGAATATGGATAATGTGTAGACCAAAGATGTCGAAACCTTCGGCTTGGTCCTTCATAGTTTTTACTCTTTTCCTTCTTCACTTTTGCCGCACTTCTTGTAATGGAGGCTTGCACATAATTCTTATTTTGAGCACTTCCTTTGGGAACCCATGCCATGTTCCTTTCTTCAAGTTCTTGTGCACTAAGTTTGTGTAATTCCCTCTTTTGCCAATACGATAAGCCGAGTGGGCATCTCGGCTATGATTCTGTTTTGACCAACGGCAATTCCTTTTTGGCCTTGTGCACTCTCAACTTCTTTTCTTCAGATTTGGCACTTTGACTCTCAATAATTGGTTGCTTCGTCTCATTGCCTTTTGTAGCCAATGTCAACACTTTAGTTGGCTCTTTATTATTTGTGACCAAATCTGAAGTAGTATACTTACGACCATCTCTTTTCACGCGGTAGACTTGCTTGACCACCTCTTTTTTCATCCATGGTGTTCGGACCGATTCCTTATAATTGAAACAGTCTTTAACATGTGACTGTTCAAATGTTGATCTTCTCGGAGCTGCATAATATTGATGAGACGGTCTAAAATTAGATAGAGAATGTGCCCTTGTATCATACCAGTCCCATGATGAACATGGATCTACATGAGCATAGGGAGGCATCCACGGCATTGGCATTGGCGGCCCAAAATAAAGATATGAATATGTTGTATTCAAACTCTCACTTTGCCAATACCGATCCTCATATTTGTGCCTTGGGGGTGATCTTGGTTTCTTTGCATGATTGGGCCAATAAGCATTCTTCTCTTCACTCTTCTTTTGATATTTCTCCAATAGTTCAGCGAAGGTGATTTTTGATCTTTTACACTTGCGCTTATTTCGGCCTTTGTTTTCTTTCGGTTTGCTTTCATTGATCATTGGATTTGCTTGCCGCACCCCAGTCCTTGGCGTCTCCATTGTAGCTTCGATGAAATTTTCTCCCTTAAGATTATGTTCATTATGCTCTTCAACAACTTCTTTACTTGAAAGCTTGATCCCATCACCTGCTGTTTTTACCTTCTCTTTAAATGGATCAGCTTGAAGCAGCCGATGCAAAAACTTTCTGCCATTGGGACCAATCGGAATAGACTGGTCATCTCTTGGTGTCTTAACAAATTTCAATCGTCCTTTATCAATGGCCAATTTAACTATTTGACGAAACATGTTACAATCCTCAAAATTATGCTTGGACGAATCATGCAACTTACAATACATTCGTCCCTGGACAGATGGCTCAACATGGTGATCAAGAGTTCTAATATAATTATTCCTCAACAACAAATCAAAGATTTGATCACACATGTTTGAATTAAAGGTAAACCTTTTATTTTCTAGCCGATCTTGCTGTGAGAACGGCTTTGGAATTAAGCAAACGAATGGTTCAGATTTTGCACCACACCATTCGACTATGCATTGTGTTTTGCACTCTATTTCCGATGTCTTTAGGTAAGATATTATACTAGCATCAGTTTTCTCAACAGAATTTAACCTTAGCTTTAAATTTCTAAAACGAAAATAGTTAGAACATACATGTCTCAATTGAGACCAAGTGCAAGCCAAGTATGAAATAAGCAAAGCTACCCAAATAGATATGAACTTTAGATAAAGCAACAGGGAAAGCTTTGGCTGTAGTAATAAGTCACTATCGGTCTTTATAAATGGCGCAATGGGTTGATCGATATGTTCCATAACAATTTTATTGCTAACAAGTAAATTACCCTTCTTCATTGGTCTTTCAAAATTACTTAAGAGGATTTTTCTGATGGACGCATCAACAATAAAGTTTAGACCAAATCTGAAAATAGGTAAATTACTTGCTAAACATACCTCTTCAAATATGTTGAGAGAGCATGATAGTGGTGTGGCTTGAACAATATCTTGCTTCATCTTTGGGTGGCTCCCCAACGCCTCTTCATCATCTTTTTCTTTATTCCGTGAATCATTACCTTGAAGATCCTTATCAGCCGAACTTTGTTTGGCTACCTGCTCTTGTCCTTGAGGCTTGTCAATTTCTACGGCACGGAACTCATAGGGCAGGAAGTAGGTTCCATTAACTTCAGAAAAATCAAGCACGGTTGTTTTGCTATGCTTGCCATGCCCTTTCTCAATAATGCTTGCCTCTTTGGATTTGATGGATTCGGAATATATGCTACTTTGATTCGGCTTTTTCAACCGAAGCACTTTCAAGTTCCAAATCATCCTTCTTTTCATTGATAATACCAATTGGCAAACCTTCTTTTATCTGAGCCAATTCTTTTTCTATTTGTTTCTGACGGCGAGCGGCAAAATTGGCTTTAATCTTTTTCTCAATTTCAGCCCACTTCGGATACGATTGTCCCCCAATGCTTTTATATTCTTTCGGCAATGACACATGGGTGTTGCCGAAACTTTGCAATTGTGTAGGGGTTGTATAATATGATGTAGTATTAGGTGAAGGCATATGCATTGTTGTAAAACCATATTTTTGCTCGCCAATTTTATCAATTGGCAAAGATTCATCTTCTTGCAAAACTCTAGCTTTTATTGCGGCATAATCAGGAAATAGCCCCTTTTCATGTTGTTCAAGGCAAAGAGCACTAATCCTCTTATTTTGGGCTAAAATCTTGAATGCAACCACCACTACCTCATCTTCTATAATATTTGGCACAACCGCTCCCGTAAAATTTACATTTACTCGGCTATGATCAGAAAGGTGTGAAGCCGAATTATGAGCATCTACAGTTGTGTATAGTGCTGAAAAATTACTAACATGAGGTGTAGCATATGATGGTTGAGAGTAACTGGCCGAATAGCCAGTAGTAGCATGGCCAATTCTCCCATCCATCGGCAATGTTGGATTCACATATTTCAAATTAGTTGCCGATGAATAAAAAGGTGCAACACTTTGTCGCATGATATTGGAAGTTCCTACAAAAGGTGTTTCAACTTGATTACCCAAACTCATCATGTTATTCATCGGCATATAAATTTTTGGGGTTGCCGATGCATGGGAGTTGGGATACATATGTTGCATGCTGCTAAAATTATATGAAGTAGAATCATGGAGATTTTGTTGCATCGGCCGATACATTATTCTCATTAGATGATCTAGCAAAAACATATGCATTATTTGCATCTACATATGTGAATTGGGTATTCATATTACCTTTGTAGATTGCAAACCCTAGATGACGATCTCTTTGTAGCAAGAACGGGCTGGAGACCGTTCAAAGCTTCGTCCCCAGCGGAGTCGCCAAAAAGTGTGTTGACACCACGAACACGTCACGTGTACCCTCGACGCCGGGGGTGATGCACCGCAGCTCACGTCGAAGGAGACCCGACTGACAGCGCGATACACAAGATAGTCAGCGGGCGCTTTTGAAGACCCGAAACCCCACACGCCCGGGAGGGACCCCGTCAGGGAGTGCGGCGGCTATGGGCTGCCCTAGGTCGATTCGCTCGCCCCTAGAGCCTCGTGGATTGCTGCCCTCCAATACGAAGAACGAACGAATAACGAGAAAGAAAGATACAAGGGTAGGGGATAAAGATAGATGAACACAAAAGTGTAATAGATTGATTGGTTCGATTGGTGTTGTTCAATCGGCCGTCACCCCTTAGGTATATAAGAGGTGGCTGGACTTCCCGTGCAAGGAAAATTCTTGGATTCACGTCCAAAACCCTAGTCAAATTCGGATTGGTTTTGTCCGAACTTTCCAAAACTGTTCGGTTTAAACTGGCTGCACCTTGCTGGTCCTTTTTGTGGTGGTAAACGATCTCGGATGGAAACGAACTCGGATTGGGACGATTTTTATATCAAAATCAACCGTTTAGACGAGACGCACAACTTCCGTGTAGAACATTTTTCCATCTGAGATTATCTGAATAACCTTTTGAGCCCATCTTCAACTTCTCGTTCGATTGACTATCACAGCCTCCAACCCGGCAAGTTTTCCATCCGAGTAAGCTTTCCATACCGGCAATGTTTCTACCCGGCAAGCTTTCACACCGGCAAGGTTTCACTCCGGCAAGGTTTGTACTCCGGCAAGGGTTCCTCCTTGACAAGGTTTCTCCCCCGGCAAGATTTCACACCGGCAAGGTTTCACTCCGGCGATCTTTCTGTGCCGGCAAGCTTTCCACGCCAGCAAGCCTTCACACCGGCAAGCTTTCACACCAGCAAGATTTCACCCCGGCAAGGTTTTCGCCCCGGCATGCTGCTTTATGATCGTGCCACTTTTGAGCGTCAACAGTTCTGCAGAGGTTCTCCAGGACCTCACTCTCCAGTTACGTGATGAGTTTGCTATCAAGGACATGGGTGTCCTGCATTACTTCCTTGGCATTGAGGTCGTTCAGCGAGTAGATGGGTTCTTCCTTCATCAACAAAAGTATGTACATGAGTTATTTGAGCGCCCCGGTATCCTTATCTACAAACCCACTCCTACTCCTGTTGACACGAAGGCCAAACTCTCTGCTCTGGACGGTTCACCCGCATCAGATGCGCCATTCTATCGGTCTATTGTCGGTGCTCTCCAGTATTTGACGCTTACCAGGCCAGATATGCAGTATACTATTCAGCAGGTGTGTCTTCACATGCACTCTCCGCGTGACTCCCACTGGAATCTCGTGAAATGGATCCTAAGATATATCCGTGGCATTATGACTATTGGGCTCACGTTGACGGCATCTCCGTCTCTATATATGGTGGCTTATTCCGATGCTGATTGGGCTGGCTGCCCTAATACATGGCGCTCCACTTCTGGCTACTGCATCTACCTCGGTCCCTCCCTCATCTCATGGTCGATGAAACGACAACCTACGATGCCGCGCTCTAGTGCGGAGGCAGTGTACCAAGCTATGGCCAACGTAGTCGCCGAGTGTACTTGGCTTCGACAGTTTCTCCAGGAGTTGCACCATGACATCTCCTAGGCTACCGTTGTCTACTGTGACAATATCTCCGTCGTCTATCTTTTTGCCAACCCCGTTCATCATTGCCGGACGAAGCACATCGAGCTCGAAATCCATTTTGTGCGCGAATAGGTAGCCCTTGGACGCATTCGGGTTCTCCATGTTCCCACGGCACAACAGTTCGCTGATGTGATGACAAAGGGACTGCCCACTTCTATCTTCGAGGATTTTTGGTCTAGTCTCTATGTCTCTGGTGACGCTTCAACTACGCGCGCACGCGGGGGGGGGGGGGGGGGGGGGGGGAGGTGTTGAATATATTTGTGCTTGTGTAACTGTGTCATAGGCCCACCTCCTAGTTCTCTGTATAGTTGAGGTCATAGACCCCCATGGTCTAACCAACAATTTGAGCGCCTCTTTTTTTCCGCGGCGTGCCACACTATAGGAATCCCGTTTTCCCATGTGTTAGCCTATAAGCCGTGAGCTATTTATCGGGTACTCGGCTTATGTTCACTCTAAGCCGAGAGGGGAAGAAATAACACCCGACAAACAAAATGCTCTTGGCTTATAGTGTTAGTAAGCCGAGTGCCCCGAAAAGCCTTGACGGTGCCATCACGGAGCAGCCTATAAGCCGTGTGCACTATCAAAGGTCTAAGCTTATTTTTTTCGACAAAGGGAATATATTAATACCGCGGAGATACCAGTTACACCCGGCCTCTGCAACAACACAATATCGTAAAGACATTACGGATGCACACAACAAAAAAACAATAAGAAGAAGGAGGAACAAAAAAGATCCGGCAACAGTGATCAATTCCTCGTAGCTGCAACACGACCACCACCTGAACAACACCCGAAGTCCTAATTCTTCAAAAGCGATGCCTCCAAGAAGGAAACAGTGCAGAAGCACCGTCATCGTCCGATCCTAGATCTTAAAACAAAGTGCACATCCAGGGAAGGTCTCAGCTTACATGGCATGTAAGCTGTGTGCCCTCTATAAGCAGTCGGCTTACAGGACACCATAAACCACGTGCTCTTTGTAAGCACTCGGCTTACACGACCCTATCAAGGGTCATTGCATAGTTTATTGTAATGTGCCCAAATTAGACACATAGGTGCATCTTGCTTGCATATAAACCGAGTGCAAATCAACATAAACCTAGTGTGTCGGGCACTCGACTTGTAATATTTTTCCTGTAGTGAGCTTGGCCTCGTTGATGATGCGAAGGACAGTGTCAGCCGGTGTCATGCATTCCTTGTAGAATATACACGCATTCCTCTCTTTCCATAGGTGCCACCGCAGAATCTGGATCAAAGAGCTCAAAGCCTTTCTAGTCTACGTCGGGATCGCGTTGCTGCCATGGTCGAACAACCCCCACACGAATGCTGCATCGGCCATCAGAGCTAGGGCGATCGTTAGCTCACAGCGGAGTAAGGCGAGACACCAAACCTCCAGCAAGTATGGGCAGGTATCTAGTAGATGCACAACATCCTCCATGGGGCCGGAGCAAAGTGCACACACCGAGCTGTTCGGCCAACCTTTCACGGCAAGCACGCCCGCCGTATTGCACCGCCAAGGAATGACCAACCAGCATAAGATCTTACATTTTCATGGCGCGTCCGACTTTCAGACGAAATCAGCGAGCCCGACGTGTAGGGAACCCTTGAATTGTGCCAGGTATGCCGATATGGCAGTAAAAGGAGTAAAAACCCCATCCGGTGTCCATCTCTAGGTTACTGCATCTTCTTCATCAGAGAGCTCGATGATGTTCATGTTAGCCCCGAGCAAGGTGAACTCCCTAATGTCCGCCTGAGAGAGCTCTCTGATGAGGGCAGGGAAAGCCTAGAGCCAGGTCAAATATTGACTTCTGAGCACGGGTGCAATGGAGCACTTTATCTTGAAGTTCAAAAAACCTTATTTTTACGGTTCAAATTTTTTCAATTTTTTGTGTGCATGAACGTATAGCAATGCAGTATGTAGGGCCAAAAATTCAGCAATATACATGCTTGCATGTAAAAGATACTAAAAATACAAAATACATGAAAATTAGGGGCTTGTTTTTTGGTGTTTTGGGGCAGAAATTTTGCGTTTTTTGTGCAGCACGTACTTAGACCACATGCATGCTTATTCATATAAAAAAACAAATTTTCAAATCTTTTAAGCACCTTTCTTGAGCAGTTCAAAATAAAGTGCTCCATTGCCCCATGTTCTCAAAATCCGTTTAAGAATATAGCAGCTAACCGCACAATTTGTATATTGCGACTAGCTGGATAGAATGAGGAAACTAGCGAAAATATTGTGTAGCACCCCAGGATTAACACTATGCAGATCGAGCATCCTCTGCTAGCCTTTGCATAATATGGACCCTAAGGTGCCTACCTTTACCCAATGTCTGCATCGGAAAACATGTATGCCGCATGGATGGAAATCAGCATCACAACATACATAAAAATATATTCTGCAACAAAAAATATATGCATATAGAACAACTTTGAGAAGGCTTAAACGAAACAAAATGCGTCCATATCCCTGCCCAGACAGTTTGTGTGGGATAACCAGCTAGATTCTTCAATCAACAAATCTGCTTCCTGGATTGTTGACGGCTCGATGGCGACCATCCAGAAAAAAGAGTAAATTAAGCGAGGTGACTACTCATTTGTACTTGCAGGACTTAAGGAGACATACACTATTTATGCTTTAGCTACCAAAGGGGGCAAGGGGTTTAGCGGCAACAAGCACTAGCACCTATAGAGACACTCTACAGCTTGCGTCTATTAGAGATAAGGAAGGAGCGTCTATCCTACTGCCGAACATCACATAGCCTTGCATTCCCCTTCGCACCACCCACGAAGACAATTATCAGGGCCTTTACTTGGCATGTTTTATTAATTAGTTGAAGTTCTGCAAGCTATATTACTAACAATATTAAGGACCGAAAAGTTTTATAGATTACATGTTGAATTTGTGCAATGATAAGGTCAACAAGATCCAAGTTGTCCATCACTGCGGTTACGACAATTCGAATAGACTTGTCACTGCAGGGCTGGACGCACACGCTCATCAAACCCAGTTGTTGGCCAATTGTGGGCATGAACCGAAAGACTCGAAAATGACACGATGATCCCCTAGCTACATCCAAGTCTAGAAATCACCTAGCAAGTCCACACCCGAATCAAGATTTAGGCCGGTTCTCTGAGTCAGGACACAACTATTAGTGCTAAGTGACCGCGATTGACTGTTCCTCGAACTAAGGCCAGTCGCATGTCGGTCCATGGTTTATAAACAACTAGGGGGTTGTTGCCTCTAACTGCGGACAACCACCTAGTGGATCCAAAATGGAACAAGCAAATGTAGTACCAGCAATGCGGCTCCTTGAAAAGGTATGCAACTTCGAGTACCGATAGAGGTGGAGCCCAAAAACTACCACCACCGGTCCACCTTGTCCCCAGTGGCTTTAGGGCCATGGAGGCACGATGGAGCCCAGCCCTAGCTGGCAGGAGGGATCCTGCTCCATTTTTAGTTAGAGTTTTCTATTCGATTAGGGTTTGTGTCTTTCTCATGGAGATTGAGATGGCAATGGCTCCCTGAAAATAGAATAAGGTCCTCTCGGCGTTGCCACCGTTCCAGCGGTGTTAGCACCGTTGGTGGGCATCTGGAATCCTGTCTCCGGCGGATCTCACGGGATTTGGTCGCTAGTCTTCAGTGGATCCGCTTGGATCCTGTCCTCGTTTGTATGTTACAGGTTGGATCCTTCTAATCTAAACTACTCTTAATTGGTGATGGTTGTTGTTCTTGTGTTGGCCATGTGGGGCCTTAGAAATACGACTCCCGACGGTCTACGACAACAAGGTCTGGCCAGTTCCCGTGAGAAAGGTGCGATGACAGCGCGTCTTCGGTTCGCTCCAGTGCTTGTAGTCTTCGGTAGGTGGTCTCTGAACATGGATATATTTTTTGGTACTTCTATTGTTCTTTGTACTACGATGATAAATGATAATTGATTGAAAGTTTTTCCTGCAAAAGAAAAAAAATTGATCATAGATCTGCTTTTCGCAACAACAAAAATAAGGAAATGAGGGACAACGTGGAGGAGCACTAGCTCGTGATATTACGGATATGTAGCTAAATGTAAGTCACCTGAATTTGAATTTGGGTCAGTCGATTTCACATTAAAAAGGAACAGTTGGAGGGAAGGAAGGAGCTCTCCGGAGAAGGCTACCCCATTATCTATCTGATGGCGTGAGGGGTAGTGAGCTCGCCAGACAAGGCTACCCAATTATCTATCTTATGGGTGTCGGGGTGGTGCACGTTCGCCAGAAAAAAAACTGTCCATCATCGGGGCTAGAGGGAAGGCCGAGGGTGGCGGTAGCACGGCAGTGGAAGGTGGTTGAGGAGAGGGCGGGGCGCCGCGAGGCTGGCGAGACATTACAAATAAATTGACTGAACCTTGGGCATTCAGTCGACTTACTTGCAGCGACGCCCTAAGTTTTCGGGAGCAACTAGTTGACGAGCGCTCCTTCAGGAGCCTCACAACGATCAGTGCCACTTGGCGCACTCTCAGCCATTCACCACGTGTCGTGCTTTGGGTGCTCCCGCCGGATTTTTTCCACACGCGTTTTCGGTTTTTTAAATGGTTTTTCTGGTTTTTCTTTTACGTTCCGGTTTTCAACCGGTCTTCCATAGCTTTTTGATATAAAAAATTCGGCAAACGCATTTTATTTGCGCAAAAGAATGTGTTTTATTTTTTCTTTCGCGAGAGTCACGGTTTTGCTTCCGCGAGAGGCACGGTTTCGCTTTCGCGACAGTCAGAAAAAACACGTTTTTTATTATTTTTTCCTTTCGCGAGTGGCACGGTTTTGCTTCTGTGAGAGGCACGGTTGTGTTTTCGCGAGCCGTGCCTCTCGGAAACGGGAAAAACGTGTTTTCTATTTTTTTCCTTTCATGAGAGGCACGGTTTTGCTTCCGCGAGAGGCGCACCACTTGTCGCAACCTGGGGAGATGAGAGTGATCTTTGCAATGAGTATTCATCAATTAGTGATTACGCATGTTTTCGCATCTGATGCATTGCTGCCTTTGATTTTTTTTTTTGAGGTTTGCCTTGAATTGACATGTAGGAGTATCCGAGAAGGTCTGTATTTGGGCCAGTTTTCTTTTTCTTTTAAGATGAACTGTATTTGGGCCAGTTAAGGTCAGCTTGTACGTACCCTAGACTGGATTGGATTGGATCGGATCGTCACCATCGATGTTGTCCTCGTCCCGAACGTGGCCGGCCCGCTCATTACTTATTTCCTTCTCCCTAAACCCCTCCCCTCATTATCGATCTTCCTCTCCCTCTTGTTCTCAAGGAAACCTAACTTATCGAGATTCTATATATGGCGGACGTAGAGAACGTCGCCATAGCGGAGCCAGACCTCGAGCGACGCCCCATGTATTCGGTGTGGATGGAAAATTTGACAGATTACTTGCTCAGGTACATGACTCTCGGTGACGATGATTTGATGGTGGCGGTGGTGCCGCAGCCGCAGCAGCGTACCAGGTTGACCCTCATCGTCCTCGTCACCGCCGGCGCCATCTTTGCGTTTTTTGCTACCTTCTACGTGGCCTTTAAATACGAGAAGAACGACATGAGGGATGTTGGTGTTTTTATATGTATGCTCCTTGCATCCCTCCTTGGAACCTGTTCTATTTCGCTCATTGGAGAGTGCTACCATGGGTATCAAAACGAGGAAGGAGTAGCAGATTTCTTTCTCCAGTTATAGTTATAGAGGTCTTACTAGAATAGATGATCATCCATGCATGTGTAAACAGTTGTTGACACTAGTTCGATGGTGACGGCACCAGCCACTATGTTCCTGTCATCATACCTTATTGGCAGCCAATGGGCAATTTATTAATTTTACTCCTATCGTATGTAACTATATAATGTGGGATAGGGAACGACTCGAGGCGACGACTAGGTTTCCTCCCCTCGCCACACACAGCTTGCCTCCCCTCGACGCCATCGCCTGCTCCTCCTCCTCCCCTCCGCCCTCCAAGCCAACTTCTCCCGGTGCTTCATCGCGCGCCGACACCCCTCTATTCTAGGCGGCTTTGGAGGTCACGTCCGATCATGTCGCCGCCTTCCCGTGCCCTGTGCATGGGTCGGAGATCTCGGCCTGCTGCTTGGACCTAAGGCTCCGTTGGCTCCGTCATTCTCACGGGCAGTCGGACCGTGGATCTGAAAGGGGGGCAATCCATGGCGTGCCAGTCCTTGGGCTTCACGGATCTGAGCGGCATCAGTTTAGGGCTCGGATGTTCATCGTCAGATGGTGCTTGGTGATCGTGATTTAGATTCGGTCTGCCAAATTGGGGTGAGTGCACTGCAGCGACCTCCTATGGCTCCATGACGACGGTGGCCACCGACAAACCTCCAGGAATATTCATCTCTAAAGATCCAGTAGTTGGCTTCGGCGGTGTGATGCAAATTATGGACGAAAACTTGACGCAAAGAGATGGTTGTCCAGCGGCGGTCATCGCACCGCATGTAGCTTTGGGGATTACTGAAAAGTGATGGTGACAACACTTGAGTGACTTTGATGGTTGTGCTATCTAGCACCCGGTCTCGAGCTCCGGGGTGAAAGCCTAGTTCTGGCTCGGGCTAGTTATACCTGACAATGACAATGTTTTTTTACATCGTTACCTTGTTGAAGGCATTGCTCGGGTATGTTCGGATTGATTCTTCAGGGTGAAAACCTAGATTCTGGCCTTGGTGGTTGAATCCGGTGACGGTGACACTTGAGTGTTGCTCCTTCCTGAACGCATTTCTGTTGAAGAACCTTGTCGTCCATGGTGGGTCATGTGATAGTTAGTGCGGATATGGTCATTGTTGTAGTTTGTCGATCGCGTATCTGATCACGGGTTTTTTTCTCTCTCGTCCACGCATAGTTTTGGTCTTATATGATTTTGATAGTTGTCGGCGTGTTTTTATGTGTGTTGGTGTTGGTTGTGTGCATTTAAACTATATAGAGGCCGGGTGTATGCTCATTATGTTTTTGTATCCCCTTGACTCTTCATTTTAAGCCAATAAAATCCACACTTTTTCCAAAATATGTAACTATATAATGTGTCACAACGTACATACATGAATCCATCTACTACACCAACACAAGCACGTATAGACTACAAGTTGCAACTTGCAAGGTCACATACGTAGTTTCGGTGGCTGTTCTGGTGGTGCCGGAGGCAGGTGACAGGCGTTAGTGTCAAGCTCAGAGATGTTCTGCTATCTTTTCAGTTTTGTCATGTCGGTTTTTACGTGACTTGTACTTTATTCTTTATGATATGAATGAGATACGTATTACCACGCAAAAAAAAAAAGCTGACAAACGTAGTACTTATAGCAGGTAGAGTGCGTACATACCCAAACAATCTCCACGATCATACCTAAAACATAGAGTAGGGAGAGGATTTGCAGCATCGTAGGTGCAGAGGCACTGAGACCCTCACCGTGCTTTTTCTTTTGACTTTCCAATTTGATTATTTATTTATTTTTTCAACAAAAAGTTGAAATTATATTTCATTTTAAGATTCATGTTGCTTGTGACAAGGGCTTTGAAATAATAATGATATCTATTTTAAATATGTTTTGATGAATTTTAAAAGCTCATTAAGTAATTTTGTACCGTTGAAACTTAGTGTAAGCGAACGACAAGGTCGCATGTTTCAGGAAACGCGGACATCAAAATCAGAAACTTAGTGCAAGCGAACGACATAATCGCATTTTTTAGGAAGTTGTGAACGTCAAATTCGTAAGTTTCAGAAACTAAAACTTAAACCTTGGTGTGCCCTCATCCTCATGCGAGATCTAACGACTTCACGGATCGCGAGACAATCAGGCGGCAGTGCAAGGCTGAGCAGATGCATGCTCCCGCACCTGCATACCCTTGTGAAATTCCGTATAGAGTAGCGATACATATTTTATGTTTTAGAGTACAAGTTCGTAAGAAGCAATAACATATACGTGCACCACATCACCTCAGTATTATAATATTCACACGGAGAGTGGATAAAGGATAATGCTTCGGGACTGATTCGGGGTAACTAGGGTTTCCCAGGCGCCGCCACCGCGTCATCCTCTACCTCCCTTGCCGCCACCCGAGGGGGTCTCCGTGCAATGCCCGTGCGGTTGCCAATTAAGCTGGTGGTGAGGATATTGGCGGTTCGCTCTACGGCCAAGGATGCGGAAGATGGGGTTGTGGCCTCGGTCGTTGATGGCTCCTGTGGCCTCGGTCGGCGGTGGCGCTCCTGTGCGCCGCATCTCTCCCTAGAGACGCCATTGATGGCTCTCCTTTCCATCCCCGGCCTAGCTGCCCGGGTGAAAGCTCAAATCCCGCCTTGGGTTGGGGGGCGGCAGTGTCAGGTGTGGCGTGACCTCCATGGAGGCGCCCCCTAGGGAAACCTGGTGTTTCAAGTGCTTGTAGCTATTACAAGTGGGGGTCTGGCGGTTGTCGAGTCAATGAGGCGAAATTTCTTGGTTGATGCAAGATCCAGCGACATGTAGCTCTTCTCTGCCGACGTTCGTGGCTATTCCAAGACGGGTCGGTGCCCTCGAGCCTGGGTGAAAGGGGAAAGGCTTCTCCTTCCCGGTGGCTGGAGTGTGGCATGGGTCGTGGATGCTTGATCTTTTCTCCATGGCTGGTGGATTTGTGCCTCGGTGCTTAGCTTTGCCTCTGCCTTGGCGGCTCCTTCCTCCGATGATTCTCCTGGCTGCTTACCCTTTGTTCTCAGTTACCTAGGGAGGCAGCGATGTAGCTGGTGTGTGTGTGCTTCTGATGTGATGTTGTTCGTGCTCTATGGCTAGGCGAGGGGAGGGGATCCTCTTAGGTGTAAGAGAAGGCATTTGCTTGGGTATCTTCTGCCCTAAGTTCTAGACTTATGCACGATTCCTTCAGATTTTCTGCTGATCCTTGATTTTCATCCCCGTGGACATCTTATGTGTCTGATGTGCAGTGGGCTTTGACACTATTAGTTGTACTCTCCTTTTTTTTCTTCTGTTTACTAGTAGTGTGAATAGCGTTGTAAGCTGGTCAATCATCTCCCTTCTAACTTTGGGCATGTTTTGTGGTGACCATGTAATTTCTAGCCGGTTGATAGCTTCGTTAATTCAAAGTCGAGCTCATTACGACCATTTCATCTAAAAAACATTAAACTTGGTAATCGGAACAAAATTATGTGCTCTCAATGGCTGACTCCAACCCTACCACTAGTCCACCACCATCACGCTTCTCATATCAACTTGGTACAGTGAATTTCCTACATGACTCACAAAGTGTCTACTGATGACCGGGTCAAAGATGCAAAGCTTGAAGATTGAGGAAATCACCATGAGTGCCTCGCCTACTGACGATCGGGTCAATGTTGTGAAGCTTGAAAATTACTGCACAAAGACACTTCACTCAAAAGTAACACAAAATGGGCAGAAATATGGAAATACGTCCTGAAAGGGAGGCTTACACCATGCGACTTCCTCAAACTTTTGGAACTGCGATCGAATGCCACAAAGATCTGCATGTGTCTGACGTCCGGTTTCCCGCAACAACTCAGACTCGGTGAACAACCCGCCTGCATGGTCCTCAGAAGCCTGAGCTCCTTCTTCGAGATCCACAACATGTCGCTGAAGGGGATCCTCCACCAGATGATGTCCTCCCAAGTTCAATTCTTTCTAAGTTTTGCTTTATGGTTGTGGGAGCCAAAACCCGTAGATCCGTTTGTAGGGTATCCCGGCTTGACGGTTAGGCCGGATGGTAGCAGGAGGCAAGGATTTACACAGGTTTGGGCTTTCGCGATCGATATAACACCCTTCTCCTGCTTGCGCATGTTGTGGTAGGTGTGTGTGCAAAGTACAAGTGAATACCAAGGGATTGTCTATATGGTATTAGTGAGCCCGACCTCCGTCTTATATAACATGCCAGGAGTCCTACGGTTACATATCCTAGTCGACTACATCGATCTAGGTGGAGTCCTTCGCGGTTCCAGTATCTTCGGCTTGTACATAAAGTCTTTCGGAGTCTTCGAATAACACATCATGGGCCGCCGAACGGGGGCCCAGGACGGAACAAACATAGGGTCCTCAAGTTGAGTCAAATCCATATTCGTATCCATGAAGACATTCTCTGCATGTCCATGAAAAACCCCATGGGCGAAACATTCTTTCCATTTCCAAACCCGATGGACATCGATACCCGGCGGATATCCATTGGGCACTCTCAACGCGTATACACAATGCATAGAACAACATTCAGATAAGCTCTTAAATTGATATATCACACGTGCTCAACATCAAATAATCTCTCATATTCTCGATTTTCTTTAGTCAACATCTTCCATGTATCACCTCATGGCAGGCTAGGATTCACTTATGGTAAATATCGACTTTGCTCAGCCTACTCCACTACCAACCTAATCTCACTTAGTATCTTTTTTCCTTTGGGGACTTGGCTCGCAAAGTTGCAGCACTCGAGTAGGAGTGGCCGGTCGTCCACGATCAGTCCAGGTGTGCTCGTTCAAACCCGGCCAGGGCAGACTGACTGCCGTCGGAAGACGGATGGATTAAGGGAAACGTTAAAGCTGCATCTTTGAAGAAAGGGAATAAAGGAGGAGGTGGTACGGTCCTTAGGGATCACAAAGGTGAATTTGTTGCAGGTTCGTGTATGTTTTTCCCTCTGAGTTTGACCCGGAGCTTACGGAGATCAAGGCTTGCCGTTGTGTAGTTAGGGTGAACATCAACAAACTTGTTCTCGAGACCGACTCACAGGTGGTGGTGGCCAAGCTTAACACGGATGAAAGAGATAAATCAGTATATGGACCAATGATAGGGGAGTTCAAGGTTTTGCTCAAGAAGATTCGATGGCCGCGACGTCGGCTAACAAAGTTGCTCATATCCTTGCGGAGGAAGGTTGTATTCATGAAGGATGCAAGACGTGGCTTCATGTCCCCCCGGGTGTATTTTTGACTCTTTGAACTCAGATGTAGACGAGAACGTTTAATAAAGAAAAGGGGCAGCACAACCAACTCAAAAAATAATAATCTTTCTTCCTTTGGGGAACAAGGTACACTTGCCCAAATTATCAGATTCTAATGAATCTGAATCATTCACATCGCTGTTGATTGAAATTAAGTGATTTTGCAAAACATAATTACTAATTAACATGCATGTGTCTACAGATCATGTGATGTGTCCAAAAGTGAATTGCTACTAATTCGTTTAAATAATAAGAAAAGGTCAATGTTTGGCCTCTGATGCATTTGCCTTGAATATATACTATTTTTGAACGGGCCATTAACCCCTTTCCATTAACTGAATAACGAAAATACAGAGTTTTATCCAAAGTTTAAGGAGGCGGGAAAGGGGAGAGCGAATCCAAAGCATCGCCGGGAAACCTACTACAGGAACTCATCTAGAAGACACCTGCTACGGGGCGAAAACCCGACGACACCTTGTTAATGAAAGGATCAAACACCGAGCCAGGCTCAACATGCGAGCAATAAGTTTCCGAAAGGGGCGCTCACGCAGGAGCAGAAACTAGGTAGCTGGGCGCCCCATCGGAAAGAAAAATGTAGCACCAAGAATACAATCGACATAGATTGCTCGGGCAGGAACCAGTCCCAGCACCGATCCCACGGTGCGCCACACGACTCTAGCATCAGGGCATAAGGCCCCTCCCAATGCTCCATCTTGTACATATACTAAGATTGCCATGTAGGAAAAAAAATCTGACGTGACAAGGTAATTAAGAGGAGAAAGATGAGTGAGGCGAGCGAACCTAGGCAAAACACTAATGGAAGAAGCCCATCAATGCATGATGAAAAACTTTAGGTGCAAAATCATTAAATGATGGATGATAGCTACAACAAGTTAAGCACATATGCATTGGAGTCTTTAGTTGCCAAAGGTTTTAATGTGCTTAGCACCTCATGTAAACACCGATGCATTGGAAGAGAGGCCTAAGAAAAATAATTGCTGAGAGGTCCCCCTCGAACTACAAAACGAACACTTCTTATTGCCAGCCCAATCATTACTACATCTACTCATGACATCTCCAATCAAGATAGCGTCTTGAAAAGGTTGCCAAAGAAAGATCTTATAATCTTCAAATGAATCTTTGCCTTCCAAATCCATCTAAAGTCACACCCCGACATGTTTCTCTCCATATGCTCATACATAGACTTAGTAGTAAATCTATATTCAGGACGAGGAGCCCAACCGATCTGCTCTGATCCTGGGGTAATTGACATGTATCCGAGCAGGTCCCTATTTCGGCCAGTTAAGGTCAGCTTGTACGTAGCTATATTGGATTGGATTGTATCGTCACCATCGATGTGTCCTCGTCCCAAACGCGGCCGGCCGACTGATGATAGAAATAAACACGGTTCGTCCCTAACTGACAACATAGACGGTACCTAAACCAACCCCCTCATTGCCGATTTTCATCTCCCTAAACCCCTCCTCTCCTTATCGATCTTCCTCTCCCTCTTGTTCTCAAAGAAACCTAACCTATCAAGATTCTACTACATATGGCGGACATAGAGAACGTCGCCATAGCGGAGCCTGCAGGCCTCGAGCGACTTTCCATGTCATCGGCGTTGATAGAAAAGGTGACAGATTACTTGCTCAGGTACGAGACTCGCGGTGACGATGCTGCGATGGTGCCGGAGCCGCAGGAGCATACCAGGTTGATCCTCATCTTCTTCGTCACCGCCACCGCCGTCTTCGCGTTTTTCGCTATCTTCTACGTGGCCATTAAATACGAGAAGAACCCCTCCTATATGAAGGATGTTGCGCTTTTTCTAATTGAGTTCCTTGCACTCTGCCTTGCAAGCCTTTCTGCTTTGCTCATCACAGAGTGCTGCGGTGGGTATCAACATGAGGAACGTAGAGTCGCAGATTTCTTGCTCCAGGTATAGAGCTTCCGTATTAGATATAGAATAGATGATCATCCATGCATGCATGATGTAATCACCAGTTGACACTACATTTGTTAACATACCTAGGTACATATAATATATTGGCATGCAATGGGCAATGGAAGTTGGTTCACATGCATGCATATTTGTTAATTTTACTTTTATCTTTACCTATGGATCGGTCTACACCGAACAGAGTATGTACGCGACTAGAAACGATGGTCAAAAGACGATTTTTAACCAAATTGGATGAAAGCATAATCTCCAGGTCGGTCCACCTCCACTGTCAACATAGGCATAGAGTTGGTCTCATATAACTTTACTGTTGCCAATATGATGTTCTTTTACTCATTTAGTCGGACCTGTTACTTTTAGCTATGTGCATTCTAGCTCTACGGAGTCCGGGTGTTGCTCACATATTTTGTGTCCGCTTGATACTACATTTTACGTTAATAAAAGCGTCTTTTATCAAAAAGAAAATAAACAAAAGTACGTACACAAACTACAAGCAGCCCGGCCTTGGGTAAGTGCAGGAGGACAAGGGTTTTTGCTTTAAGTTTTAGAAAAAAAATTCAGCACTAACCAAAATCATCAAAATTCAATAAATTTCAGTGATTTCGATTCGTGTTTCAGCCAAAAGGCCGGAATATTCACTTCAATTCAATTTAATATTTGATTAAAAATATTTTTTTAAGTATTTGAATTCCGGTGTACTACTATAATTGATAGAAAAATGTGAAAGGTAAATGATTTCAACAAGCGATCTAATAACTCTCAGTTCAAAACATGCTATGTTGCATAGCTTGTTAATAGCCCAGCACATAGCGGCTAACCACACAATTTGTATATTTTGACTAGCAGGGATAAAATTAGGAAACCTTCAAAAATATTGTGTAGCAGCACAGGATCGACACTATGCAGATCGAGCATCCTCTTCTAGCCTCCGCATAATATGGACCCTAAGGTGCCTACCTTTGCACAAAGTATGCATTGGAAAACATGCACGCCGCATGGCTGGAACTTGGTATCACAACATAGAAGCATAGTCAGCAACAAAAACATATACGTATACAACAACTCTGAAGAGTCAAATAACCAATGAATACATCAAGGGTCTTTCGACCAAGATACAACTCATACAACAGAAGTGAGTAAACCTTAGACAGATAAGAATACAAATTGCCTTGAGAAGGCTTATTAAACGGAACAAAAGGCGTCCATATCCCTGCCCAGACAGTTGTGTGTGGGTTATCCAGCTAGCGTCGTCCATCAACAAATCTCTTTCCTGTACTGTTGTCGGCTCGATGGCGACCATCCAGGCAAAAAAGAGTAAATTAAGCAAGGTGACTACTCATTTGTACTTGCAAGACTAAAGGAGACATACACTATTTATGTATCGGGTATCAAAAGGGGCAAGGGGTATAGCGGCACCAAGCACTAGCACCTTTAGAGACACTCTACAGCTTGCATCTATTAGATATAAGGAAGGAGTGAATATAAGAACCCTCTATGCTAATCGTGGTGCAACGCAACCCCACAAGTCCCGTCCATATTGAGCGTCTATCCTATTGCCAAACGTCACATAGCCTTGCATTCCCCTTCGCACCACCTTTGAAGACGGATCATCAGGGCATTGACTTGGCATGTTTTATTAATTAGTTGTAGTTGCGCAAGCTATATTACTAACAATATTAAGGACGGGCAAGTTTTAGAGATTACATGTTGAATTTGTGCTATGTTCAAGTCAACAAGATCCAAGTGGTCCATAACCGCGAATACGACAATTCGAATAGATTTGTCACTACAGGGGTGAACCTGCACGCGCACGCTCATCAAACCCTGTTGTTGGCCAATTATGGACATGAACCTAAAGATTTGAAAACGACATGATGATCCCCTAACTACATCCAAGTCTAGAAAGCACCTAGTGAGTCCACACCCGAATCAAGAGTTAGGCCGGTTCTTCGGTCAGGACACAACCATTAGTGGTAAGTGGCCAGGATTGATTGTTCCTCGATCTAAGGTCAGTCGCATGTCGGTCCACGGTTTATGAACTACCAGAGGGTTGTTGCCTCTAACTGAGGTCAACCACCTAGCGGATCCAAGAAGAAGCAAATATAGTACCACCAATATGATTCCTAGAAAAGGTATGCGCGTAGCTTCGAGTACAGATAGAAGTGGATCCCAAAAACCACCACCACCGGTCCACCTCGTTCACGATGGCTTTAGGGCCATGGAGACACGGTGGACCCCAGCCCTTGCTGGCGGGAGAGATCCTGCTCCGTTTTTAGTTAGAGTTTTCTGTTCGATTAGGGTTTGTCTCTTTCTAATGGAGACAAGAAGGCAACAACTCCATAGAAATAGAATAAGGTCCTCCCCACCTAGCCTCGTTCCAGCTGTGTATCTAGCACCGTTGGTGGGCGTCTGGAGTCAACTCTCCGGCGGATCTCACGGGATTCAATCGGTAATATTGTTCGGTGGATCCGTTTGGATCCTTCCAATCAAAACTTCTCTTAATCAATGACGGTTACTGTTCTTGTGCTGGTCACGTGGGGCCTTAGAAATACGACTCCCGACGGTCTACTACAATGAGGGTTGCCCAACTCCAGTGAGAGAGGAGCGATGACAACGGTGCGCCTTTGGCTCGCTTCGGTGCTTGTAGTCATCGCTAGGTGGTCTCCAGACTTGGATATAATTTTTGTTACTTCTACTAGCTAAAGGCCTCGCAAGTTGCAACGGGAGAGAAAAATCCAATGGCCATGAGCACATTTCGCTGCATCACTGAGATACACTATCATGCTCTTTCTCATTGAGGCATTCCCTTTTTTGAAAATAACTGTATATATCCCGCTAAAAAGAATACTAACGCAAACCAAGCCAACACCATTTGCGAACCTTCGTCGTCGTTGAGACTAACAACAACAAAAATGTTGAAAGCCACCAAATCCTGAACTGGGGGCACACCATTGCCTGTATCGACTTTCTGAGTGGAATATGAACCGCTTCTCGAACGAAGAGGCGTTGCGGTTGTGGCACGTCAACTGGGGATCATCCCCATGCATCTCCTCGACTCTAGCTCCAGCACCTCCATCCGACAAAGTCGAAGGAAAATCGCCACATTTGCTGCCACAAGATACCAACCAAGTACTGGGCCACCAAATCTCGCCAGCCACCGTGGCCTCATAAGAGAGTTATCCATGTAATGTATTTACAGACAATGTGCATGTATGGAATTTTACGTACACTTCAATCATAAAAGCATGGGACAACTTCTTCGTGCATTGGATTTGTGTTGGTGTCAGACATAGACTAACAAAAGAAAAGGAGACGTGTTCATTACCATCATAAATAATTGGATGATTTAAATATCTAAAATAACTTTTGAGTTAATAACCATATGTAAAGAGCCAATACCATCATTAGCTGATATATTATTGAGAACCTAAAATCTTGAGGATCCTACATTTATGAACAGAAACTAAGAAAATAGATGAATAAGAAATTGGTGTTTAATTCGTATAAGTTACCAAATGCCCATTCGTCATTACAAAATTCCTCTGACCTTATTTTCACATCAACATATAAAGCTTAAAGATTATTGAATGTTCATCAATTCTAAAAATTCATATTTTCAAAAAATGTTTAGAAATGCCAGATTTTTGGTTTTGTTTTCTTTTTCATTTATCTTTTCTTATTTTATTTTTCTTTATTTCCTTTTCTTTCTTCCAATTTTCATTATTTTTATTTTTTGTAAATATCTTTATAATTTTATGAACATTTTTATTGAAATTCTGAACAATGTTTGAAAATAATGAACATTTTTTAAACTAGTAAACAAATTTAAATGTCGAACATCTTTCAAATTCATACACATTTTTAAATTCATGAAAATTTATAGTATTTGAAAACATTTTTTTACAAAACTTTTGGCATTTTTTAAACATTTTTCTTGAACCGGGAAACATTTTATTTATTTAACAAACATGTTTTTAAATGCGCGATCATTTTGTGAACCATCAAATATTTTATAATGAATGAAATATGTTTTATGATGTGAGTGAAATTGTTTTTGGAAATAGTTGAAATATGTTTTTTGAAATAAGTGAAATTAGTAAATCAAAGTGACCAAAATCAAGTTTTTTACCAAAACATGTGAAATATGCCTCTCAGTAATTGAAATTAGTTTTTTAATGAGTGAAATTATATTCTGAAATGAGTGAAGTGAGTTTTATGCAACAATTTAGGTCCATTTTTTTAATAAGTGAAACTGGTTATTTCATATATGTGAAATGGATTGTTTCATGTGTGAAACTGAATTTTTTTTCAAATATATGAAATATCATTTAAAGTGAAACAATTTTATGTTTTATGAAAGTCCTTTCAAAGATAACTGAAATATATAAAATAAATGTAGTTTAAATGTATCCAAGATTGATCTTGTCCTGAAGATCTTGTCACCACGATTCCAAATATATATAAAATCCAAAAATGGAAATTTTGTTTAACAGATATCAATCATTCAAAAATGAGGATGAAATTAAAGGGAAGTCTTTTGATGGGGGAGAGAGATTATTTTAGCATATGCATGCAGGCGTCTTCTCTCCATCCTTTCTCTCTCCTGACATAAAGCTGACAAGAGCATGGAGAAGTCCCACATGTATTCCTATTCGTCTCTCTTATACACAAACAATGGTCCAAATCACTAGATGAATGCTCTGCCGCCCTGTCAATATATCTGAGGTCCGTCGTCTTGGTGGCTAGATCATGCTATAGATTTCTCCATACGCATCTTTTTGCTAAGTCCCTGAACCATGTGATTCTCCATACGCATGCATATATGTATGCTCTGTTCTTTGTTGCTCACATGCTTTGTTTTAATCTATTTGTGCACTGGAAAACACATATTATATGGAACTAATGCATCTATTTGTGCCCGTGGTTCAAGATTGACGGGCTTTATTGTTGGCTTGTCGGAGTTACTGCTCTTGCTCTCGGTGCGGTGCTGGTGGCAGAGCTTGGGGTCAACATCACCACATGGTTGACCACCCTCAAAGAGATGACACCGAAGAAGTGGAAGGTCGCCCTGCTCCTCGCCGCCGGCGACATCACATCGCTGGGCCTGACCTACGCACCTGCGTAAGTATATGTTTGCTCTATTCCATCTTGAGCCCCTTGTGTCCATGTACAAAACACTCCACCATAGCCAAACCACTTCTCCGGCAACCACCAGTGAAGCTCAAGAATGTGCAGACTTTTATTATCTAGTACTACTAAAATCCTATGCAACATATATCTTTTGAACTGTAGTTTACACTGTGGCGATCCAGGAAAATTTGGGACTCTGGATTGAAATAAATAAATAAATAACTTTATACCAAAATTTTGTTTTTATTTATTTTATTTTTATCATACTAGGGTATTAAGGAGTATAATTTTGATTATTATTTTGTTGGTATAATTAATCACATAATTTCATTGGTATGGTTAAGTAATGTTCTTGGTTATCAATTGTAATGCATATCACTAATCATTTTGTTTCTAATAAATTAAATTAAGTGACGTAGCATTAGTTATCTTAAAATTACTTTTGTAGCGATTACACAAATTATATAGTGCATATATAAATATTTGTCTGTATGTGCATATATTCATGTATGGTTAATGCGTATATTAATGTTATAAGTGCCTAAAGAATAATGTCCAACAAATATCTTAATAGTTATTTCCAGTGTATTATTTGGCGTGCATATTTATAGAACCTTGTAGAATATAAATTGTACTGTTTGCAAATGTGTTGCAAGTTAGATTCGGTAACAAATTCATCATATATATGATATAGATATAGCACCAATCACCATATGCACGTGTCATGTCTTGGGTGGTTATCCATGTCGCATGCGCGGGCGTGGGGAGATAACCTATGCAAGAAACTGGCCAGTCGGCCGATCGGGATCATTTTCGTACTTGGTTTTGATGATGCAGAGGCAATCCCTGAAATTCCCCTGTGCAGTGGCAGCAGCGAAATTTCTTAGCTTGGCTCATGAAAAAAGATGGTCTGTAGTCGATTAAAATGACATACAATGCTCTAGTGACTCACAAGGAAGGAGAGGCGAATACTTGGACCTCAAGGAGTGAGGAATGGACGTGGACATTTCCATGGAAACTACAAGTTGTGCTGAAAGTTCGGGTCTTCTGGCGGGGGTGGGGGGGGGGGGGTTGATTTTATGGGATATTACCAAATGAATGCACCTTGAAGCGATTGCATATCATGTAATTTTGCCGATCAAATGTTTGTATGGCTATGGAGGAGGATCTTGAACATGTCTTGATACACTTCCACATGCCAAATGTTTTTGGGATGAGGCATCGTCTTCGTCTAAGAAGGCGTCATCCCGACACTTGGTCCAAAGACATACTTTGTGACCGGTGTTTCATGGATCAGGATTAAGCTAAAGTGCTTACCATTATGTGGGCTACCTGGCATTTCTGTAGCTGATGGACACACGATCATGAAGGTTCTGATTTGACAAACTCAATGTGACTAACTAGAGAAAGCCTACTCTCAAGTGACTCAAAAAGAGTAATCAACTCGAAACAATTTTTTAAAATACCCAAACAATTTATAAACTTACATGGATATTTGTATAAGTCTACGAATAGTTACTAAAATTATACAAAAAAAATAGAAAAATAAATGAACACTTTTAAAAAATGTGTCATCACTTTTTAAAATACATGAACTTCTAGATAAAAATCATGAACACTTAAAAAAGAATATTGGCGCTATAGGAAAAGCTTCTATGTGACGATAGCCGGATCCTATATGGCGTGTAGGGCGCCCCTAGCACCGTAGCGCAAAACCCTGCGCGCCTTCTGGGCCTGCCCATATTGGGCGCCAGGTCCCCCAGTTTTTTCTTCTTTCTTTAACATTTCTTTTTCTTTTTTATTTTCTTTCTATTTTTCCTTCTGCACTTTTATTCTTTCTTTTTCCAATTTGCCAAAATCTATTAAATTAGAGAACATTTTCTAAATTGGGAATATTTTTTATAACCATGAACGCTTTTTAAATTCATGAACATTTTTCTGAAATCGTGAATATATTTTTACAAATACTTTAGCACTTTCAGAAATTATGGACACTATTTGAAATCGTGAATTTTTTTGAAATAGTGATCATTTTTTAAATTCGTGAACATTCTGTTCAACCGTGAACACTTTTTGAATTCACAAAAGTTTTTTTTAAATCTTGAACTTTTTCTGAAACCATGATTTGTTTTACAAATTATATGATTTAAAAAAATCGTGAACCTTTTTGAATTTGTGAATATGGTTTTAAGTCGTTAACGTTTTCTAAAACTGTGGACATTTTTTGAAATCACAAGTGTTTTTTAAATATTCAAACATTTTTATAATTTCTTTATTTTTTGTTCGAAATGAACATTCTTAATGTCGAAAATTTTCCTAATCACAAATTATTTAAATAGATATAGATCAAAAATAAAACGAAAAATAAAAAAGTAAAAGGAATTAAACAAAATAGTCTGCTCGGATATGGACTGGTCCAAACGGGCGCCCTACCGCTCCTCGTAGAGCCCCACGCGCTGCATCAAGCGCTCAGGGGAACTTTCTTCTGCGGGCCAACTCATATTGGCACTTCATGTATGCTCCGTCATATAATTTTTTTGCTTATTTTCTCTTCTTTATTTTTTCCCTAAAAGTTGGCTGCAATATTTTTAAAGATTCTAAAAACATCAGTTGAGAATTTTTAAAAAGATGCTCTCACAATTTTGAAAATTATTATGGTTTTGTTAAAATGTGCATGAGCTTGAAAATTAAGTCTTAATTATATTTTATTAAAAATATTTACTAATTTGAAGAATTATTAATAATTTTTGAAAAATATTTACATATTCCAAATCTTGTTGAATATAAAAGGCATTGACGAATTTACGGATGCGTTCTTAATGGGCCGCACGGAGTTGGTCACTATTGGGAAAATGTCTATCTGACGATTGCTGCGTAGTCGAGGAAATGCACGAAATGTTCTTCCGCTAGCGGGCCCACATTAGCGCTTCATGCTGGCTCCGTTCAAATGCGGTTTTCATTCAGAACCTTTTTTTGCATAGTGTTTTTTCTGGTTTTCCCAAAAGACCAACTGCTAGAATTCTTTTATAGACTTATAAGAAATATCAATTCTGAATTCAAAAACTTGTTCACACAATTTTAGTAGAATTCGTGATTTTCAAAATGTTCAGAAATTTTAAATTAGATTCCCAAATTCTGTTAAATATGTTTTATAATTTAAAAAATAATCAAAAATTTGTAAATGATCACGGATTTCAAAATATTGTCGAATATTAATATGCATCCACGAATTTGTAAAAGTGTTCTTAATGGGCCACACGGACTGGGTCGCTATTGGCAAAGCTCCTATGTGACGATCGTTGCTTCTTGTCGAGCAAATGCGCACAAATTTGTTGCAGGCTGCTTCAAATTGCGTTTTTTCATAACATTTTTTGCTTACTATTTTTGTTTCGGTCATGTGCATTTTGTTTCACAACATGTTTTCTTGAAATGTTACGTACATTTTTTAGTGGTCCGATTGTTTTAATTACTCGATTTATTTACATTGTATAATTTTTTGATGTCACAAAACACATTTTCTGGAACCTGTAGACATTTTTTAAATGCAATCAAGTTTTGTTGTGATGCCATGTTGTATTTACACATATCGAGCATATCGTGTGTACTATTGAAATGCTTGGTATGTGTGGGATCCGACAACCTAGTTGTCTATCCTTGGTAGCCTCTCTTATGGGAAATGTAGTCTAGTGCTTCTACTGAGCCATGGTAGTCTGCTACAGCCCGGTTTACCGGAGTCCTATTAGCCCAGTTGCTACTGCTCCAGAACACTTAGACTGGTCGGCATGTGTCCTTCTTCGATCCTGTGTCTGTCCCTTCGGGGAAATGTCATGCGGTGTCTTTCAGAGTCCTGTTAGCCTGCTACAACCCGGATTCCCGGAGTCCTGCTAGCCCAGTTCCTACAGCCCAAATTCACTCGCTGATGACCGACACGTTCGTTGCTGGGTCATGTATGCCTGTCCCTATAAGTTAGTGCCACTTTGGGTTCACGACTAGTCATGTCATCCCGGGTTCTTTGTCATCTAGATGCTAGCGACAATATCATATACGTGAGCCAAAAGGCGCAAACGGTCCAATCCCAGGTAAGGTGGCACCCGTGGGGATACATGCGTGAGGCCACAAAGTGATATAATGTGTTACATGCTAGATCAATGTGGCTTGGGATCGGGGTCCTGACATGCTTGCATTTCTTTTGACATTGATGGTTGGTCAGAAGAAACCGACGATGTCCCAAATACACATTCTTTCTGCATTTGTCCAAATATATTCTTTCAGTGTCATCTAAACGTTGCGTGCATGCATGGTATCCCTTGTTTGTCTGTTCTGAAAAGTTACTGAGAGCAGGCCAATCATTGATGATTACAAACAGCAACGCATGTAGGTCAAATTCCTTCTGGTAGTGCACATCACACACACGTACACCTTTTCCATTCCACAGCTGTAAAAGTTCTTCAACTAATGGCCTTAGGTACACATAAATGTTGTTGCCGGGATGCTTAAGGCCTTGGATGAGCACTGGCATCATAATGAACTTCCGTTTCATGCACAACATAAGGAGGAAGGTTATAGATACATAGAGTCATGGGCCAGGTGATATGATTGCTACTCTACTCCCCAAAAGAATTAATGTCATTCGCGCTTAAACCAAACCATATGTTCCTTGCGTCACCTGCAAAGTCCCCCCACGTTCTCTCGATTTTCTCCACTGCGACCCGTCAGCGGGTGCTCTCAACTTTCTGTCTTCCTTACGGTCCTCTTTGTGCCATCACATCAACTTGGCATGCTCTTTGTTTCTGAACAGATGTTTCAACCGTGGTATTATAGGAGCATATCACATCCCCTTGGCAGGAACCCTCTTCTTGGGACGCTCGTTCTCAACATCACCAGGGTCATCTCGTCTGATCTTATACCGTAATGCACCGCATACCGGGCATGCGTTCAAATCCTCGTACGCACCGCAGTAAAGGATGCAGTCATTAGGGCATGCATGTATCTTCTGCACCTCCAATCCTAGGGCATAGAACCTTCTTTGCTCCGTACGTACTGTCGGGCAATTTGTTATCCTTTGGAAGCTTCTTTTTTAATATTTTCAGTAGCTTCTCAAATCCGTTATCAGGTACACCATTGTCTGCCTTCCATTGCACAAATTCCAGTGTGGTACCGAGCTTTGTGTTGCCATCTTTGCAATTTGGGTACAACCCTTTTTTGTGATCCTCTAACATGCAATCGAACTTGAACTTCTCCCTTTCAGTTTGGCATTGTCTCTTTGCATCAATAATGACTCGGCGAAGATCATCATCGGGCACATCGTCTGGTTGTTCTTAATCTTCAGCTTCCCTCGTTGCAGCATCACTGTATTCAGGGGGTGGATAGTTGTCATCATCCTCTTCTTATTCGTTGTCTTCCATCATGACCCTTCTTTCTCCGTGTTTGGTCCAAACATTATAGTGTGGCATGAAACCCTTCTTAAGCAGCTGGATGTGAAGGGTTTTCGAGTTAGAGTAAGGCTTCGTATTCCCACAGATAGGGCATGGACAACATATAAAACCATTCTGCTTGTTTGCTTCAGCCACTTCGAGAAAATTATGCACGCCCTTAATATACTCAGAGGTGCGTCTGTCACTGTACATCCATTGCCGGTTCATCTGCGTGCATTATATATAAGTGTGTCAAAACCATTACAGAACATCATGAATAGAGAAGTGACCAAATTAATAGAAGTTCATCATCACATTAAAACCAAAATACATTAGTGATCAAATGTTATTACTGAAAAAATAAATACATAAAGTTCATACATAGTTCTCATTGAACAACATATAGCTCTTTAAAGCATCTAATTAAACCATACATTGAAACTATGTAAAACATTTCAATGCAACAACAAATGCGATCATAATTGCAACTAATTAAGGTAACAATTGATCCAACGGCATAATTGATACCAAGTCTCAGTATGAATGACATATTTTCCAATCTATCTAATCTTCAAGCGCATTGCATCCATCTTGATCTTGTGATAACCGACGACATCCGCAACATAAAACTCCAATTCCATCTTCTCCTCCTCAATTCTTTTCAATTTTTTCTTCAAGAATTTTTTTCCTTTTTCAACTAAATTTAACCTCTCGACAAGAGGGTCGGTTGAAATTTCCGGTTCACATACCTCCAAGATAAAAACATCTATGCCATGTTGGTCGGCATAATTTTCATAGACACTAAATGAAACAAATAGTTATAAAAGATAATATACCACATCCAAATCATAGACAGGACGAGGGCCGACGGGGGCGGATACTAAAACCATCGCACTATATAATAACAGACAATAATAAAAGTAAGAATATACAAGTACTCCCTCTGTAAACTAACATAAGAGTGTTTAGATAACTAAAATAGTGATCTAAACACTCTTATATTAGTTTACGGAGGTAGTATCTATCTAAATCATACAATTAAGAAAATTTTCTTTTAGAAAGAAGATAAGAACAAGAGGCTTACCACGGTGGTGCCGGCGACGAGATCAGCACGGGCGATCGACGATGGTGAGGACGGGGACGGGACAGGACGGAACGGCAAATCTAAATAAATCTTGAGGAAAATGGAGCTTGGACAAGGAGCTTGGAGAGGAAAAAGTTTAAGTGTGGCTCGGGCATTTTATCGAACACCTCATGTGCGTAGGAGGTGAGCTAGAGCAATACACACCTCTCCCACGGGTGGCTAAAAAACGAAGCAGTGGCTCTGTTCGCGGGCAGGGGCGGGGGTATATATAGGCTTCTCTTTAGTCCTAAATTATGGCTAAAACCGGGACTAAAGGACAACATTTGGTCCCGGTTCTAACCGGCATTAAGGTTAACGATGATATATGCCACTATTTTCAGACCCATAAAGGCTTGAGACAAGGGGATTCAATGTCTCCTCTCTTATTTAATATAGTGGCAGATATGTTGACCGTCCTTATTGGTAGGGCCAAGGAGAATGGCCAAGTAAATGGCTTAGTTCCTCATCTGGTAGATGGAGGAGTATCCATTTTACAATACGCAGACGACACTATTCTTTTCATGGAGCATGACGTTGCAAAAGCTCGGAATATGAAATTGGTCTTATATATGTCTCTTTGAGCAATTGTCGGGGCTAAAAATTAACTTCAACAAAAGCGAGCTCTTTTGCTTTGGTCGTGCCAAAGAGGAGTAAGACACTTATAGACAATTGTTCGGTTGTGAGTTGGGTTCTTTACCATTTAGCTATTTGGGCATACTAATTCACCATCAGAAGCTTTCTATCAAGGAGTGGAAGTGCATCGAAGATCGAATTGAGAAAAAGCTTAGTTATTGGAAGGGTAAGTTAATGTCGTACGATGGACAACTAGTACTCATTAACTCGGTACTGATGAGTATGCCGATGTTTTTGCTATCCTTCTTTGAGGTACCCAAAGGGGTATGGAGGAGACTAGACTTCTTTCGATCTCGATTGTTCTGGCAGTCAGATGAGGCCAAGAAGAAATATCTCTTAGCTCGTTGGGATATATTATGCCGACCCAAGGATCAGGGAGGTCTCGGTATTGAGAACCTAGAGATCAAGAATAAATGCCTTGGCAAATGGCTATTTAGGCTTTCGGTAGAGAACGATGGTATGTGGACACAAATTTTACGCAAGAAATATCTACAATCGAAAACGCTAGCACAAGTGATCGCGAGGCCGATAGATTCACCTTTCTGGAAGGGGCTTATGAGAATTAAAGACTTATTCTTTCATAGAACCCAATTTTTTGTTGGTAATGGGATGGCCACACGAGTTTGGGAGGACACATGGCTAGGGGAGGCGTCATTAGCCATTCAATATCCAAGGCTTTATAATATTGTCCAACGTAAGGAGAGTTATGTTGGCACGATATTACAATCGACCCCTTTGAATATTTAGTTTAGGCGTTCTCTAGTTGGGGAGCGGTGGAATTCATGGATACATTTGGTACGGAGATTGATGGATGTTCAATTATCCGAACAACCTGATTCATTACATTGGAGTTTGACTACAAATGGATTGTTCACGGTCAAATCCTTTTATTTGGATCTAATTAACGCTGGCACAATCCTGAGATCTATTCATATATGGAAAGTTAAGGTCCCCTTGCGCATTAAAATATTTATGTGGTTTGTTCATAAGCAAGTGATCCTCACCAAAGATAATTTGTTAAAACGACATTGGGTAGGCGGCTCATGATGTTGTTTTTATGATAATAATGAGACAATACAACATCTTTTCATTGATTGCCCCCTAGCCAAATTATTGTGGAGAACAATTCATATAGCCTTCAACATTGTCCCTCTAGTTAGCATTGAATCGTTGTTTGGGACGTGGTTAGCTGGGGTGGAACGTAATACTTTGGCCCGTATTCGAATTGGAATATGTACACTACTGTGGGCTATACGGAGCTGCAGGAACGACATGATTTTTAACAAACAACAATTTTCAACCTTCTTGCAGGTCATCTTCAGAGCTACCGGATGGATCCGTAAGTGGTCCTTACTCACTCCTATGGACTTCAGGGAGCCGCTGATTACTGTGTGCAACCAATGGCAGATGGTAGCTTGGGCTATATTCAACCGGTTTGGATGGCGGTCGCTTAACAGGATAGGAATCTAGTTTTCTAGTCCTATATCTTCCACCAGTTGTAATTTTGAGTTCCTTTTTGCCATTCTACTCCTTATGCGAGCTATAATATTTTGAATATTGTTTGCTTTGAGAGTTTTAATAATATGGCTGCATGCATCGTTCAGATGCAGAGGCCGGGGGCATGCCTCCTTTTCCAAAAAAAATCAATATCTGGGGTTGTAGTGTTCGGCATGAAATTTAACATTAAAAAAATGTGAAGAAATATTGTAAACCATAAATGTATCAAACATTGGTCCCCGAAAATCTGAACTCTTTCGGACTAGAAGTTTTATTGGCAATTTTAGTTACCTCGTTCAACATTTTAGTTCAACCAGGTAAATTGTACATGTACCCAATACTAATCTGGGAAAGTTCGAGCTCGGTTGTACAGATTTGAGAGCTATTACAATTAGTTGATCGGCTGATGTGGCCGGTTATCTTTAAGATGCATGGATTTATAAGAGAAACCCTGCCAGTCTGAAAACAAATCAACGTATTAACCTCTAGGTTTTTTTAGTGGCATAAAAATTAAGCAGTCTCTCTCCAGTTTGAAAAATAAGCCGTTCTCTAAATCCTCTATTCTTAAGAAGTTGATCCCCACTACTAACAATTCTCTCTACATGCAAACTGTCCACATCAGCATAAATGCCACATCAGCGCTCAGTCCTAAACACCAACAATCGACATGCATAATGCAGCCATGCATCCATGTCATCATTTATTTTCTAAAATAATTTTCACAAATAATTAGTACCTCATTCGTTCGAATTTATCAACCCAGCAGATCATGAAGGGACAATGACAGTTTTTCCCCCTCGATCTCGCTCCATATCCTCCACCTATATGCGCGACGCTTGAGGGAAAGAAATCAGCGGGCTGGATAATTAGAGGGCGAGAACTCCATAGTGCCAGAAATAAGGAGCATGCAACCAATGCATACGCATGCACGTCCCATAGCAAATAGAAGTATCACGTTAATTGCTGCAGTAATCAGGGAGTTAAACCACCAAGCGTTTTTTAGGGAAAACAATCGGGCATTTTAGGGAATACGACCGCTCTCTCTCCTAGATTCTCAACCCCCTTCTCCGTAGAAAAAATAATTCCCCTCCACTTGATCTCCTTGGCCACGAAGATCCCATCTACGAGGACCTCAGCAATGGGCACTGGACTCGCGATCCCTGCCATGGAGCCGATTTCGACGAGTGGAGTGAGCAAACTACGACTCTTCGGATTACGGCCGCAGCCACGTCGTCACTATGTTGCATGCCGCAACTGCAATTGCACTTGTGCGGTGTTCATGAATTTCTGCTATCGCACGGCATGGAGAAGAACACGTGCGGCCACCGGCCTTGGCTTGGCTCCATCCGGCAATCTCACTATTCCCTCCGTTTCAGTTTACAAGTCCTGCGCATATACCTAGGTTGTCAATTTTATCACCCTAATATAAACTACATAACATAAAAATTGTTACGCTTGAAAATAGAACATCCGAAGTTTATATTGGTATATTTTTTGTAATATATGACCTGCATTAGGTTGGTCAAATTGACGACCTAGGGATATGCACACGCCCTGTAAACTGAGAAAGAGAGGTAATATGTCCTTTCCATCGGCAGGTTCTAACTCCATCCTTTTTTACTTTACTTCTTGGCGTTCCCTTACATTTGCTTATGACCTCTACAACCATTCTCTGTTATCCGGTGCACTGGTACTGGTAGGCGAGCAGGTCGTCCTCCCGTACACAAGATTCAGTAGTCATCCGTTCCGTAGGAAGGCGTCCGTGAGTCCGTGACACACCAAAATTCTTTCCTGGTTTGATGTACATATGGTTGGACAATTCGTGCTGCTGCAGTTCAATTAGTTTGATTTTGGAAATCGATTTTTTTACCTTTCTTATTAGTACTATTTATTTCTATTTAAGCAACAACATCAAGATATAGGGGCTGCATTAATCTGCTAAAATTAACTCACCCCTCTCATGTTGTTTGTAGGGATCTTTCGTTTTGTCATGTCGATAAGGTATTTGATGTAAATCCAAACACACAGCAAGTGAAGTGAACCTAATCTTTGCGATGTAGTCAAGGATAATCCCGTCTCATGTTGTTTCTACATATGTTATTTTTGTGTCATTTATATTTTAATCTTTGATTTAAAGACTATTGTTTAGTATATGTAAAAGCTAAAACTTATATTGGTAGCACGATTTCTGTAACCATACATATTACTATCATAAAATGTCGGAGATGTCCCTCTTTCTCATTGTCAAATTGTTTTATACAAAGGGAGTTAGTAGAATATGTAGTTTTCAAAGCAGAGCATTGTGAATTATATGCTAAGTGAACCTCTTTCTGTCTTAATGATTGACTCCTAAGATTTTCTGTTCATCGGTCCTTTGGACGTAGGTATGCATAGAACAATATGGTAAGAAATAGATTCTAACCAAAGTGGTACTTGCAGACATCATTAAGTCAATCATACCATGTTCTAAATTATGGACTTTTACTCATTTGCGCCATGTTCAGTCAGTAACTAATTATTATAATAGTTTCTGAATTTCATATCCCTATTGTTAATTGGTCTACAACATTGAGATGTGAGGTAAAGGAGAATGCACACATGCCTGTGTCATGGGAAGAAATACATAATGTCACTCAGGATTGTACCAAAGTAGAAAAGCAAAAGACGGGATAGGCAACATCCAAGTAATCAGCTGGCGAGAAGCCTTATGTAAGTGTGTGTTCCCCACTTAAGATGTTCTCTCATAATTGTCTATAAATTTCTAGCTAAATTTCTTAGCTTGAATTTCCGCAGCAAGGCGCGGGGTATCATCTAGTTTGTTGAAATTTATAAATTAGTTATTCCATAACTACTTTATAAGCCCCAACGAATAAAAGAGACAGTTTATAAAAAAATATAGGGAGGAGGCGGCTTATTTTTTAAGCTGCCAAAAGAACTGGTCCTAAATGTTGAATTAAATCTAGCTGCAACGGATTACAGCAATATGTGATATTCTATGCCACAAACCCATAATATAGGTGTTTTTGCAAAACCTGCATCTACAGTTGATGGTTTGTGCAATCTTATCATCTAAAAGTGTTGAAAATTCACCACAGGATCAATCACATCAAATCACAACAAATACATGCGCACAAAAACTTTTGCCAAGGGCCCTTGTCGTGCCCTCTTTTCTTTTTGTTTATCTTTCTGATTTTCTTACACGGTACAGGTTGGCTATAACGCACACACGTATATATAGGACCAGCCCTAGCTAGCTGGCCGACTCAAACTAGACACGGCTAACCCAAACCGTCTCAAACTTAAACGCGCTTGCCCCGGGGTGTCACAACTTTGGCACCTCCATAACCATCAATGATCACCAGCGCCTTGTCGACAACAACCTGTCGCCCTCCTCCAGATCGTTCCAGCGAATGACAATTACTCGTCGCCTCGCTTTCGACAGCATCCTCACCGCCTTCTTGTCGTCACTCCGCCGAGCAAAGATCACCCGTACCTCCTCATACATCACTCCTCGATCGACTATTGCCTTCTCCTCCTCGTCGCTGCACCACCCAACGATTATATCGCTCACCCCTTCTCGCCGCTACACCAGTGACTGTATCACCCACCCCGAGGCGCTAGTCGGGTCGCCACCCCGGGGCAAGCGCGGCTTCACTCGAATCTTGCTCTAGATACCACCAATTGATGGAAATTCACCATAGGATCGATCACATCAAATCACAACGAACACATGCGTATAAAAACTTTTGCCAAGGGCCCTTGTCGTGCCCTCTTTTCTCTTTATTTATCTTTCTGATTTTCTCACACAGTACAACTTGGTTATAACGCACACACGTATATATAGGACCAGCCCTAGCTAGCTGGCCGACTCAAACTAGACACAGCTATCCCAAACCGTATCAAACTTAAACTAGCACACATGGAAGCTATCTCAAACTTACCATGCATGCGACACTAGGACTCACGTATGGTATATGCCAACTCAACTCACGCACGGCAACCTTATACCGAACTAACACAACGCTAATACATAATTTAGACTAGAACTTAATTAGGCAAGTTGGGTTATTTTCAACAAAAAGTGTAGTCGTGCATCACATGTGCTGATCAATCGCTAGTGCCTGAACGCAATGAAGCTGCAAGAGACGGATGGAGGATGAGAGGACCACCGATAATAATCGAGGAGAAAGCGGGTCGAGATGCAGCCGTGCATGTCACTAGCTACGTGATTACGATCCTCACTAGAAAGAATAGTCCGCAACGTACCGTGAAAGACGTGTGTGTGTGTGGGGTCGACAGATAATATGTGGCGACACGCGGTCAAGCTAGCATCCACGATAGTCGGAGCAAAGTGTAGCGTCTCCCTGATCAATCAGCTGGTGCTGTTAAGTGTCCACTCACACACCAGGTACGCTGTCCCATCAATAATTTCCGACTTTTGTACACTTTGATCGGGATAGCAGATTACGACAACACATGTCATGCGATGCAAACTTGTGGTGATGAGAAGATTCGCGAAGACGAGAGTGCACGGAGAGAGTGAAATGAAAGAGAAATTTAAACCAGAGACGAGGCTAGCTAGGCGAGCCTTGGTATCTCGTTATATTTCCCCAAAGCCAGCGACGCGTAGTACATTACGAAAACAAAGGTGTGTGGGTAGATCGTACGTGGAGATATTTTGTGGCGTTGTCAGGCTATCAAGCGTCCATGGCAACTGGTCCACACTGGAAATGCACGTATTTGTGATCGAATGCTGGAGAGTGTAGCGTCTTTGTGATGAGCTGTAGTCGCTGTCGGTTCAGATTTTTACTCGTCGGACTGCCGGTTCCATTGTCTGTTTTTTAAGGTATAAAATAATGTGTAGTTTTGCAATAAATACACAAGTCAATAAAAAAAGTGTGTAATCACACGACAGAGTTACTAGGAACTACTCCCTCCGTTCCTAAATATAAGTCTTTGTAGAGATTTTACTATGGACCACATACGGATGTATGTAGATGCAGTTTAGAGTGTATATTCATTCATTTTGCTTTGTATGTAGTTTATAGTAGAATCTCCACAAAGACTTACATTTAGGAACGGAGGGAGTACATGATAATATATGATTCATATACATGATAATCCGCGCTGCCGCAAGCTTGCAGTTTGACAATGAAATTCAACACATTCAAACTTCCACGCAGTTACCAAATACTATCAATTAACAAATACTAGTAAGTTACTGCTCTTATTATTTATCAACTTTTCTCAACAGGAAGGCAAAAACAACAAACTTCAGTTGTTTATTCACATACAGGCACAAGTTCACAATTCACATATGGATTATGGATGCTGGGTAGAAAATAGAAGAATGGGGAGACATGAGGCAGAGAAGAGAAGAGATCTTACCAGCGTCGGCCCTAAGGGAATCCTGGTTTGCAGCGGAGGGAGCAAGGTGCACGTCGGGCCTCTGGTATCCTGGTCATGGCGTCTTGCTGGTCGGCTGGTCCCACTAGTAGAAAAAGGGCCATTTGTCCCGGTTCATAAGGGCCTTCTTTTTCGGTTTTTGAACCGGGATTAAAAGGTCGTTACTAATGCCCTTGGCCTTTAGTCCCGGTTCTTACATGAACCAGGACAGATGGACCTCCACGTGGCCGCTGCGGCCAACCCAGGCAGGGGGGCCTCTGGTCCCGATTGGTGACACCAACCGGGACCAAGAGGCATCCACGCGTCAGCAGCTCGCTGGAGCTGAGGTTTTTGTTTTTCTGAAAGGGGCTGGTTTAGGGGTTTTGGGGGTTAATTTAGGTTGTTATTAGCTAGCTAATAGAGAGAAGTGTCCTCTCTTATATCTCCGTGTTTGGTTTACCAACGCTACTGCTATGCCTAAACATGGCTTAGATTAAAGTGAAGGCAACATGTGGTGCATGTCGAAAGTAATACTAATCCTAACTTTGATCAAGTTTTGGATTGTACTACTTTCGACATGCAGCACATGCATGTTGCCTTCACTTCAATCCAATCCATGTTCATTTCACCCGTTGATATATAATAACTCTTCATGCTCGCATCATGCATCATCATATATAATAACAAGTCCTACTAATCATCATCATACAACTTCTACTCGTTATTAATAACAAGTCATACGATCATCATCCTCATAGTCATCAAACCAACCCTACTTAATTTTCTTAGCACATGATTATTAGTATTAGGTAGGACCTAAATACCCTCTTTAAGGTAAAATAGCATAAAACAATATAGACCCTGACTCTCCATTATGGAGAATGGAGATCATCCTGTCTCCAATTCTTGCTCTTCGCTTCCTTTTGCTTCCAAGGACCTCCTTACGACTGTCCATACATTTATTCCATTTTTTGATTAGCATGTCTCCACTTCTTTGAGAAATCCGTTATGGACAGTTGAGATTCGTAGGATGACCTGGATATATGTTCAAAACACGAAGGCTGCCATTCTGATACATCCAATGAGGCACACAATCCTCTGGGATTCTCTGTTGAAAAAAAATAGTAATAACTTCATAGTTAGCAATGATGTACTAGTTTTAGAAGTATGCAAAAGATGCACGGATGTCATAATAGTAAAATTCTTACCAGGGTATCTCCATGGTAGTTACCGTAGTTCAACACGTGCACTAGTGGCACGTATTGACCATAATGTTGAGGAGTTTGATTGTAGATATTGTAATTCTCAATATCAGTACAAAACCCGACCAGATGATTTTTCTCATGATAAGTTAATTCGGAGCCATCGGTGTAGTGGGTTTTGTCTACCATGTTCCGCACATTATTTGAACAATCAAAATAAGCTGACAATGGAAATAAGTTGTCAACTATTTTGAAATAAACAATATAAATTAGCTAATAACTATGTTTGAGAAACTCACATAGCGGTAGAATTGGAGGCGTATCAACAAGGACCCAAATGTCCATATTGTCTTGCTCGATTTTAGGATCACCAAGATCCATGGTGACAAGCATACCCTCATCAAAACCATACATCTTGCAAAGTGCTTTCCTTTTTTGCAACCAAAATGGGTTACGCTCTCAGAATTGTACAGCTTTACTTCAAAATCCACACCATGATGGGTGATTAGGTGAATTTTCTTTGTTTCGAAACTTTCATGGTCTTCAAAACCAATCCTCTCCAAGACATAGCGTCTTGCATGGCATGGGTTAAGCTAGTCGAATTGTAAAAGATGAAAAGTACACGTTGAAATATTTGAAGTCGTGCTTAATTACGAAAAAATAACACTTGTCATCGTTCTGTACCGTTTCAACATCAAAGGTCTCCTCCAGCTTAATGTTGAAGCGTCGATCTTCGTCCAGGTGAGGCCTGTCGCACAGACCTCGGTCGTCGTGGCACCAGTCGCACTCCCCCGGGAGACTTTCGTCGTCCGAGTATGACATTTCCTATGTTCATAATTCAAATATTAAACATATACAATCAAATATATGTACTAAAAAACCTAAGTTAGATCATTATTATTCATCACGGGTTGACTATCGGTCTGTCGAATCTTTTCTTAAAAACTCTCAGCTCACGTGGTGTATACATTCGACCGTTGGTGATGGTCGCTCCTCCTTTCATCCCCGAGTGCATTACACCAAAATGTCTAGCACACGGGAATGAAGGAGAAGCGACCCCCACGACAACAGTCGGGATTCTTCGTCCTCTCATATATATATGGTGGAACTCTCCCTCACTGATTCCTCTCTGACATTTGCGACCGTCGGTGATGGTAGCTCCTCCTTTCGTTCCCGAGTGCATTACACCAAATTTTCTAGCACACGGGAGCGAAGGAGCAGCTACCCCCACGACAACAGTCGGGATTTGTCGTCCTCTCATATATGGTGGAGACTCAATAGACTTAAAGTCAACCCGAAATATCGTTTAATTATCTTTCTAAAACCGGTTGATGGCTGGTCTCACCTCGAGGTCGGAGGGGGTCGGTGATGGGGACGATGGCGGGGATGATGGAGGGGGGCTCCTAGATTTCTGTGAAAACAAAAACCCTATAAGCTATCAACTAATCATATGCATACGCCTTGCATAGTGCTCTCCAATTTGAGTATTCAAAGTAGGAGTAGTTTTCCAATTTGAGCATTCAATAAGCAAAATCAAATCACAAAATAAAGTAGTATTCAAATGAGGATGCATTCAATTATAAGCAAAACTACATCATCTCCATGCATCCGTACATCATTGAATATTATCACTAATACACCTCAAATACTTATAGTACAGCTAGAACCATAGCGCCCGACGGGTATGGGCGCGGGCGGTGGACACCCAAAGAGAAGGAACCATCACAGGATCATAGCTCCAGTGAGATCCCTGAAGAACCTGCCAGGTATTGTCGAACCTGCCCTCCAACGCAACCATATAGCGACGGGCGTGCTCGTCCTCCTCGCTAACACAGTGACGTACCACCTCCGCGGTGTCCGGAAGCCTCGGCACCGTCACCGGCCCACGCGACCACCACCAAACAAGGATCGGGTCAACGACGAGCTAGCTCCTCACCAACCTACGCCCCCCGAAAGGTAGCACCTCCCAAGACCAGCCCGGCGGAGCCCAGTCCCGGGCATGGCCCCTCTGATCAAGCCGGCCTCCTCCGCCGAGTCGACGACGAGGATGCGGGATTGGCATCGTCGACGTTGATGTGGGAATAATTTCTTTAACTAAAAAAAGAAACCAGTTCTATTAATTTTCTTGCTAAAAATAAACTACTTCTATAGTAAAATAAACTAGTTTTATTAAATCAACTAGTTCAACTACTAAGCACTTACTATAAATAGAATAAAGTAGTACTTACTAAAAATAAACTAGTTTAACTAGTTCTATTATTTTTCTAACTAATTCTATTAAACACTTTCTCCTCTTATTCTATGAACAAAATTACAACAAAAAAATCATAAAAATTCTATGAACAAAATAAAAATTATATGAAAAAATTTACAAGAGAAAAAAATCATAAAAATTCTATGAAAAAAATTGACATATTCTTTGCATATATATGAACAAACAAACATTTCATTATTCAACAATAGTATCACAAAAAATCTATGAACAGAAAAAATTCTAACTTTTGCAGATTCATTTATGAACAAATTACAACAACTCAACTAACTACACATCCAAACTACACATCTAAATTAACTACACATCTAAAATTAGGAAAATTCATATGAGCTCGTACTGCGCAAGGGGGCGGCGATCGATGAGGAGGCAGGGCACGGGGGCGACGGTGAGGGGCGCGGCAATGGGCGACGAGGAGGCAGGGGGGCGCGGGGCGGCGACGACGTCTGGGCGGCGCGTGACGGCATCGGGGCGGCGCAGGACGGCATCGGAGGCAGGGGCGACGACGGCGACGGCGAGGCGCAGAGGGGCAGCCTGGCGACGTCGTCGGGGCGGGGAAAGACGATCTGGATGAAAAATTTCACAAATGCTAGTTATATAGACGAAGCATTGGTCCCGATTCGTGACACCAAGGCCTCTTTTCAGCAGCCCAAAGGGCGGGAAGCGGCGGCCTTTGTTCCCAATTGGTGGCACCAACCGGTACTAAAGGGTGGGCATCGGTCCCGGTTGGTGCCACGAACCGGTACCAATGCACCCCTTTAGTACCGGTTGGTACCACCAACCGGGACCAAAGGCCTTGTGCTGCTGTGACCGCGTCAAAAGTTTAGTCCCACCTCGCAAGTTGAGAGGGGCGCGCAGTGCCTTATAAGCCCCACTACCGCACCCCTCTCGAGCTCCTCTCTATTGCAGGCTTACGGGCCTAATTGTCACTGCTATGCCTGATGGGCCTACTTGGACTTCTGCGGGCCTGAATCCTGGCCCATCGATGGGTTTCTAGTCGTATTCACGCCGTGGTGGCCCAGTAGGTGGCATATTTTTTATTTTTTGCCTGTTTTTTTGTTTTTTTTTTGCTTTATTTATTTTGTTTTGTTTCTACTTACAACAAAAAACTTATTTATTTTAGTTGCATCAATTTTATATAATTTTAGTTTCAATAATACTAGAGGTTGCTTATAATGTTTTGAAGAGAAAATACTTTGATAATTTTAGTTTCATAAATTTTATTTATGTTATTAAAGTTTATTTTATTTTGTTTCTACTTGTATATTTTATTTAATTTTATATTATTTTGTTTCTAATTACTTATTTATTTTATTTGTTATTTTTCATTCACCATTTTTCATGCATTTACTGATTACTTTGAGCTATAAGACCCTAAAATTGAAAAGAATTTCAAATGAACTCTGAAAAGGTTGAAAGTTGGCATGGTATCATCATTTCATCCACATAGCATGTGCAAGAAAGTTTAGAGGGTTACGGCAAAAACTGAATGCACTTCATGTACAAAACAGACAATCTCTTTCGAAATATCAGGATTTAATACAGAAACTCGTCTGTTACAAAGGGATTTCATTTTTTAAAACTTATTTGAACTCCTGACTTTTTGTGTGTTGAAAATGCACCATTAAATCCACATCATCAAGTTTCAACCCTTTCTGACTTTATTTGTTATTTTTCATGCATTTACTCATTATTTTGAGCTATAAGACCCTAAAATTGAAAAGCATTTCAAATGAACTCTGAAAAGGTTGAAAGTTGGCATGGTATCATCATTTCATCCACATAGCATGTGCAAGAAAGTTGTGAGGGTTACGGCAAAAACTGGATGCACTTTGTGTACAAAACGGACAATCTCTTTCGAAGTGTCAGGATTTCATACGGAAGCTCGTCTGTTACAAAGGGATTTCATTTTTAAAACTTATTTGAAATCCTGACTTTTTTTGTGTTCAAAATGCACCATTCAAAGCAACATCATCAATTTTCAACCTTTTCTGACTTCATTTGTTATTTTTCATGCATTTACTGATTATTTTGAGCTATAAGACCCTAAAATTGAAAACCATTTCAAATGAACTCTGCAAAGGTTGAAAGTTGGCATGGTATCATCATTTCGTCACTACTAGGGAAAACCTTATACACAGAATCTTAGCAGCAGCGCGGTCTAAAAACAGGCGCTACTGCTAATTAGCAGTAGCGAGCTTCAGAAAAGAGCGCTACTAATGACTGAGTAGCAGTAGCGCTCTAGGTGAAAAGAGCGCTACTACTATAATTGCCACGGTGTTGCCTCCATGCTAGATATAGTAGTAGCGCCCTTCCCGTGGACGCGCTACTGCTAAAGAACTAAGTAGCAGCGGTTTTTCTCAAAACTCGTTACTGCTAAGTATCACCGCAACTAATTAAGTTTAGTCCCATACTGCTAAGCGAACAAGGTGTTTACCACCTTAAATATGTTGCTTCTCAACCTATCTCGAGCACTTGGTCTTCATTGAACTATATGTGTATGATTTGTGGTTGCAATATGAATCCTCGCCTGTACCTATATAGGTATAGTGAGGATTCATGTTGACTATTTAGATTATACACAAAAAGATCAATGATGACCAATGTATATTTTTGATGTTTTTACTAAACAAAAGAAATAACTGCTTCCATTAGCAGTAGCGGTTTTCTCTAAAACGCGCTATAAATAAGTTAGCTATAGCGTGTTTTCCGTACGAGCGCTACTGCTAGTTCGAGTTAACCACCCCCCGAATAAAAATTTCGCTAAGTCCTCCTTCCCCCCCTGGCCTGTTCCCCTACTCCTGTCGCCGCCGCCCGAGCCCGAGCGCATCTGCCCTCACCGCCGCCGCCGCCGCCCGCCCTCAACCTCACCGCCGCCGCTCTCGATCACACTGTCGCCGCCCTCGACCTCACCGCCGCCGCCCTCGACCGAGCCCGCCGCCCAGGACCGCCGCCTCCCGATCCCGAGCCCGCCCTCGCCGCCCCTCCGTCGCCGAGCACCTCCCCGCCACCGTCTCTCCCTCTGTAAGCCCCCACCCCTCCCCCACCCCCTCTCTCTTTGCTTAGTTAGTAGATGATTTTAGTAGTAGTAGTAGATGTTAATTTAGGGTTCATAGATAATGATTTTTAGAAGTAGTGGATATTAATTACTAGTAGTGATGGTAAACTAGTTGTATAATTAGCAGTAGTAGGTGTTAATTAGTAGTAGATGTAGTAGTTAGATGTTAATTAGTAGTAGTAGATGTGCTAGTTTCTTTCTATTTAAAGTTTATATTTAGTAAGAACAAGTTGAATTAATAGAACTAGTTTAGTTTTAGTTGAACTAGTATAGTAAGTAAATTAATAACTAGTTGAACTACTTCATTTTTAGAAAGAACTAGTTTTTTTTCTTTTTATACTAAGTTTATATTTAGTAAGAACTAGTTGAATTTATAGAACTAGTTTAGTTTTAGTTGAACTAGTTAAGTTTTAGTTGAACTAGTATAGTAAGTAAATTAATAACTAGTTGAACTACTTCATTTTTAGAAAGAACTAGTTTTTTTTATTTTTATACTAAGTTTATATTTAGTAAGAACTAGTTGAATTAATAGAACTAGTTGAATTAATAAAACTAGTTGAACATGCCATATTTGTTGTTATTTTTTAGTTTAAGCAATTATTTCATGTTTTGGTTATACCTCCGAGTGGCCTATGTTTTGCCGGAGTGTTGATTAATTTCCGTTCCGGCAAATTTCAGGCGCTCGAATGTCATTTTTAGCAAAGGTCATGCCGGATTTTTCCGTGAATTCTGGCATAACTTGTGCTAGAATATGTACAAGTTTAATCTTTGAATTATGAACGTAGGAAATGTCGTACTCGGACGACGACAGTCTCCCGAGGGAGTGCAGCTGGTGCCACAATGATCGAGGTATGTGCGACAGGTTCATTGAGCTGGATGAAGATCGGCGCTTCAGCATTAAGCTCGAGGAGACCTTCGATGTTGAAATGGTACGCAACAACGACAAGTGTTTTTTTCATAATTAAGCATGACTTCAACTATTTCAACGTCTAAGTTTCATCTTTTACAATTCGACTAGCTTATCCCATGCCATGCAAGACGCTATGTCTTGGAGAGGATGGGTTTTGAAGACCATAAAAATTATGAAACAAAGAAAATACACCTAAGGACCCATCATGATATCGATTTTGAAGTAAATCTGTACAATTCTCAGAGCGTAACCAATTTGGTTGCCAAAATTGGGAAGCACTTTGCAAAATGTATGGTTTTTATGAGGGTATGATTGTCACTATGGATCTTGGTAATCCTGACATCGAGCAAGACAATATGGACATTTGGGTCCTTGTTGATACACTTCCGATTCTACCGCAATGTGAGTTTCTCAAACATAGTTATTAACTAATTTATATTGTTTATTTCAAAATAGTTGACAGCTTATTTCCATTGACAGCTTATTTTGAATCTTCAAAGAATGTGCAGAAGATGGTAGACAAAACCCACTACACTGATGGCTCCGAATTAACTTATAAGGAGAAAAGTCATCTGATTGCTTATTGTACTTTTCTTGAGAATTACAATACCTATTATCGAACTCCTCAAATTATGGTGAATACGTGCCACTAGTGCACGTGTTGAACCGCGGTAACTTCAATGGAGATACCCTGGTAAGATTTTTTACTATTACGACATCCGTGCATCTTTTGCATACTTCTAAAACTAGTACATCATTGCTAACTATGAAGTTATTACTATGCTTTTCAACAGAAAATCCCGATGAATTGTGTGCCTCATCTGATGTATCAGAATGGCCGCCTTGCAGTTATGAACCTACAGCCAGGTCATTCTAAGGAGCTCACCTGTGCATATCGGATTTCTAAAAGCGGTGAACACATGCTAATCAAAGAATGGAAAAAATGTTTGGACATTCGCAAGGAGGTTCTTGGAAGTAACATTAAGCGAAAGGCAAGAATTGGAGACAGGATAATCTCCATTCTCCATAATGGAGAGTCAGGGGCTATCTTGTTTTTTGCTATTTTACCTTAGAGAATATAGTAGGTCCTAAGAGAATGAAGTAGGTCCTATGAGGTACAATATGTTTATTATGTGATACAATGTGTTAGAGTTGAAGATGTGAGGAGTACTTGTGATTACGACTAGTGACCAATGATATGATGATGATGATGATAAGTTGTTAATGATATGATGATGATAATATTTATTATATCATTGGGTGAAAGAACCGCAGATTAGTTTCAAGTGGATGGACATCCACTTGAAACTAGTCCACACGGTTCTTTCACCCCATGATGTAATAACTCATTATGATGTAAAAACAATTTCTAAATTCCTGTTGTATGAAAACTTGTGTAAAGGTGTACGAATACAACATGAAATAAAAAAGAAATAAAATACGAAATAATAGTAGCAGCGCGGGCAGGGAGAAGCGCTACTACTAATTACCAGTAGCGCTCCTCCTGGAACTCGCTACTACTAAGTCGATTTAGCAGTAGCGTGGGTGGAGGCACGCTACTGCTATTCGTTAGCTGTAGCGCCTTATCAGTAGCGCATAACCCCGCGCTACTGATAGGTCTAAAACCCGCGCTGCTGCTAGGCTTTTCCCTAGTAGTGCATCCACATAGCATGTGCAAGAAAGTTGAGAGGGTTACGGCAAGAACTGGATGCACTTCGTGTACAAAATGGACAATCTCTTTCGAAGTATCAGGATTTTATACGGAAACTCGTCTGTTAAAAAGGGATTTCAGTTTTTAAAACTTATTTGAACTCCTAACTTTTTGTGTGTTTAAAATGCACCATTCAAAGCCACATCATCAATTTTCAACCCTTTCTGACTTCATTTGTTATTTTTCATGCATTTACTGATTATTTTGAGCTATAAGATCCTAAAATGAAAACCATTTCAAATGAACTCCGAAAAGGTTAAAAGTTGGCATGGTATCATCATTTCATCCACATAGCATGTGCAAGAAAGTTAAGAGTGCTACGGCAAAAACTGGATGCAATTCGTGTACAAAACGGACAATCTCTTTCGAAGTATCAGGATTTCATATGAAAACTCATATGTTACGAAGGGATTTCATTTTTCAAAACATATTTGAACTCGTGACTTTTTGTGTGTTCAAAATGCACCATTTAAAGCCACATCATCAATTTTCAACCCTTTCTGACTTCATTTGTTATTTTTCATGCATTTACTGATTATTTTGAGCAATAAGACCCTAAAATTGAAAAGCATTTCAAATGAACTCTAAAAAGGTTGAAAGTTGGCATGGTATCATCATTTCATCCACATAGCATGTGCAAGAAAGTTGAGAGGGTTACGGCAAAAACTGGATGCACTTCGTGTACAAAACAGACAATCTCTTTCAAAGTGTCAGTATTTCATACGGAAAGTCGTCTGTTACAAAGGGATTTCACTTTTTAAAACTTATTTGAACTCCTGACTTTTATTGTGTTAAAAGGCACCATTTAAAGCCACATCATCAATTTTCAACCCTTTCTGACTTCATTTGTTATTTTTCATGCATTTACTAATTATTTTGAGCTATAAGACCCTAAAATTGAAAAGCATTTCAAATGAACTCTGGAAAGGTTGAAAGTTGACATGGTATCATCATTTCATCCACATAGCATGTGCAAGAAAGTTGAGAGGGTTACGGCAGAAACTGGATGCACTTCGTGTACAAAACGGACAAATCTCTTTCGAAGTGTCAGGATTTCATACGGAAACTCGTCTGTCACAAAGGGATTTCATTTTTTAAAACTATTTGAACTCCTGACTTTTTGTGTGTTCAAAATGCACCATTCAAAGCCACATCATCAATTTTCAACCCTTTCTGACTTCATTTGTTATTTTTCATGCATTTACTGATTATTTTGAGCTATAAGACCCCAAAATTAAAAAGCATTTCAAATGAACTCTAAAAAGGTTGAAAGTTTGCATGGTATAATCATTTCATCCACATAGCATGTGCAAGAAAGTTGAGAGGGTTACGGCAAAAACTGGATGCACTTCGTGTACAAAACGGACAATCTCTTTCGTAGTGTCAGGATTTCATACGAAAACTCGTCTGTTACAAAGGGATTTCATTTTTTTAAACTTATTTGAACTCCTGACTTTTTGTGTGTTCAAAATGCAGCATTCAAAGCCACATCATCAATTTTCAACCCTTTCTGACTTCATTTGTTATTTTTCATGCATTCACTGATTATTTTGAGCTATAAGACCCTAAAATTGAAAAGCATTTCAAATGAACTCTGAAAAGGTTGAAAGTTGGCATGGTATCATCATTTCATCCACATAGCATGTGCAAGAAAGTTGAGAGGGTTACGGCAAAAACTGGATGCACTTCGTGTACAAAACGGATAATCTCTTTCGAAGTATCAGGATTTCATACGGAAACTCGTCTGTTACAAAGGGATTTCAAATGAACTACAAAAAGATTGGAAGTTGACATGGTATCATCATAATAGTTGTGGAGAGAAAGCCTTCAGTTTTTCTTCGCTTGTGTCCTTTCCTTATTGCGCCGTAACCATGGATAATCTTCATCATTTATCAGGATGCTTGGGTCAGCCTTGACTTTGAAGGGAGGAATTTCATGAAACTTTTCATAATCATCGGACATGTCTGACTTGCCTTCCACTCCCACGTTGTCCCATTTTCCTGAAAGAACTATGTGGCGCTTTGGCTCATCGTATGATGTATTCGCTTCCTTATCTTTTCTTTTTCTTGGTTTGGTAGACATGTCCTTCACATAGATAACCTGTGCCCATCATTGGCTAGGACGAACGGTTCGTCAGTGTACCCAAGATTGTTCTGATCCACTGTTGTCATTCCGTACTGTGGGTCTACCTGTACCCCGCCTCCTCACAGATTGACCCATTTACACTTAAACAAAGGGACCTTAAAATCATGTTCGTAGTCAAGTTCCCATATGTCGACTATGTAACCATAATATGTGTCCTTTCCCCTCTCGGTTGCTGCATCAAAGCGGACACCGCTGTTTTGGTTGGTGCTCTTTTGATCTTGGGCGATCGTGTAAAATGTATTCTCATTTATTCATATCCTTTGTAAGTCAATACAGTCGAAGATGGTCCCCTGGACAACGAGTACAGCTCATCACAAACAGTGTTGTCACCTCTGAGACATCTTTCCAACCAACTGCTGAAAGTCCTGATGTGTTCACATGTAATCCAGTCGTCGCACTGCTCCGGGTGTTTGGAGTGCAGACTATTCTTGCATTCATCGACATACGGGGTCACCAAGGTAGGGTTCTGTAGAACTGTGTAGTGTGCTTGAGACCAAGAATATCCGTCCCTGCATATTATTGGGTCCCCTCCAAGCGTGCCTTTTCCAGTCAGTCTCCCCTCATACCGCGATTTAGGGAGACCTATCTTCTTAAGGCCAGGAATGATGTCAACTCTTTGTGGTGGTTTGGATGGAAAACAGTCGTGCGCCGTAAGAAGATATGCAGGGGAGGGAGCGTGAGCGAGCAGCTAAATTTGGGCGCGTGCATAGCCAACTTGCCACGGCTCCCTTCCTTATTTTTACCACCACCATCCCCTCGCTTTTACCACAGTGCAGGTGGCCAGCGTGTAGGTGGCAACTGGAGTGATATAAATACCGCCGGCGCTGTGTGCCGAGAGAGAGAGAGAGAGAGAGAGAGAGATGAGGCAATGGAGGGTGCTCCCTCTGGCGACGAGGTCGGGCATGGCGTGCTCCTGGAGGCGGAGTGGCAGCATGCACAGCCGCAGCCGCAGGAGGTACCTCTGTTCTCCTCCCTTCCTCCTCGTTCAAGTCATGGCGGTGGTGATGATGTCGCCTCTGCTGAGAGCTCTGCTGCCACGCCCGCGCTAGATGGTTGGATGGATGGTTGGTTGTGCCTACGCCGATGTAGACTCCTTGATTAATCTCTGGATTTGCGGCACAAGATGGTACACCACGCTACCGCTGCCGCCACGGTGGGCGAGCACTACCCTCCGGTGGAGGACGAGGAGGGAGGGCAGCTGGACGACGAGGTCGGCGGCGACCAGCATCAAGATGCCGAGGTCAGCATGGAGGGCGAGCAGGCCCTGCTCCACGGCATTCTCCCAGACACGGAGGGGCGGCACGAGGGCGCCGGGTGCCCACAGCCGCAGGTACCGCCACTACTCTTCTCCTCCCTTCCTCCTCGTTCAATTCAGGTGATGGCCCTGGTCGTGGTGATGCTACCACGCGTCCGTATGTGCTAGACGGAGGCTGATTGTGCTCTAGATTTGCAGGTTGACCCGCTCGCCCTCGCGCCCCAGCAGAACCAGCCCCTCGGCGAAGGTCAGGGCGACAGCGACGACGAGGTCGACCTGCAGCCGCTGCTGCCGCATCAGCCTGCCTTGGTAAGCATCTCATCTCATCTCCGCTCCTGCTCCTTCCTGGTGCCCATCTCATCTCGTCGCATGGGCAGCTAACATGGCGGCCACATGGTTGATTTGCTCGAACACGAGAAGGTCAGTGGCGGCCGTGCCAAACATGTTGCTCGGAGCCACCGATTGCCACCTTCCTCAACACGGGCATTTGGGTGTGCTACGGGGCGGTGTTGGAAGGCAAGAACATTTCACAATTTTATACAATTTGCTAGACGTCATGAATATTGTTAAAATGTCACAATTTTATACAAAATATTTATACTTATTTATGTTAACATGTATAGCCTTACAAAATTATATGATTCTCTTAGTTTCATTTTCTTAGTTATAACTCTAAAGTTTAAATTATGATATATTTTACAAATACTTGAACACCAATATTTCGTACAAATGATACACTAATCATTTTCCACGTTTGCTCAAACTTTCTTTGTTGTGTGTGTCACGATGCAGATTTTATAGTAGAGATTTCAAACATGCGCTCAAAAAATATCGTGGTAACATGTTCTAGTTGATGATTAGCCAAGAATATTTATGAAAACTTCTCGACTATAAGTGGAACCGTTGACATTGATTTTTTTTTACCGGTGTATTTTTGTCAAATATGTCTTGCAAGTTACCGTGTTTCACTAATAACTTGTCAAAATTAGCATGCCAAAATAATATAGATTAATTGCGTATTCTACAACGTCTGCACACATATGAATTTTTCATATGAGCCAGATTAATCAAACATAGAAATACGACATCCACATACATACATACATGTCATAGACATGACCTAGATATTCCCAGTGGCGAGCGCAGGAATAATTTCTAGGTGTGACGGAGTGTATGAACAAAAAAAAACCATGTATAATTCAACTATGGAAGTGCTCACTAGAATACTCGATAAATATTACTTGGTGTTCAACAAATAAAACCGAAATCAAAACTTAACTATTGGCACTCTAAATACCTCAGCTGATGAAGATTACATGGATGATTGAGTGCCAAAAAAACCATTTATATTACCTAGACCGGCATAAAAATGACCTATAAAACATAAACACCAGAGATAAATCATGAATTAGTAACTAGTAGGATATAATGATAGAAACAACATTATGCAAGTGAAGATAGTTAGAAAGAATACATACCCATAATGAAGATTTACTCTCATTAAGTAGAACGTGGCAATGGCATTCTTCTACCTTCATGTTGAAATTATTTCTTAATTTCAGCAAGATCAAGTCCTTTAAATATCTCTCTCTCGATGTAGCACACCATGAAGTCATCAAGCCAACCATTGGACATCTTGCTGCGCAAATCAGTCTTGATGATCTTCATTGCTGAGAAGGCCCTTTCAACCGATGCCGTTGCCACCGGTAGAAGCAACCCCAACTCAATAAGGCGATAAACCAGAGGGAACATAATATTTCTTTCAAGTTCAAACATTTTCTTGGCTAGGCTTGCAAGATCATAACAAACTCAAAAGTCATCATGTCTTCTCATGTGGTTGATGAACAACTGGAGCTCGGTTTTCATACGCTTACGGTCATCATTGGAGAAATCTGCATCATAGATGTCTGTAAGCTTAGCAACTTTGTCCAAATCAAACTTGGAAAATGAGTCTCTTGGGTCAAGACAAGCAAATCCACATAGCAGTTCTGAAGCCATGTCATTAAAGCGATGATCCAGCTCTGTGGTGATAGCATCTATCGCTGCATAGAAGGTATCAACACGAAAAATATGTTCTTGAGTAACATTATTTCTCCCTCCTTTTCTTGATCGGCCGAATCTCGGTACAGCTTCATCCATATTTGGAACCGGAATATCATTAACATTACAAAAGATCTTGACATCTTCAAAGAGTGGTTCCCAACCATGGTTCCTCAAGTTGGCCAAGGAAGACCTCACATCTGTAACCAAAGACATGGCTTGAACAATATTCTGATCCTTCCGTTGGAGGAGAAGTGACAACTGATTTGTAATGCGAAGGATTTGCAACATCAACTTCATGATGAACACAAAGCTAAAAGACTCCATTATCTGCACCAAACCTCCTGCCCTAGATGGATTACGCTCATCCTCATGCACAATAGCTAACACTTGTATAACTGCATCCCACATCGATTCTATACGAACTAGTGTTTCATAATGAGAGCCCCATCTTGTATCTCCTGGTCTAGCCAATGATGTTTCTTGGTTTTTCCCTCTTCCTGAGAAAATTTCTCCACTCTCTAACTTAGCCAACAGATTTATGCGTTGCTTATCAAGCAATATATCCTTCCTCTTGCAAGACGAACCAGCGGCATTCACAATCAAGGCCACATATTCAAAGAAATCCTCAATGGAAGAACAACATCTTGAGAAAGCAACAACTACTAGTTGCAATCGGTGGGCGAAACAATGCATATAGAAAGCATATGGGTTTTCATCTCGGACAAGTTTTTGAACACTATTGAATTCTCCCCTCATATTAGATGCTCCATCATACCCTTGCCCTCGTAAATTTACAATAAGTAGCCCATTCTTACCAAGAACCTCAACCAATGCTTTCTTTAGTGCTTCTGTTGTTGTCTCCTTGACATGCTTGATACCCAAAAATCTTTCAATAACTTCTCCCTTGCTCATATACCTGTAAGGCATAGAAGAAATAATACAATTAGGTAATTAGAAAAAAAGACGATTACCAGGCAAAAGATGGAACACATAATAAAGTAACCAATTACTTACCTCACAACCAAGGCCATTTGTTCTTTTACTGATATATCACGAGATTCATCAATAAGAACCGAAAAAAGATTATCCCCCATCTCTTGTTTTATTGCTCTTCGGACCCCATCTGCACAACTTTTGGCAAGTGCTTTTTGAATTTTTGAAGAAATCATTTGTGCATTTCCTGGGCATAGCTCATCAAACGCAATTCTCACTTCCTCCTTTCTTGCTTTGTACCAATCAAGCATCTCTAGAAAATTACCTTTATTTAAGGAAAGGGCAGATTCATTGTGTCCACGAAATGGTTCACCTTGCAATGCAAGAAAACTTACAATCCCCAAAGATGTTTCCAAACGGGTCTCGTACTTGATTAATGATTCTTTGTTATAGACTGTAACCTTACGCTTCAGACTTGAGCTTTGATTTTTAAAATCTTCATATGCTGTCCTTGATTGATTGTGGATACTCCTGGGGCCACCAACATGAAGAGGAAATGCCTTGTATGCATTCTTCCAAGTACTGTAGCCATCTTTGGTGAAGGTAGTATGACCAAATTTTTCATCCACCGGATCTTGTCTAAAAAGAAAACAATAAAAGCAATAGACTGCATTCTTTTCCACGCTATATTCCAACCAAGGATTTTTTTCATACCATGCTTCACAAAAGGCCCTGTCAAAATGATCACGTTCGTACGTATGACCGACCGGTCGAGTTGGACCCTTTGCCACATAAGCCAATCTAACTTCATCTCTAATGTTGGGATGAAAATTATTAATTGGAATACGAAGCCCGGGATCAGGCTGGATGTGGTCAGGATGCAACTCCTCAATGAACTTGCCTTCTCCCCCGTCTCTAGCTATTGGTTCATTCTCAATATAATTTTCGCCTTCATTCTCTTCCTCTTGAACAGATGCTGAAACTTCAATCCGCACATTCTCTTGATGCGCACGCTCTTCTCGTCGTTCAGCGACTACTTCCAAAGTTGGAGCTGGGCTCGAGGTGCTAGTGCCACTGGCTTTGGCAAAAATACTCTTTAAATCTGTATAAGAGAACACAAGAGAAACTAATTGGAGGTTGGAGCAATACCAATAGGATAATTAAATAAATGTTCAAGCAAGTAACCTGAGTACATACATGACACAATTGAAATGATGTGATCAAGGGGAAGAACTGAAGAAGTACAACTAAATTATACCTTTCATTACATACTTAATCCTCTTCTTCGGCGGCGTCATCTGCAAACCCTGCGGACTCGCCGAGTCGCGGCCGCCGCCTTGCTGATCTCGGAGCCTGTCGCTGCCTTGCCTGTCGCCGCCTTCGCGCCCACGGTGTCCGGTGGTTGATTGCCGGCTGCCCGCTGCCATGCGTCCGTGCGGCCGTGCCCTAGCCTCTAAAGCGCCGCTGCGCCGCCTCCGTCTTGCGAGAAAGTAGCAACGAACGACTCGTATTCTCGTCTCGTAGAGTCATAGTCTGCCTAGCAGTAGAGTCATAGTCGTGAAAATGTGATCGATCGTCTGTGTCCTTCAGCCCATAGCCCATGGGCACGGCCCGTCATTCAATCGGCAGTAACCAAGCCCAATAGGAGGCACGCGCACGCCCCACTAACTGAAAAATACGCCAGGCTAATACACTAGTATATATACGTATTTGCACGGCAGCTTAGGTATGGCATTCTCCAAACCACGCCATATAGCTAGCTTCGCCCCTGGATATTCCCATGTACTTGCCAGAGTTGGCATAAAGAGAAGAAAAAGAGAAGAGCGGCAACCTATACTATCTCATGCGCCTACTGATTTTCTTGTTCGCTCCCTTCGCCAGGCTCTCTCACCCGCTCGCTCACTCTTGATTTTTTTTTTTGAATAGTGCTACATGTCAGCCACTAGATCTTTTTAGAAGATCCGTCACATCGGCAGCTCTTAGATGTGGCGTAATCAGTGCGGCCCAGCCCCATCCTCACCATTGCAACAAAAATAGTGTTGCAGAACCCTTTGTAACATAGCTCAGGTTGGAGAAACATTTGCAACAAGGCTATGTTGCAGATTTTCTTAAATTTCTTCACCTTTTTCAAACAAATATGATTTTGTGGAATGAGTTTCGCAACAAGGATTTTTCGCAATGAAAGATGATGTCGCGGCAGCAGCACCAATGTTGCCCTACCCGTTTATGACAAGAGTCTCGTTGCGAACCTTCAATGTCAGCAGCAACTCGTCATTGTCTTGCAGCAAGGACAATAGCCATCGCCTTGCAGCACCGAGACATCTGCAGTAGCGAAAACCAATGAGACCCTGGGAGCAGCATTTATCCACCATGGAGGAGAACGTTCTCTTCTTCACGCTTAGGGTGGGGAACGCGGGCCCGTAGGGCGGAGTTCATGGCGGCGCTCAACACGACGCACAGAACACGGTCGTGTCACGGATCATGTCGTCTACCAAGTGGCTGTGGCGCGTGAAGAGGCTGCTCGACATGGAGCCGAAGAGGTGCATGCGCTCCACGCTCGCAACGATCCACAGCAACGCCGACAAGATCGTCTGTGAGCGCAGGGTGAGAGAGACGGCTGGGTTGGCGCGCAGTGACGACGTTCTGTCGCGCTTGGCCGCCGCCGGCGAGCACAGTGACGAGAGCCTCCGCGACGTGGTCACCAACTTCATCCTCGCCGGCCGTGACACGACCTCGTCCGCGCTGACCTGGTTCTTCTGGTTACTGTCCACGAGACCCGACGTGGAAGACAAGATCATGTGCGAGGTCCACGCGTCTGGCCAAGGTGCGTCGACCTTCACCTTGGAGGAGCTGCGCGAAATGCACTACCTCCGTGCGGCCATCACCGAGTCCATGCAGCTGTACCCACCGGTGGCCGCCGACGTGCACAGCTGCAAGGAGGACGATTTCCTTCCGGACAGCACTTTCGTCGGGAAAGGGTGGCTGGTGACAACTGGGGGAAGAGGACTGCGAGGAGTTCCAGCCGGAGAGGTGGCTGGACGAGGAGGGCGTGTTCCGGCCGGTGGCTGGACGAAGAGGGCGTGTTCCACGCGGGGCCGAGGATGTGCCTCGGCAAGGACATGGCCTAGCCACAAATGAAGTCTGTGGCGGCGTGCGTGCTCCAGAGGTTCAGCCTTCGGTACGTCGGCGGTGACGGGCATCCACCGCTCATAATGTCGATGACGCTTCGGATGGGAAGCGGCTTGACCATGCAGGTGACGAACAGGGGAGGCTAGCCTCTGCTTGGCTTGGAGAGTAGGCTTGTTCCATCACAAATCACAATAGCGAGCTCACTAGTCTCCATCCCATTTCTTTCTGCTTGGCTTGGTTCCGGAAATAAATCTTCAGCTAGTGTAGTGTAAAAAAACGTTCTTATATTATGAGACGGAGGGAGTAGCTAGTAGTAGTGGGTACCCACGCCACGTATTGCAAGGTTAAATCGTGACTTGCAATTAATCCATGCATGTGCGTGGGAAGCATCTGTTCTTGTATCCATTTTTAGTTTTTTCAAGGATTCATGTATCCGTTGTTATTATGTGTATATCCAGGGAAATAAGATTATATATGGTGCATCGATATTTACTGCTTTGTGCTATGTGGTTGAAATGTTATCTACATCTAGCTATTATATACGAATAAAGCACAGTACGGAAGAAAATAGAGATATTTATTCTATCTACCTATTTGTCTGTCTACCTATCTATCTATCTTCTAGGATTATTATATACTGAATGCAAAATATGAAAGAAAATAGAGAGATACTCGTGAGCAAACGTCTAATCCTAAATCCATTTTCTTCCGTATTTTATGAACATAGTGTGCTTCATGCTAGACAATTGTGTCAAGATGGAATACAAAGGTGAAAAAACAATCCCAAAATCCTATCAATATAATTTGTTTCATGCTAGACAATTGTGTCAAGAATGTTCCTATCCTAATTTAGGCGTGTCGGGCTGCGCCGATCCCAAGCTGCCCCATTGGCTACCTATGGCAATGTCTATTGTTCGTAAAATATCATGCTATTTTCTTAGAAATTATCTTGGGTGTGTTTTTCAACAACATCTTTTTCTCGGGTCAAAGTTACCATGGTACTTAGGTTATCAAGTATGTGGTGGAATGTTACCATGCCATTTACACAAAAATTATTGGAGCTATGTTTAAAAAAAAACTAGTCAAAATTATAGTAATGTTTGTGCATGATGTGCGTATGTTATCATGTTATTTGCACATAAGTTACTGGGTATGGTTTTTAATAACTTTTATCCCGGGGGCCAAAAGTTACAGCGGTGTCTATATCTAAGTTATCAGGTCTGCAATGTATATATTACCATGCTATTTACATAGAACTTACCGGGGGTATATTTTCATCAACTTTTATCCGGAGACAAAAATTTACCGGGGTGTTTGTACGCCAGTTATCAGCTCTGTTGTATGTATATTATCATGCTATCTACACTAGTTATCGGGTGTGTATTTGAACAAGTTTTTCACCTGGTAAATGTTACCTTGGTGTCGATACATAAGTTATCAGGTCTACGATGCATATATTATCATGCTGTTTACACAGAAGTTATCAGGATATGTTTTCAACAACTTTTATCTGGAGGAAAAAAGTTACTGCGGTGTTTGTACGTGAATTATCAGCTCCGTTGTACGTATATTATCGTGCTATATAGACAAAAGTTATTGGGGTGTGTAATTCAACAACTTTTTTCACCGGGTAAAAGTAACCATGGTCCCTATAGGAAAGTTATCAGGTCTGCGGTGCGTATATTGCTATACTATTTACAGAGAAGTTATCGGGTGTACGTTTTTCAACAACTTCTCTCTCCTAAGTCAAAAGTCATCATGGTGTTTGTACATAACTTATGAGATTTGTGATGCGTATATTACCATGGTATTTATACATTAATTATCGGAGGTATGTTTCTTCAATAACTTTTATCTCTATGTTAATTGTTAATTGTTGTTAGTTGGGCCAACTTGCTTACTAAGCGACCATGGTTCAAATCCCATGTTACACTTGTATTTTTGTCTCCCAAAAATATATTCATGTACGAGTCCCTCACCATCACAAATTTCTACTTTTCTAAGAAAATCGGTCTTTCCAAGATAACCGGACGTGAAACGTGACAAAAATCTGACAAAGGACCAACCAATGGTCTTGCAGAGAAAAACGTGGAAACGAACAGAAAAATGCAGATGCCAACATTTGGACAATGCCATGGTGTGACCATGGTTTGATCAATGGTAAGTTTTGGTTGATACAACTACGATTATATATAGTTTAGATTTGTACGGATTCTTGTGCTAGCCTATTAGGCAGTGTAGCTAGAACTCACGATGCTAGTGCTGAGTTTGATTCTCAGCTTTGCATCATTTTTTGGCTGAAAAACAAGCTGTGCGCGACACACCTTTGGGCCCACCATGAAAACAGTGAACCCGTGTTGATAGGAAATAATCTACGCCTACCCAGCGCAGTCCGCCACGATTTGCCCGCGCGCCCAGCTCAGTCCACCGCGCAAAACGCGCACGTCGTTCACAGCCGTCGGATCCATATCAAATGGTCCCTGGGCTGTTTGGATCTAAAACGAAATTGAGGTGGTTCTTAAAATAGCTTTCTCATGTACTAAATGCATAATATGAAAGAAAATAGAGAGATATGTTAGAAATTCCCAGAAAAATTAGAAATATCCTGCCATTAATTTGGTTTACCCGTATAATTAAGTAACTTTTGATGGTTCAGATTAAAAAGCTATTCTCGTGAGCCAACGTCTAATCCTAAATCCATTTAAGGCCCACCAAGAAACCTTCCTATGTGCAAGACTTGGTGGTAAAGTGTGGACGTGTAAACTGTAAACCATTGATACCAGTTATCGAGTAGGACATCAACCATAAAACTACCAGCAAAGTGATCACGGCTCGTGGAGGCAATTTACTATCAAAAGTAAGTGATTTTATTGACCATGTTATGTGTCGTTGGGATGAAGAGTTGGTTTCGCAAACATTCTGGCAAGTTGATGTGGTGCGGATCCTTGCAATTTTGTTGCCTAGATTTGATATGTCGGAGTTCATAGCATGGAACTTGTGCAAAAACGGGAGATTCTCAGTGAGATCGGCATACATTGTCGAATGGCAGAACCAATATGGACACAAAATATCAGGAGCAAATATAGTCGGACCATCAAGGAATTCACCAATACGGGGGACGATCAGGAGCATAAGGTGTCCTGCCAAGGTTAAAATTTTCCTCTGCCGAACTTTGTTTGGATCGCTACCATGTTGGGTGACTTTGGCTAAAAAATATATAAAACTCAGTGGGCCATGTCCTACATGTGGAATCAGAGTGGAGGATACCAAGCACATGATATTCACTTGTGCAAAAGCTAAAGAGGTATGACAGTTACTAGGTTTGGAATTTGCTATTGATAAAGCATGCAGTGTGGATCATGCGGGAGAAACCGTACTAGAATATTTATTGGTACAAGGAACTGAAGAATGTGTGTTCCTCGGTCTAGGAAATTCAATGGAAGAAACTTCCATTGGTTCCTTGTATTAATGGTGGGAGAGAAGAAAGTTAGTGCATATTGAAAAGGTCCAGGAACCTAACTTCGTAGCAATGGCAATCAGAGCTTTGGTTCCTAACTATACTTCGGGTGTAACCGCTTAGAGGTGATCTCCGACAACATCGAGGTGATAGAGACAATCAAGAATGCAAGTCGTTCTTTCGGTCTATTTGTGGCAGTATTTGACGAAATATATCACCTTGCATTTGATTTCCCGCATATTATTTTTGAGCATGCTCCTAGAGAGACTAATTGTGCTGCCCATGATTTAGCCAAACTAGTTAGAAGCAAGGTATGGGCGGGTGAATGGAAGATCCACCAGTAGAGATTGCTGATATTCTTGTAAAAAATAATAAGGTGATCACCTTGCGACAAAGAGTACTTTTATGTCCAAAAAAAAGATCAACCATAAAAGAACATCGAGTGGGACTTCCAAGTCTAGTAGTTTGAGTACCGTTTGTTTTCCTACACCCAGAAAAATGTCATACCTTTCCGACCTTCCCAGATAAAAAAGTTCGCCAACAAGCTAAGAATACGGTCCAGCTATTCCAAGTTCCAAGTTTTTTCTAGATTGACAAGGAATATTATCAAATGAATGCTACTCCTCAAAGAAAAATATTTATGAAATGAAAGCTACTTCGCTAATCCGTAAATCCGCGAGTTACTAAGTTCTTACTGAGTACGATTTCTTGCTTCTGGGGTATTTTGAAAGAAAAATTCCTTAAATCTGATTTTGAAGCTTCAAAAGATTATGAAAAACAATACACATGTACATAGAGATGTAGAAATGTTCATGATACAATATTTTCTGGTGCAATTCCTTGCTCCTGGACTTTTTAAAATTATGGACTTCTACAATTAATAGTGCATGTGCCAGAAATACATAAATTTGTGTGTATCTAACACCATAACCTATTAGTTTCAAAAGAAAAACACCATAACCTATTTCATCATGAAAATTTATGTAAACGTAGTCATACATCACTATATATGTCATTATTGTTTTCATATTTATTTTAGAACATGAAAAATCTCAATTTGGCATTTCTCAAAAAATCTGGATCCAAAAGATATTTCTTCTTACTCCATTTTCGTTTTTGGGGATTGAACCAAAAGTAGCTAGCTTGACAAGCTAAAATATAATCCAGGCTACAAATGACACAAAGCTAATCTGCAACATCAATAATATCCTGATTGTTGGATATATAATTAATAACTAGGATTTAGCAAGAGATGACAACTCATATATACAAACAATCTTGTTTGAAAGCTATCCATTGATGGGGTCCAAACAGAATACAAAGGTGAAAAATAATCCCAAAATATTATCAATATAGTTTGTTCCATACTAGACAATTTTATCAAGAATGTTCCTATCATAACTTCACAAGGACATGTTAGGAGAAAGACAACCTAAGCTGAATTGTACTTTGGGGGTAGTTGGAGCAAGTTAAGGAAAAATCGTAGAGGAGTATATAAATAAATTATTTTAATAATTGCTATATATATATATATATATATATATGATGGTTATATAGAAAGATCCTGATCAAACTAGTTTAACTTTGATAATTGCATACAATCAGAGCAATGAAAAATAACATTTGTAATTAATGTTAAAGAATAATTTCTTGTTAAAAATATTTTCTAATTTTGTTGGTGCCAGCTCTAAGAATAGTTAATATTATTTTAAAGGATCATACGCACAGATTTGGGGGGTCCTCATTATTTTAAAAGATCATAGTACGTCTCTTGTGGCTATTGCTTCGATGTAATATAATTATATTATTTCAACCATAGTTGACAGATTTTCATAACTATGTATAAACCCTTTTTGACTATTGCCCCAGCGGGCCTTAATTATTGTTTGAACCACAAAATATAGAGTTTAATAATTGTATAACTAATAAAACATGACCAGTAATTTGAATTTTAACCGCACGTGGTGACCTAACTTGACATGGAAACTACCAGAAAAGTTCACATTGTAATATCACATGTGTAGGACACGAATTGTGTATGAATAGTTTAGTAGTGATAATATGTCTAGAAATTCATAATAATGGTGGTTTGCACCAACATAGATTTGGCATAAATATATAGACCACACAAGTGATATATCATTTGGCAAAATATTTGTGGTGCTTTTAGAATATTGGTACCTGACATGGTGTAAGCTTGTGGGAAACACAAAAATATATTTCTCGACCAGTTTCAACACATTAAAGATGAAGCCTTGTATTTGCGAGGGCCACTATGCTAGTTATATAATAGAAACACAATACTGAGTTGTTTTCTAAAAACTACATTAATCCACATCATCAAAAATATTTGACGTTAAATATATTTGTGCCCAAGATTTAGCACTAGAAGTTTATTTTTTTTCAGAAAACGTAACTAGGAGTTGACCGACACTTTGCAAAAGAATTGACCAAAAAAGGTTGATGGTAGAAGTCCATGTCATGTAGTAAGGTGGAACAAACTTTTTTTCTTTCCGAAATACAGTTAGCCATCTGTTGTGTGGACACAAAATTATTCTCTTATTGCATGACATGCTATGAAAAAATAGTGCAGCCGTTCGAATCTGCTATGGCGATGCTATATCACGCTGTAGAGAACGACTGTAGATTAAATTCATTTAGTAAGACATTACTTAGAATGCTATAGTGTGCTATTAGAGGTGCTATAGCGTGCTATTTCTCTCATTGACAAGTACTGCCAACACAGGACTTCAAAATACTACAGATTAAGGCTTAGTTCCATGGTTCTGTCCATCACTCTTTTCCTAAAATCCAAAATGATATGTTTTCCTACACAACTTCTTGCTGAGGGCCAATGGCAATGCAAAGGCTTGTTCAACTTAGGTACCAGAAAAATGCACATAGCATGCCAAGGGTTTGAAGCAATGTTGCTTTAAAGTTGTAGCCTAATTTTACAACTTTCGTGCCTGGTTAGCAAAATGCTAAATAAGATCCACACTGCAGGTTGGTTAATTGCTGCAGAAAAGCACCCTACGCAAGATTTTGTGATAAACGTGTAGTCTCAAACAACTTAGATGGTGCAGAGAGTTGTGCTGATTGTAGTGTGGTAATCTCATTTTATTTATTATCTGTAGCACTACCACTTTGGTCGAAGATCAACTCAAGTTTACTCTCCAAAGACTTAGGCAACTCGTAAACTCTAATGCATTTTTTCAACAAACAAGAGGTGAAGGTTGTAGCAGCTTTTGGTATCAAATCGACAAATTGTTTACTTGAACATAAAATAATCCATTTTTAATCTTGTATGACAAACAGAGGAAAATGGATTTCAACTGCCATAGTAAATACCCATGATTATACTTTCAAGGATTCATCTGTATAACCTCCTACAGATACACAATTCATCTTCAAGCTCCCCCAGTAGGAGCATAGACGGTTGTAGTCAGCTGATTAACTCTAGTGGTCAAGGTCTACATCTATATGATTTCCACAAACAAAAATATTGAGAACAATCCCAATAAGCTCAGCTCCACCCATCTTTAGTTTGGCTGATGCACTATTGTCCACCATCATATTTGCTTTGGTTTTATCCCACAACAAAGACCAATTACCGCAAGGTATCGTTTTGAAATGAATGTCTCTTTATGTTTACAATTTTTATAGCACAAACATATTCCTCCAGCACATACTGCTGGCGGGACTACTCGATGGCCGCCTATAGTTCCCGCGCAAACTGCACGTAGGGGCAGGGTTGGGCTTGGGCGCGAGGTTGGCGGCGCCGAGGGCTTCGTTGGTGTGGGTGCCTGGCTACTTAGGTTTTTTATTAGCCATGGTGAGACGAGGTGCGAGCAAGGGACTGAGGGCACCAATGTGACATCGTCGTCGGGTGGACGCAGCAAATGACCATCGTCGATGAGTCTGTAGCAGGTAGGTGAGGAGGCCAGCATGCTGGATGAAACCATGGCGGTGCGTGGAAGAAGACGACACGGAGAGGCATGGACACACGGTTATGATTGTCCACCCATGTGCCACAGTGCGAATATCATACACCGTCGATTATGGTGAACTAGGTGCGCCACTTTGCACACGATAAACTCAGAGGAAATGTGAGTACTGTTTTCCTTCATCACACACAATTCATTTATTTAAGTTGTTTGCCTGAAGACGCATATGATTCCCTCCGTAAAAAGGAGTACGGTGACGCAAGTCATCACACATGTTTTGGACAATCAAAATATGCGCATGGTATCCCACACGGCTCTTTTTTTTTTCTCTACTCCTAATGGAGCAGTTGGTAGTCTCGCTTCCAGGTTTTTTTTCGTCCCACCTCCCATGGTTTTTTTGGTAACTCATCCCACCTCACATTGAGCCGCCAAGAACCGAAAAAATCGCGTACCGAAGCCCCCACCCGCCCCCACGCACTCCAGGGCCTAACCTCCGATCGCACCCAAGACAATCCAGCGAAAAAGAACCTACGAAAATTAACCAGTGAAAAAAAACCTAATGGAGGAGTTGGTAGTCCGGTACGGTTTATTTTCAACACTTTCCTAATGACAAAAGGTCACGGATCTAACTTTCCTACCTTAGCCAAATTAACGAATCTCTCTCATTAATGTAATTTGCTTTAGGAAACAAATAATAGATTCTTTCCTACCTTAGCCAAATCGGATCTCTCTCATTAATGCAATTTGCTTTAGCAAACAAATAATAGATTTTCAGGAAACAAATAATCTCTAATCTCTAATCTCTATCTCTAATCTCTAATTCTCTAACAATAATAATAATAATAATAATAATAATAATAATAATAATAATAATATAATCTCTACTCCTAATGGACGACTTGGTGAATAGTCTGCGCGGTTTATTTTCGCTGGTTTTTTTCATCATTCCCCCACCCCATCGAACGATACCTCCACCAGTCGATACCACCCCACCGATTTTTCCTCTCCCCTGCAAAACCGATGGACATAAAACCAAGGAGAAAAACAACACACACACAAAAAACCACGCTTTCCTAATCTACCCCTCACCACGCTTTCCTAATCTACCCCTCACTACACTTTCCTAATGTATCTATCTAATCTAATCAATCTATCAATTTATATTCAAAACAGATCTTTCCCTTGCACGCTTTCCTTCATTGTTTGGGTGAGGAGAGAAAAAAAAATCAATCAATCTATATTCAAAACAGATCTTTCCTTGGCGTGTCAATCAATCAATCTAAACTGATCTTATATGATTACTACAAATCAATGTGTACTTGTAAAGAAGGAGTCCTACGTCGTTTCCTTCGTTCGCTCACAACTCCCCTCGATCTCTCGTACGATCTTCCTCTCCTCACCTCCCACCGATTTTTTAATTCCTGTAAAAACCGGTGAAGAAAACCCCTAAAAAAATCATCTCTTTCATCATAATAGATTCTTTCCTACCTTAGCCAAATCAACGGATCTCTCTCATTAATGCAATTTGCTTTAGCAAACAAATAATAGATTTTTTTCCTACCTTAGCCAAATCAACGGATCTCTCTTATTAATGCAATTTGTTTAGGAAACAAATAATAGATTTTCAGGAAACAAATAATCTCTAATCTCTAATCTCTATCTCTAATCTCTAATTCTCTAACAATAATAATAATAATAATAATAATAATAATAATAATAATAATATAATAATAATAATAATAATAATAATAATAATAATAATAATCTCTACTTGGTGAATAGTCTGCGCGGTTTATTTTCGCTGGTTTTTTTCATCATTCCCCCACCCCATCGAATGATACCTCCACCAGTCGATACCACCCCACTGATTTTTCCTCTCCCCTGCAAAACCGATGGACATAAAACCAAGGAGAAAAACAACACACACAAAAAAACCACGCTTTCCAAATCTACCCCTCACCACGCTTTCCTAATGTATCTATCTAATCTAATCAATCTATCAATTTATATTCAAAACAGATCTTTCCCTTGCACGCTTTCCTTCATTGTTTGGGTGAGGAGAGAAAAAAAAAATCAATCAATCTATATTCAAAACAGATCTTTCCTTGGCGTGTCAATCAATCAATCTAAACTGATCTTATATGATTACTACAAATCAATGTGTACTTGTAAAGAAGGAGTCCCTACGTCGTTTCCTTGGTTCGCTCACAACTCCCCTCGATCTCTCGTACGATCTTCCTCTCCTCACCTCCCACCGATTTTTTAATTCCTGTAAAAACCGGTGAAGAAAACCCCTAAAAAAATCATCTCTTTCATCATATCCCTTCGTTGGTCTTTGTCCACCCGTCCCGCAAGAAAAAAAAAACAAGCGATCAAACTTCCCCAATCTCACGCAAGACGAGATCCGCAACCGCAAGGCGATTAGGGTTCCTACCCGCCGCCGACCAATCCTCCCATCGATCGCCTCCGGCCAAGAGAACCCTCGGACGACATCTGCTGCTCGTGTACGTGCGATTCCCAAGCAATGCCGCCCTGTCCTGATTGTCCCTTCCGGTCTCTGTCTCGACGATCTCCACCACCACCATGACACCGGATCCAAGCCGGCCCGTCGCCACCGGCATGCCTTACCGCAAGGTCATCGTGCGGATGATAGTATGATACCGAGGGGCAGTCAGAGTGCCAGATGCGGGCGTCCATCAAGGGTGTGGTAGACGAGGACCGAGGTTGCGACCTGACGTTATCTCCTACTCCGGATCCAGGGTGAGAATCTTGTGTCTTTCCTCTTCTTCTCTGGTGACTATGGTTTGAAGATTTGGGACCAGGCAGCTGGCCTTGGCAGGGGTGACATTGCAAGAACCGAAGCAGATGCAGTAGAGAGGCAAAGGCGACCGTTTCACTCCGTTATGAAATCTTGTTTCTGATTCTTGGATCCTGTGTAGTAGAGAAGCAGAACTCAGCGACGGGTATTCCTTTGGATACATTATGAGGTTGTTTCTTCTTTGTTTACTGACAACAAGAATTGACAGCCTTTTTCTTTTGCACTTTGTCTGTCTTAATCACCTAGCTTACCTGGATTCAAGAGTATGATGGGTTTTTTTTAGAGAGGAATAGAGGATGACTGTTGGTTGTTGTACGCTGAAGGTCGTATATATTATTTGTTTGCCTCCAACGAAGCTGCAGGTCTGATCCAAGCAAGCAAGTTTGTTCTTATCTGATCCTAAAACAAATATCATGACAGAATAACGTATAAGAAATGCAGTGTACCAAACTACCAATATATACAAGTGCATAAGTTATTCTCCTAGCTTTTACATGCTGGGCCATTGTTAGAAACTATTCCTGTAAGCATACGCTTTTGTACAGTTTTGTTTGCTAATTCCTATGTATTAGCTTTGACTTTCTTCAGCTGACGTTAATTACTTTGATCCTTTTCAGTATGCTGAAGGTTGAAAATGAGGCTGTCACTGCTGAAGATTGGCACCAGCACGGGTGTCGTTCGGCTTCGCTGCTTGATTCGGCAAGGTCCTCGCGCTCTTCTTCAAGGAGGACTTTGCACTCAAGGTAGGGGCCATCTACAAAGCCGCCTGCCCGCTCTACGATGGCGCACTGCAAGAACGCCTCGGTCATCACCTGAATCTCATGGAGCGTGTTGCAGGCTGTGGAACGAGCTCCGCGAGGTTCGTATGTTGATGTTTGTGCTCAAAATTTTGACAATTCCACTCGAATATCACTTCTCCAGTGTATGTATATATGCAATCGACTGCAATCTGTAAGTACAAGCTCCGGGAGAGCACCGTGGCCTCTGCTATCCGTGACACGAGATAGGTCCCTTCCCTGACGTAGGCAATAGCCCCATCCCTTGCTGATACGGATAAAGACACAAGAATCCTTTTATTGGTATGTATTTTTAGATTGCTTACCCCAGTGGTTTCTTTTCTTCATGTGAACAAACGATGTATCTGACCAGATTCCCCTCTCAAGCATGTACCCGATTGGTTGGAACGTGGAAACATCACAAATTCACATGTGAGTACGCCGGAGAGAACAAGGTCAAGGCCATGTCCAGAAGCAAGCGTAGCAAGGCATCCGGCAAGGATGCTGCTTGCGGATGATATCGCACGGAGGGGCTGCTGCCTCCACTGGGTGGTCGGCTGGTGGTCAAGCCATCGCCGGCGCCGGTGTCAAAGCTGTTGTACCACTTCCCCATCGCAGGGTTCGATGCCAAGGCGGCGTACTCATTTCACGTTCCTTGTCGCGCCCCAGGGACAACGAGTTGTTGTTCATCACCTTTACTATGCCCGGCGCAACACCTGGAGGTGCTGACGCCCACATCGTGCCATAGCCTCACCATCATGTACGATGCTAAAGAGGGGCTCAGGTGCAGCCCGGCTGTGGTTCGACAGTACGCTTGAACACTAAGGCCGTGAGGCTAATCAGCGGGATGCACGGGCCCCATGAGTAGCAGGACATGAGGTGTACACTACTGGAGGCAGATGCTGCTGGAAGGCTGTTGGCCGGCGGCAGCCCGAGCGGTGCCCTTAGGATGCGCAGGTCTGTGGCCAACACTAGCCAAACAAGTACATCTCTGATCTCTCTCTTTTGCTAGCTATCTCTTCTACTAAACATCTATTGTTATTTGGATGACTGGATGACTGGATGCACAACCACATAGGTTGTTCGACGCATGCTCTAACATGTGATGATTGATTTTATGCATCTTCTGTGAGCACTTGCTAAAATAATTAATACATTGGAATGCTTCGAATCCAAATGTATAAGTTTACTTGAACGACGTAGTTGATTGGACTTTGGAGTGCATATTTGGTTGATTCCAACATTAATTTTAGTGAACTAGCTGGGCATCATTTCAACTGCTATAGTTGTGATAAAATTATAGTGAACTTATCAACCAAAACAAACTATAGTTAATTTTAAGGTTAAAAGGTCATCATCTTGTAGATTAGAGATGGAGCTTTTCTATGCTAAGTACTTGCTGAAATGCATTTTACCTTAATTTTTATTTAATTCATCTTATTTCAGAGTGAACACGGTAGAGTTTAGAGTTTTCCTTCGAATTTGAGGCATATTGAAGTAGGACTTGGACGCCATCGAGGAATCGTAAAGGCGATCAGCCAAATATGCTCTACTGATGACAAGGATGCTGGAGTGGCAGTAGAGCCACTCGCCACGGGCTTCCAACATTGGCAGTCGCACCACCACGTCTCTCTTGTCGCCTTCTTGCTGATCTTCAGCCCCATAGCAATTTTTTTATATTTTAAGGACCACGGGCATTTGGATCGCTAGCTATAACTTTTATTGTACTGTACTAATTGCTATGATAAAATCCATGTCATTGTACTGTACTAATTAGTACTCTACTATAAAGATGATAATCACATCAATCTAAGTTTACCGGGTGGTGCTTCTTTATATATATTCAGAGAAAAGTAATAGATTTCCCTTGTAGATTTATTATTCGTAATAGGAATGATAGCATTTTTCAGAACAGATTTAGAGAAGTAATAGATTTTCTGTTGTAGATTTATATTTCCTTTTGCGGAGTTGCAACAGTAACACACAATCGTATGCTACCAGCTGGAACAATGATGAAAAGGCTAGGAAGGAGTAGGAACTAACTTCATTTATATAAAAAAGGAAGGTTAGATTTTGCAACAGTAGCATGCAAACATATATAAAAGGGATGGTAGCATTTTTCAGAACAGTACTAATTCCAGAACTATTGACTAGCAAATCAAGTGGGTAGGCATCTGAAAAGTCAGTGGACTAAAGATGTGCAAAGGGTTGTATTACACCATGTTTTAGAAAAGATGTCTCTCTTTTGCTATCTTGATAGCTTGAAACAAGTATATTACCTCAAGACCTTGATTTCTATTATGACAACCAAAGTATTGCTACCTTTATTGTCTTATGACAATGGCCTGTTGGTAAAGAAAAGAAAGTGATCTAAGTATTTCCATGGAACAAACTACTACTTTATTCATTTCCATTCATGGAAAATGTCATTAGCAAAGATAAAGTTTAATGTTCGCTTATGAATATTAAAGTTAGTTTTAGTTCCAATTTTTAATTTGGTATCATGCATATTAACGTAAGCCTGGTTGGTTCAATCGATTTGAATTCAGTTTTAATTCCAATTTTGAATTTTGTATCATGAATATTAACAGCCGACTTACATTGAAGACCCCAACGGAGTTGGAGGTAGATCGGGTATAGAGAGATAAAAAGATAAAAAAAATACATATGTATCCTAGAGAGGCGAGGGTTAAAAATATACTCCCTCCATTCCAATGAATAAGGCACACATGCTTCTTAAATCCAACTTTGACCATAAATTAAATTTTTGCAACTTAAAAATTATACCACTGAAAACTTCTTTTCAATATGAATTAAACAGTATAATTGTTATCAAATATAATCCGCATTTGGTTGGTATAATTTATCATCAAAGTTGATTTTTGAAGTGCGTGCGTGCCTTATTCATTGGATGGAGGGACTGCATCTTACGAGAGGGGGGAGCAAGGTGCAAGTTGCCTTTGGGATGAAAATTTCTATTCATCACTTGCTCACTTGGAACATGAGTTAGTGGACTTTGTGACAAGAGTGAAGGTTGAGAGTGAGCGGGATGAGGGTTGGGGTTAGTCTGTTTAGTTACAACTCACTTAGAACACGAATTAGTAATTTTGTGTCAAAAGTGGTGGTCGAGAGTGAGCATGAGTTAGTGGACTTTGTGACAAGAGTGAAGGTTGAGAGTGAGCGGGATGAGCGTTGGGGTTAGTCTGTTTAGTTACAACTCACTTAGAACACGAATTAGTAGATTTTGTGTCAAAAGTGGCGGTCGAGAGTGAGCATGATGAGGGTTGGGGTTGGTTAAGTTAATGCTAACTGAGCGGAATAATTTTTCTACTTTAGAAAATGTGGCAAATTGCATTTCATTAGAGATGGCTTTGCAGCAAATTGCATGAGCAAGCGGTTCATATTTTTTTCCATCAAGTTGTATAAGTTTTTGGTTAAGATAGAAGGGTAAATGTTAGCAGGCATTTTTTTGTTACGATAGAAGGGTAAATGTATTGGTCGGTTGCTTCAAGAGTTAATAATGAACACAGTAGCGTATCAGTTGCATCTTGCATGCCCAATAATGGATATCATATTTTTATTTCGTGGTAATGCACGACATTCAACATTATGTTACAACGTGACAATGACTCAGGAGATACTAGACTTGCCTTCTTGGCTCGAGGGGTGTCACAGCGACGCATCCCTCCTCCCCCTTGATGACAATGGTGGATCAACACAAACGCCGAGGGGGTGGGGGTGCTGGAGGATAGTGGTGGAGAGTGGGGCGGTTGGTGGGGGACTCCTCCTTGACGCTTCATGGGGAGGTACGGTGTGAAGGAGAGAGGGCTCCATAGCGATGGTGAGATGGGCACCATCCGGTCTTAAAGGATAGAGCTCCAATGAGAAAAGTTTGATGGGAAACCGAGAAGGAAGAGGGGGGTCCAGCAAGAAAAGGGAACGATAGGTCGTTGGGTGGTTTTTTTGTGTTGGGACCGTGTGTTGGAGATAACATGACAGATAGTCCAAACAACCACATTTTTCACCCACACACCAACTAAATTTGGGGGAGACCGGACTGTCTAGACGGATGAATTTTGGGAAGCCCATTGGGCATTTGTTTGACGCCCAAACATATGAGAAAGAAATGTAGTCCGTAGCAACGCACGGGCAAATTTATTTGTTGGCCCCTGGCAACGCACGGGCAGTCTACTAGTCAACCATAGGTTATGTGTTTATCAACATACATAGCGAAAGGATTTGCAAGCAAGAAGTCTTGCTTTCCCAAGCTCATCTTTCCCTAATAATAATATATAATATATAATATATAATATATAATATATAATATATAATAATAATAATAATAATAATCTATCCCTAATAATAATAAAGCACGGGTTGACTCCGTGGGTTCACCGTCACAATACGCTTTCTTTCATAAATTTACGTTTTCAGTTTTTTTTCTTTAATACATCTATATTTATTTACCATATCCAAGGTGGTACTAATCTATCTATATATATCCTGGTTGCTTTGTTGTTTTCCCCCGCCGATCCGGGAGCCCCTCGCCGCCCCGCCGCCTTCGCGCTCGGCCTCGCCACAGGCTGCCGCGCCGCCGGACCTCCACGCCTCGTACCCCTCTCCCTACTCTCCCTCTTCTCCGTTTCTTTCCCCTCTGTTTCTCTCTCACACACACAAGGACTGCCTCTCCCCTTCTTCTACAGGAGCAGCCATGGCCAACGACTAACGCCACCTCGCCCGGATTAGGCCGGAATCAACCTCCTGCAGCCGGATCCGCGCCATCCCGACCTCGCCGGCCTTCCTTCCCGTCTTCATCGCGATCCATCACCGGGCTCGAAGACAATCCCATTATCTAGCAGCAACCGCTGCCGCCGCCAGCAGCAGCAGCAACAGGCGCGGCCGAGATCGGCGGAGACGAGGGAGCACGCGCTCCCCGACTTCTGCCTCCACCCCATCTGCGCGCACGTTCGCCATCACAGGCGCCGGCGGCTACCGCGCCCAGGAGGTGCTGGACACATGGCAGCCCACGCTGAAGGCGGACGTCTACTCCTTGGGAGTGCTCCTACTGGAGCTCCTCACCTGCAAGTCCCCGACACACGCATCCATGCAGGACGGCGTCGGCGGCGCGCTCGACCTGTCGTGCAGTCGGTGGTGCGCGAGGAGTGGACGGCTGAAGTGTTTGACGTGGAGCTCGTGCGGCTGGGCACCCGCAGAGCTATGGGCATAGAGGCAGCAACTCAAAACTCCATGGTTTGCACACAGCAGCACAACGCCACGGTCTGCATGCGGCATGACCAGCTCCACTCAGGAACCCGGTTACCTCACCAACCAGATCAAGTGTCTCTCTGATTTGATTTTGGGTCAGTTTATTTCAGATTTTCTTTATTTTTCAGCTGGGTTCAGTTTCACATTCACCATACTGTTTGAGATCGTTGGTGAGGGACTACTACGGCGAGCTCGGCCAGAGCAAAGATGCCGGCAGGGCGAGATCAAGAACAGGAATTGAATGGTATGGCTCAGTACTATTGGGCTTGGCATTATTTTTCCAGCGAATTGTGTGTTTCTCTGAGATGAATTAAGTGCACCAAATATATGCATCTAAATTATTGTAATCTTTATCGTTATCCATTAGTCTAAAAATTGATGTTCAAAACTGTCTTCCGAGAGTAGTTTTAGTTGGTAAAAGTTTCAGGCACCAAATACACAAGAATTATACTCCCTCTGTATCATAATAGATGTCGTTCTAGCAGCTCAACTCATTATGGTATAGAGGGAGTTTTTGCTAAATGAGAGGCATAAGCATGATCAGTTAAGCTGATTCAGTTTTATGCTTAGAAACTAAATCACCTTCCACTCATTATTAGTGGTAATGGTTGTTTCCGTGTTTTTGTCTTATCAAATATGTGCCTAGGCCTCTATGTTAACCAATTCCAAAAGCATGCCTGAAAAAAAATATTGCTTGGATTTTTGAAGTTGTTCCCAGTGGAATGCTGGTTATAGATGCGACGCGCCGAGCTCCCGTAGCCGCAGCAGAGGAGCCGGAACTTGCAGCAACATCTACGACACCCTCCCAACGACCTGCAGGTAGGCCATGTCGTAGACGATGGCCCGACGACAACCACCAGGTATGCCCCTCTGCTCCTTGCCCTTCACGCTGGAATCAACAAGGCCACATAATCTTCAGTGTTTCACAATTATGGTCTGCTTCATGTTCTCTGATCAGATTGTAATATGATAATTATTTATATGTAGAAATATTGAGTTTTTTTTAGGGAATGTTGATGATTTCTGCCGGAGATTATGTTTCTACTTAATCATCAAACAAGGTGTTCGCTGGACGCAAGTATAACCTATCAAGTAAGGTGTTCGTGCAGTAGGTTACATCTTACACATTTTTTTCTGGTGAACTATTATCTACTCGACGATAAATTATGGCTAACATGCATTTAATTATACTGTTGTCCGAAGGTGTATTCAAATGGCAATACAAGTTATGGCTACAATGCTGCCAACGGCTACTACGACGTCTTTATGGCTTCTGGAATATTGAACAACAGGTTAGTGAAACAATAGTGAAAGGTTTTCTAAGATAATCCTATATCTCTAGAACTAAAAACCAATTAATAATGTTGAATGGCATTACTAACTTTATATTTTGTTTGTCCTGCACAAATTTAGCACCTTCTGAGGTGTTGCCAAGAGCATGTTGTTGAACATGGAGGGTTAGAGCTAAGAAATACTTGCAGGCTGCCAATGTATTAATGGTTAGGCATTTTTGGATTTGTCATGTTTACATGTTTACCAGGATAACCATAGCGGCTTCATTGCATCATACCCGAAACTGAGATCTTTGGGACGGTGCCAGGTGCTACTAGACCAGTAGATACAATTAATGATTATCTGTCCAGGCGGCTCTCACATCATCCTATGCTAGCTCCTCGACTTGGACAACAACAATTGTTTATCAAGTCTACTCAGCCATCGCCATGTGATTGTTAGTAAATCAAGCATTCTTTTCAAGAATATTGTTCCAAGTACGTGAGAATAATGTCCCGGGTTCAAGAAAATAGTAATTATCCATGTCAATTTTTAAAATATAAGATGCGTCTTTGGATATAATTGCTCAAGGTAGCTGAATAAAACTTGCAATCACCATAACTCAGTCTCGATGTGCAACTTTTAGATGGAGTTAATAGTTTGTTACTTATTGGAGTAGCCATTTTCACTTACACAGTAGAAAGTAAGTGGAATGTGAAATCAACTGTTAAATTTGCTTTGTGTGCTTCTACTAAAGATGGAAAGTGAGAGATATTGCTACCTTGGTTCCATACAAGACTTATTAGTCGGCTTGAACCCCTTCTTTTTCTTGCTAATTTGGACAGAACTCCAAGCTCTTCAGACGCCCATAAATCCTCCTCTCTCATCCGAGGATTGCAAGGAATCCTTGGTTGTTATACCCTAACCTCCCTATGTAATTCTTGGGTTCTCTATGCTAGGTGTGCGTCCTGTTGGTGCTGCTGCATGGGTCGCGGGGGAGGATGATCCAAAGTTCCTGTGGTGGAGGGTGGAATTGCTCTAGCGGGAGAAGGGCAGATGTGTCTTGCATTACTGCTGGGACGTCGCGGGCGTGTCTCACATCGCAGCCATGGTGGGGTTGTTTACACACAATTGGCAGTCCTGCCCATGGTTTTCACTTTCAGTGAGATTTCGGTGAAATTCACTGAATTTCAGTAATTTCAGCAGACACTGAAATATTACGTTTCGGCCAAAATATTTTAGCAATTTCAATATAGCACAACAATTCCAATATTTTTCAATTTTTTTTAAATTTTTTCAAATTTTTAATTGAATTCAAGTGAATATTTCGGTCATTTGGCTGAAATGGAAACTGAAATCACTGAAATACACTGAATTTCAGTGATTTCGGTTGGTGCTGAAATTTTTCTCAAACTGAAATTGAAAACCATGGTCCTACCTAAGACTTGGGGGCTACATATGGGCGAGTGAGATTTTTTTCCTCCCGTTGCAACGCACGGGCATCTGTGCTAGTAATAATAATAATAATAATAATAAAGCACGGATTGACTTTGTCGGGTTCACCATCACAATACGCTTCTACCCGTAAGTTTACGCTTTCACTTTGAATTTAAAACGTGTATGCGAGGTGGTACTAAAAAACTGTTCATTGGTCGCGTACGTCAATTCGTATAAGTCGCCGTTTCGTCCCTCCGGCTCGCTCGACTGGGCCGTGTTGATCGTTCCTGTCAACCGCGTGATGGGGCCTGGTCAAAAGGAAAAAGAAATGCAAAAAATACTTCACGTGAGTTTCAAACCCACGACCAAGGCCCCGGGGATGCAGCCGCAGATGCTGATCATCTCCTGCGGGGGCACGCGGAAGCTGCTGAACCAGGAGGAGGTGGCGGCGGCGGCGACAGAGCTCGGGTTCAACGTGACGGTGGCGGAGGCAGGGGCGTTCGTGGCGCTGGTGAACGCGGCGGACGTGCTGCTGGCGGTGCACAGGGCCGGGCTGACGAACCAGATCTTCCAGCCGACGCAGGCGGTGGTGCTGCAGATCGTGCCGTGGGGGAACATGGACTGGATGGCCACCAACTTCTACGGGCAGCCGGCGCGGGACATGCAGCTCCGGTACGTGGAGTACTATGTCGACGAGGAGGAGACGAGCCTCAAGGACAAGTACCCGAGGGAGCACCTGGTGTTCAGCGACCCCAAGGCGCTGCACAAGCAGGGGTGGCAGGCGCTCGCCGAGACAATCATGAAGCAGGACGTGAAGGTGAACCTCGCCAGGTTCCGCCCCTTCCTGCTCCAGGCCATCGACAACCTGCAGGAGTAGCGGCGGCGGCGCCGTCGTCTCTGTTGTCATCCCCGGCTCATACGTACACATGAAAAACTGATGCGTACAAACCTAGCCGACCGTCGTGGACACCGGTTAATCCTATTTGGTGATTGTAGGAAAGTGACGATCTTTCAAGCCAACAACCAGGGGCATGAGTTCACGTCTTCAGGTATGTATATGCACATGATCGTGTAAAGTAGATGTTTATACATCTCCTGCCCAGTTTGATATTTGGTCTCTCATACTAGGAGTCGTTAATAAGCTTCAACTAATGAGATGGAACGATATTGCTTTCTGGGCAGCGCTAGGCATCTGACTACTGATGCCCAGCCTCCCATCAAACCATTCATGAGCCCTACGATTAATCTAATCTGATGCGTTCGCTGCCCCCTTTAAAACGAGCTTGGGTAGTTATTTCTCGTACGTACAGAATCCAGCCTACATAAATTGCTTCGACAAATCATGCACTTTAGTGGGCCGGCCGTTAAGTGGGCCTCTAATTACATGTAATTATTTGGCGATATGCAACCTTCGATTTAGTACCATGCCACTTACAGATTTTAGGTAGGTTGCTCTAGAAAGCGAAACTTTTAACCAACACCAAATCTGCATCAGATGCACGTGCTTCTACCTCTGTTTGTAATTCATTTATGTTTGCGTTGATTGGTGAATTTGCTTATGCGGTGAATATCTTCTTCGATTTATTTGAATCTTTTTCCTATCTAAGATTATATTATGTTTCAGAAACATCACAATCTTGCTCTCATCGACCATAGTAATGGAGAATTGCTTCAAATATGCTTCCGTCAGAAATGAAAAATTATTTCACATGTATCAGTAGCATCACGATCTTGCTTCCACTGACTAGAGAATTGCTTCGAACCTTCTTCCATTAAAAATGAAAAATAATCCATATGTTTCGGAAGCATCACGATATTGCTTCCATCGACAAGACGACTGTTTCAAATCTTCTTCTGTCAAAAAAGAAAAATATTCCACATGTTTTGGAAGCATGACGATCTTGCTTCTATCGACTAGAGAATTGCTTCGAACCTTCTTCTCTTAAAAAGGAAAAATAATCCACATGTTTTGGAAGCATCACGATCTTGCTTCCATCGACAAGACGATTGTTTCAAACCTTCTTCTATCAGAAAAGAAAAATACACATGTTTTGGAAGCATCACGATCTTGTCTCCATGGACTAGAGAATTGCTCCCAATAAAATGTTATTTTGCTTCCATTATAGAGAAACATATTTCATCATAATTACACATGGTTCATATGAATTCTTGGTTAGTTTACAAAGAGAGAAAAAGGTCTACTGCCAAGTAAAGTCAAATTGCTTCCATACATCGAATTTCGCTAATTCAAATGTGACCTAGGCATCGTGGTTGAAGGCGTGATCCACGACGCGGGCAGGTAGAAGCTGGGGTGCCCCTGCCGAAGCCCCTTGATCTTGTTTGCCATGCCGTCCTTGATATTGTATTCCCTGACAGCCCCGAAGCAACTGAGTCGTGGAGGAAGTAAGACGGTGACAAATCTGCATCCAAGTAAGAGTATCAATTGTTTGCATCGTGCAGTTTTGAACTGTGAAATTAACAAGAAATAATACAAATCAATAGATAGTGCAGCAGGATTGTTGGCCTTTCTGAGACATGCATTATGGCCATGAGATATGGGAACGGGAGACGAGGAAGGTCGCTGATGTGCAGCCTCGTTGAACCGGTGGTGGAGGCAACAGTGGTGGCCGGCATCTAGCAATTTATCAGATTGGATCTGCCGCTTGCCGGAGTGGTCACGGCGGCTGCCTTTGCGGAGGATGCGAACTGCTACAACCACCTCGTGCTGATCTGAACGACGAACCACTGCTCCAATCCCTAAGCAGTGCATGTCGCGGAAGTATGGAGATGGACATGGGCGTGGCCAGAATGACAGGGAAGCGACCAATTATGGATCTGTTTTGGTTTCCCCACTAATCGTGGGTGCATGATTAACGGGCTAGTTGGCACCTTCCTTCCGTGATTAATGGGTGTGTGGGAGTGGGGAGCGAGGGAGAGCTTCTCAGCCATGCGATGGAAGCCGAATCGAGGGTATAGGATTGGTCTGATGATGGGAAACAATCAGACGTATGAGGGGAAGTGTTTCCCTTGCTTTTTTAAGCAGTTAATCACAGGAAGAAACTGTTTTGTGACTATCGGCGTCGAATAGAAACGAATAACGTATCGATACTGGGAAAATGGATAATCAGGTGTCTCTAACAGGTGCTAGCATATATTGTTTGCATCTCAAGATGATCCGGTACACAGATTTCATTCTCGACGGTACGATGATCTTAATAGATCAGTAACCTGTATGAGAAACAATATGTTTGTTATTTTGATTATCATGATGATCGTCACTTTGTCAGGTACCAATGTATCTTTTGGACGTTGTATGTTTGTTATTTTGTCAGTATTATATATATTCTTGAACTTTATTATTCCTGACTACGATACATATAAATTCACTCGGTACAAAAATAGTGGTCTTGAAAATTTTGAGCACGCTATTGCCTGGGTTGATGATAGCTGAACAACTTTGTTGCCACTGCTTGCAACCATGCCATTGACCTCCCTCGGGGTCGCCCTTCTCAACTGTAATCTCTGCTTGCGCAAGTTAAGCTCCTCCTTAGCAACGGCCCATCTCGATGGTGGCCTTCTATAAAAGCACTAAACCCTACCACAAAGCCGGCTCTGTATCCCATTATTTTTTGGTTTTCTTCTGTTGCAACGCACGGGAGCATTACAGGTCCATGAATTATAAGTTGTGGGGAAGGGAGACCCGCGAAGCAGTGGGGCCGAAATTTGACAAATATATATATATTTCAATCGAAATGTACTTTTCGCCCCAGGCCAAAATGGCCAAAATTTAGCCAAAATAATGATAGTTAAAAGGAAGGAGGATTGTGTGATCAAGAAATAAGGAAGGATTCAAACGGGTAAGATCCTTAAAAAGGAAGGATTGTATAAGGCTACTTAAATAAGAAGGAAGTTTGATTGTCGTTTGAATATTTATAGAACATTGCTTTGGAGGGAAAGAAAATAGAAATGCGGCTCAAATATTTGACATTTTTATGTTGTATTTGTATATTAATTAATGAGTTATTTCTTTAAGAGCTTAGATTTATGATTGTGCTTGCCTGTTTGAAATATCAATTAATACTAGGAGCATTACAGGCCCATGAACTATAAGTTGTGGGGAAGGGTGACTCGCAAAGTGATGTGGCCGAAATTTCACCAAAATATATATTTTTCGGCCGAAAGGTTTCGGTACTTTCCGTCCCAGGCGAAAATGGCCAAAATTTAGCTGAAATCCGTTTTTTAACCAAAAATCAAAACACAGCTCCCGTTGCAACGCACGAGCATTTGTGCTAGTATTATTAAATGACCTCAGATCGTACGGGTGGTCTGAAAGGAAAATATACTATTTCAGACCCGTACTCTTATCATCTGATAGTTAAGTCGTCGTGCGATCGCCATTATTACCTAGTACACGTACCTGTATGTACGAGCAGTGCTGGCCAGCAATGCTATTCACTAACAATGGACTTATCGTACTTCGTTAAATATTCTTATATGAAAATCCATTTGTTGTAGCATGATTATGTTTAGCGATGAACATTAGGGGGACACATATGGTCAATATATATGCTGTTTTTTTGGAAATGTCACAAGAATCAAATAAAATATAATTGAAGATGTTTACCGCACAAGAGCTAATATTATGTCAAATAAATATCGCTTGTGCGGTAAAATATATATATTTAGATTCTATAGCCACCGGTAAGGCCAGCGGGGGCAACCCGTGTGGTTGTCGTTTGGGGGAAACCTGTGCGGCAAGCGTCACTGGTGAGGCCGGCGGGGCGGCGCACTAGGATGCTGCAACCATAGAGCGTCGACGGCAGGAGTTGCAACTGGTCGACGGGGGTATTGCAACCGGTTGATGGTGGAACTGCAACCGAAATTTATGACAGGTGGAGTTTCTTCGGCAAGCACCATGTGGGTAGCTCTGCGATGTGGCTGGGTGCGAGTGGCCGGCAATTGTTGCCCTCGCTAGAGCTGCCCACATGGACGGACGATTCGCGCGGTGGAGAGGCAAGGGGATTTTTCCTTTTTTTTTTGCGTGCAAAGTTATGTACGGAAGAGACAAAGCTGTGCAAGATCAGATGTCCCTGGGTATCGGGCGCCTGCTAGGCGATGGGACCAAATTTGGGCCAGCCAGCCGGTGCGTAAGGTCGCCTATTATTTAATGATGATAAACTTTCTAAAAGAAATTTAGTGATGATAAATCGTGCGAAAGCTAGACTTCTCTAACTTTTTTTTGCATGGTAGACTTCTCTAACTTGATAGTTATATCTAACGCATGCTATCAGTAGCTCAATACACGATCCCCACAAAAAAAAATTAAGTAGCTCAATGTACGAGAAGTACTGTTGCTAGTCTGTTGCATTTAGGCCAGCACCGCTCGTATACTAGCTAGGTCTTAATAGTGAAGACTAGAGGACAACCATCACGTGATCCCACCAAACGTACGGCTCCGAGAAGATTATATTTTCCTTTTTTCTTTCTGAATGGTCGTAAATTTCCGTAGGATGTGAGGTTAATTAATGATGATAAATGCGGAAATTCTCTAACTTTAGTTAATCTAACATATGCAATCGGTAGCTCAATCTACGACCCCCCCCCCCCCCCAGTAGCTCAATGTACGATGACATGCCAGTACCGCTCATCCTACCAAACGTATGTGTACGGAGGGATGTAAACCAGTCCCGTTTAGTCCCGTTTAAACGGACTAAGGATCTAACAGTATAATATTTTATTTGTTTTTCGGGGAGAAATGAACAACGAAACACGGCGCATGAACGCATGTATGCCACGAGACGTGCCATCGTGAGTCAATGGCGGCAGGTTTCCAGCATTCGTGCCTCCGATCTCCAAGCAGTCCAATCTCCAAGCACTGGACGCTGGACGCGCGCACGTTGCCGACCGGCCTTGATCGCCGTGCGTCTCCCTCCACCGTTAGATGTCAGTCCACATCGCGTTTCATCGAGCGCGTGATACCAATACAGATCCGACAAATCCGGGGTACATTAGTAGAAAAGGGGGCAATTGTCCAGGCTGGGTCAGCCCATTAGTTCCGATTCAGTCTAGAATAAAGGGTGAGGGCATGTCACGTGGAGGCCCATCTGTCCCGGTTCTGGTTTGAACCGGGACTAAAGGGTGAGGGCATTAGTAACGACCCTTTAGTCCCGGTTCAAGAACCAGGACTAAAGGCCCTTATGAACCGGGACAAAAGGCCGGTTTTCTACTAGTGGTAATGCGATATTACCCTTCCTATTCATACTACCTCCGTCATGTTTTATTAGTCTCCATCATATTTAGTGCTGTGTTATGACCAAAATTATAATAACTAATAGAATATAAGTTATACATAGCAAAAGTAATAACATACAAAACTATGTTCAAATACGAAACCAAAGATATAATTTGTCCTGACATGCATTACCATTTTATTAATTAAATCTACGGTCAAAGTTTAGCATAAAATACAAAGAGGACCAATAAATCAAGACATAGGTATTAGCTTGCATTGTAAACCTTTGATGACATTTTATTTATTTTCAGTACAACCTGTTACGACGTACTTGAGAAAGTATGCATATCCTGTTGTTTTGATGTTTATAATATGGGAGTAACCTAAGAAACAATCGCCTAGAAATGAAGTTTGACTTGATTTCTTCATCCCTCAGCGGAGCACGGCATGTTCTTACACCAGTCGAACCTTTTTCTATAGAATTATGGAAAGCCCAAGTGGTTGCAGTTGTACCTGTACCGCAAGAATAAGAAAACTTGCTATTCACTCAGTTTATCTTCCCGCCCACCCCCGTGCATCTCCATTAATTGGGCTTCCATGGCTCTCATGGGTTGTAGTGGGGTTGGGCGGCCGCCGCCAGCACAGATTGACGCGAGGCCACTGGTGGTCGTATGCCATTCGACGGGAAAGACCACATCAACCACGGCCTACAGTCAAGAGAGCTCACCAGAAGGTCACCCCGCGCCGCCCACAGTCGTCCAGGAGCCAGAGCCGGAAGGTCCAGATCGGATCTTAGCCACACACCATGACATCCAGATCTCATGAAGCCGCCATGCCGCCACCGTGCCGCCAACACAGGTCACCACCGCTGGCACAAATGCCTGACGCCGCGCCACCGACCCACGCAAGCACGGCGCTGCCGCTTGCAGACATCGTCCCGTGCTGCCTGGGAGGTACAAGCGAAGGGTGTAGGGTTGGGCGGTGGCGAGGAGATCCCCCTGTCGCTTGTGGGAGTGACACGGCACGTATGAAGTATCAAGCCGTAAACTAACCAATGTTCCAAGAAATAAACTAATATATTCTTACATATCTTCTCCCATGCACAAGAAGCTAGCATTCTTTTCCCTACTTGGGTCAAACATTTGTACACCGACTGTTTTATTTCTTAAAAACACAGGAGAGGCATTCTTACTTTTGCTTTCCCAGCTTCAACAAGTTCCTCCCGATGTCCCACTTCCTCCTTAGACTAGCCACAATGGGTAGTAACATAGAGTAGTAACATGCCAATGTTACTAGTCTATGTTACTACCTCTATAGTGGGGAGTAACATATATGTTGTAACATGCAACATTTCATTTATTATGTCATAAACTCATCTTACCTTGATATGTGTGATGTTACTCATACTACTAGTAACTAGCTATGTTACCATATGTCTCTTTTTCTTCATTTATTGCTTGCCACATCATCTATTTTATCTAGATATGTGTGATGTTACTACCTATGTTACTTCCACTGTGGGTAGTCTTACTATTCATCATCATTTCACCACGTCTAACACTTCAGATGTATGAGCTAACCAAGTGAATTTTCTTAAAATCATGAACTATAAATAATTCTGCCCAAATTTTAATGGCAATAACATTGTTTTAATGAAATTAATAGCAAATGACAATCCAATCATCTCGCATACTATGACCCAAGTATACTATATTATTGAATTTTGCATCCTATCGAAGTCAACCTTCGTTAATAACTTTGTCCTGAATACTAAGTATAACTCAATTATGCCAGTCTAGAACATCCAGTTGTCCAACAGAATAAAAAGCTACACACATCCTTCAGTCGTATACCAAGAAAACGCTGCCATCCATACATACACCTAAAATCAAAAGAAAGTGTTAGAACATAGTAGAACCGCTCATTCACCCCCTCACTCCCTCCGTCTCTCCCTTGATAACCAGTACCAATAATTTCTCACAAACATAGCCAGTACCAATAACAAAAGCAATCAAGAAAGTACACCTCAAGCTACATACAACAAGCGAAAGGAGTGCTTGCTTAGATTATTGGCAAGGCGGTGCAGAGAAAAACGGCGATTGTGCCGCATCATTGTTGGCCTCAATGCCGCAAATGATATCTTCAAGTACACAAAGCCATTTGAGGATGTCAATATTGGCTACCTGGTTGTACGGAAACCAATGAGGCACGTTGTAGCCGACCGTACACGCGGAGGCACGAGGAAGCTAAAGACCTGCGCCGTCGGCTTCTTTGAGAAGATGGATGTGGCCGGGCAGCGGGATCAACAAGGTGAGGGAGGTGATCAACTAGGGGTGCAGAGCGGCGCCCGATCCGCCCCACTTCATAGGCAAAATTGGTTTAGGTTAGTTATAATTACCCAACTCAGATTTAGTTCAATTTGAACTAATCCTCGATTTATGCGGGACTATGCGGGACGCCCGCTTGCATCCCTATGATCAACGATGATGACCATGGTGAGAGCATCTGGGCGTGGGTGGTTTACCGGGTCCAGCTGAGTCAGGAGTTGAGGCGACATGGTTTGGGGAATAGGGATGTAGCTCGCAGCCAGCGGCGAGGATAGGGCGGCATTCGAGCGAGGGATGTAGCCGGCATTAAAGATGCCCTTAGTAGTAGTAGTTTGTGCGCGTGTGTGTGTCCCTAATGCTAGTTGGGTCTCAACCCATATCAAATAAGCCAGTTTGCTCTCTCTCTCTCTCTCTCTCTCTCTCTCTCTCAGACTTTGAGAGATGCATATCTCTCACCTTCGTCGTAAGTATTGAAGGAAGATCGTTGTAATAACCGCCTCCATACTGCAACCCTATCCTCATTAGGCAGTTATGCTTGGTTTGGTCTGTTGGATTGTGGACCAAGAAAGTATTTAAATTTACATTTTTTGGTGGTAATTCTACATTGTATTCATTGCCTCGTTTAGCTCCCTTTTATTGAGCGATCTTTTTATATTGAACAGTTCTCTCAAGCGAGCCAACCTATAGTTGGATGGTTAGGTGGATAGTCCACGGCTCACCAAGTTTTAAGTCCTGGTGCTCGCATTTATCCTGGATTATTTCAGTATTTCCGGCGATACATTTTCAATGGGAGGGGACGTTCCCGTCAACTAATCCTCGATTTATGCGGGACTATGCGGGACGCCCGCTTGCATCCCTATGATCAACGATGATGACCATGGTGAGAGCATCTGGGCGTGGGTGGTTTACCGGGTCCAGCTGAGTCAGGAGTTGAGGCGACATGGTTTGGGGAATAGGGATGTAGCTCGCAGCCAGCGGCGGGGATAGGGCGGCATTCGAGCGAGGGATGTAGCCGGCATTGAAGATGCCCTTAGTAGTAGTAGTTTGTGCGCGTGTGTGTGTCCCTAATGCTAGTTGGGTCTCAACCCATATCAAATAAGCCAGTTTGCTCTCTCTCTCTCTCTCTCTCTCTCTCTCAGACTTTGAGAGATGCATATCTCTCACCTTCGTCGTAAGTATTGAAGGAAGATCGTTGTAATAACTGTTGGGGAACGTTGCAGAAAATTAAAAAATTTCCTACGGTTTCACCAAGATCCATCTATGAGTTCATCTAAGCAACGAGTCTAGGGAGAGAGTTTGCATCTACATACCACTTGTAGATCGCGTGCGGAAGCTTGCAAGGTGATGATGTAGTCGTACTCGACGTGATCCAAATCACCGATGACCAGCGCCAAACGGACGGCACCTCCGCGTTCAACACACGTAAGGAACAGCCACGTCTCCTCCTTCTTGATCCAGCAAGGAAGGGAGGAGAGGTTGAGGGAGATGGCACCAGCAGCAGCACGACGGCGTGGTGTTGATGGAGCTGCAGTACTCCGGCAGAGCTTCGCTAAGCACTATGGAGGTGGAGGAGGTGTTGGGGAGGGAGAAGGAGGCAACCAAAGGCCAGGGCGTTTTAGGTATGAAGTCCCTCCTCTCCCCACTATATATAGGGGTGCCAAGGGGGGGTGGCCGGCCCTAGGAGATCCAATCTCCTAGGGGGTGCGGCGGCCAAGGGGGGTTTTCCCTCCCCCCAAGGCACCTAGGAGGTGCCTTACCCTCCTAGGACTCTTGCCCCCTTAAACCCTAGGCGCATGGGCCTATGTGGGACTGGTGCCCTTGGCCCATTAGGCCAAGGCGCACCCCCCTACAGCCCATGTGGCCCCCCGGGACGGGTGGACCCACCCGGTGGACCCCCGGGACCCTTCCGGTGGTCCCGGTACAATACCGATAACCCCGAAACTTGTCCCGATGCCCGAAACAGGACTTCCCATATATAAATCTTTACCTCCGGACCATTCCGGAACTCCTCGTGACGTCCGGGATCTCATCCGGGACTCTGAACAACATTCGGGTTACTGCATATACATATCCCTATAACCCTAGCGTAACTGAACCTTAAGTGTGTAGACCCTACGGGTTCGGGAGACATGCAGACATGACCGAGACTCTCTCAGTCAATAACCATCAGCGGGATCTGGATACCCATGATGGCTCCCACATGCTCCTCGATGTTGTCATCGGATGAACCACTATGTCGAGGATTCGATCAAACCCTGTATGCAATTCCCTTTGTCAATCGGTACGTTACTTGCCCGAGACTCGATCGTCGGTATCCCAATACCTTGTTCAGTCTCGTTACCGGCAAGTCACTTTACTCGTACCGTAATGCATGATCCCGTGTCCAACACCTTGGTCACATTGAGCTCAATATGATGATGCATTACCGAGTGGGCCCAGAGATACCTCTCCGTCATACGGAGTGACAAATCCCAGTCTCGATCCGTGTCAACCCAACAGCTACTTTCGAAGATACCTGTAATGCACCTTTATAGTCACCCAGTTACGTTGTGACGTTTGGTACACCCAAGGCACTCTTACGGTATCCGGGAGTTACACGATCTCATGGTCGAAGGAAGAGATACTTGACACTTGCAAAGCTCTAGCAAAACGAACTACACGATCTTTTATGCTATGCTTAGGATTGGGTCTTGTCCATCACATCATTCTCCTAATGATGTGATCCCGTTATCAACGACATCCAATGTCCATAGTCAGGAAACCATGACTATCTGTTGATCACAACGAGCTGGTCAACTAGAGGCTTACCAGGGACATTGTGTGGTCTAAGTATTCACACGTGTATTATGATTTCCGGATAATACAGTTATAGCATGAATAAAAGATAATTATCATGAACAATGAAATATAATAATACTTTTATTATTGACTCTAGGGCATATTTCCAACAGTCTCCCACTTGCACTAGAGTCACTAATCTAGTTACATTGTGATGAATCGAACACCCATAGAGTTCTGGTGTTGATCATGTTTTGCACGCGAGAGAGGTTTAGTCAGTGGATCTGCGACATTCAGATCCGTGTGCACTTTGCAAATCTCTATGTCTCCATCTTGAACATTTTCACGGATGGAGTTGAAACGACGCTTGATGTGCCTGGTCTTCTTGTGAAACCTGGGCTCCTTTGCGAGGGCAATAGCTCCAGTGTTGTCACAGAAGAGTTTGATCGGCCCCGACGCATTGGGTATGACTCCTAGGTCGGTGATGAACTCCTTCACCCAAATCACTTCATGTGCTGCCTCCGAGGCTGCCATGTACTCCGCTTCACACGTAGATCCCGCCACGACGCTCTGCTTGCAGCTGCACCAGCTTACTGCTCCACCATTCAACATATACACGTATCCGGTTTGTGACTTAGAGTCATCCAGATCTGAGTCGAAGCTAGCGTCGACGTAACCCTTTACGACGAGCTCTTCGTCTCCTCCATAAACGAGAAACATGTCCTTTGTCCTTTTCAGGTACTTCAGGATATTCTTGACCGCTGTCCAGTGTTCCTTGCCGGGATTACTTTGGTATCTTGCTACCAAACTTACGGCAAGGTTTACATTGGGTCTGGTACACAGCATGGCATACATAATAGATCCTATGGCTGAAGCATAGGGGATGACACTCATCTCTTCTTTATCTTTTGCCGTGGTCGGTGACTGAGCTGAGCTCAGTCTCATACCTTGTAACATAGGCAAGAACCCCTTCTTGGACTGATCCATTCTGAATCTCTTCAAAATCTTATCAAGGTATGTGCTTTGTGAAAGACCTATGAGGCGTCTCGATCTATCTCTATAGATCTTGATGCCTAATATATAAGTAGCTTCTCCAAGGTCCTTCATTGAAAAACACTTATTCAAGTAGGCCTTAATGCTGTCCAGAAATTCTATATTATTTCCCATCAGGAGTATGTCATCTACATATAATATGAGAAATGCTACAGAGCTCCCACTCACTTTCTTGTAAACGCAGGCTTCTCCATAAGTCTGCATAAACCCAAACGCTTTGATCATCTCATCAAAGCGAATGTTCCAACTCCGAGATGCTTGCACCAGTCCATAAATGGATCGCTGGAGCTTGCATACTTTGTTAGCGTTCCGAGGATCGACAAAACCTTCCGGCTGCATCATATACAGTTCTTCCTTAAGATGCCCGTTAAGGAATGCTGTTTTGACGTCCATCTGCCATATCTCATAATCATAGTATGCGGCAATTGCTAACATGATTCGGACGGACTTTAGCTTCGCTACGGGAGAGAATGTCTCGTCGTAGTCAATCCCTTGAACCTGTCGATAACCCTTAGCGACAAGTCGTGCTTTATAGATGGTAACATTACCATCCGCGTCCATCTTCTTCTTAAAGATCCATTTGTTTTCTATCGCTCGCCGATCATCGGGCAAGTCTGTCAAAGTCCATACTTTGTTTTCATACATGGATTCTATCTCGGATTTCATGGCTTCAAGCCATCTGTTGGAATCCGGGCCCGCCATTGCTTCTTCATAGTTCGAAGGTTCATTGTTGTCTAACAACATGATTTCCAGGACAGGGTTGCCGTACCACTCTGGTGCGGAAAGTGTCCTTGTGGACCTATGAAGTTCAGCAGTAACTTGATCCGAAGTACTTTGATCATTATCATGGTTTTCCTCTTCAGTTGGTGTGGGCATCACAGGAACGGTTTCCTGTGCTGCGTCACTATCCCGCTCAAGAGGTAGTACTTCATCGAGTTCTACTTTCGTCCCACTTACTTCTTTCGAGAGAAACTCTTTTTCCAGAAAGCATCCGTTCTTGGCAACAAAGATCTTGCCTTCGGATCTTAAGTAGAAGGTATACCCTATAGTTTCCTTAGGGTATCCTATGAATACGCATTTTTCCGACTTGGGTTCGAGCTTTTCAGGTTGAAGTTTCTTGACATAAGCTTTGCATCCCCAAACTTTTAGAAACGACAGCTTAGGTTTCTTTCCAAACCATAATTCATACGGTGTCGTCTCAATGGATTTAGACGGTGCCCTATTTAAAGTGAATGTAGCTGTCTCTAGAGCGTATCCCCAAAATGATAGCGGTAAATCGGTAAGAGACATCATAGACCGCACCATATCCAATAGAGTGCGATTACGACGTTCGGACACACCGTTTCGCTGAGGTGTTCCAGGCGGCGTGAGCTGTGAAACGATTCCACATTTCTTTAAGTGTGTACCAAATTCGTGACTTAAGTATTCTCCTCCACGATCTGATCGTAAGAATTTTATCTTTCGGTCACGTTGATTCTCCACCTCATTCTGAAATTCCTTGAACTTTTCAAAGGTCTCAGACTTGTGTTTCATTAAGTAGACATACCCATATCTACTCAAGTCATCTGTGAGAGTGAGAACATAACGATATCCTCCGTGAGCCTCAACGCTCATTGGACCGCACACATCGGTATGTATGATTTCCAACAAGTTGGTTGCTCGCTCCATTGTTCCGGAGAACGGAGTCTTGGTCATTTTACCTAAGAGGCATGGTTCACACGTGTCAAACGATTCATAATCAAGAGACTCTAAAAGTCCATCGGCATGGAGCTTCTTCATGCGCTTGATACCAATGTGACCAGGGCGGCAGTGCCACAAGTATGTGGGACTATCATTATCAACTTTAAATCTTTTGGCATCTACACTATGAACATGTGTAATATTACGCTCGAGATTCATTAAGAATAAACCATTGACCATCGGAGCATGACCATAAAACATATCTCTCATATAAATCGAACAACCATTATTCTCAGACTTAAATGAGTAGCCGTCTCGTATTAAACGAGATCCTGATACAATGTTCATGCTCAAACTTGGCACTAAATAACAATTATTAAGGTTCAAAACTAATCCCGTAGGTAAATGTAGAGGCAGCGTGCCGACGGCGATCACATCGACTCTGAAACCATTCCCGACGCGCATCGTCACCTCGTCCTTTGCCAGTCTCCGTTTATTCCGCAGCTCCTGCTGTGAGTTACAAATATGAGCAACGGCACCGGTATCAAATACCCAGGAGTTACTACGATTACTGGTAAGGTACACATCAATCACATGTATATCAAATATACCTTTGGTGTTGCCGGCCTTCTTATCCGCTAAGTATTTGGGGCAGTTCCCCTTCCAGTGACCCTTCCCTTGCAATAAAAGCACTCAGTCTCAGGCTTGGGTCCATTCTTTGACTTCTTCCCGGTAACTGGCTTACCAGGCGCGGCAACATCTTTGCCGTCCTTCTTGAAGTTCTTCTTACCCTTGCCCTTCTTGAACTTAGTGGTCTTATTGACCATCAACACTTGATGTTCTTTCTTGATTTCAGCCTCTGCTGACTTCAGCATCGAGAACACTTCAGGAATGGTCTTTTCCATTCCCTGCATGTTGTAGTTCATCACAAAGCTCTTGTAGCTTGGTGGGAGCGACTGGAGGATTCTGTCAATGACCGCCTCATCTGGGAGGTTAATGTTCAGCTGGGTCATACGGTTGTGCAACCCAGACATCTTCAGGATGTGCTCACTGACAGAACTGTTTTCCTCCATCTTACAACTGTAGAACTTGTCGGAGACATCATATCTCTCGACCCGGGCATGAGCTTGGAAAACTAGTTTCAGCTCTTCGAACATCTCATATGCTCCGTGATGCTCAAAACGCTTTTGGAGCCCCGGTTCTAAGCTGTAAAGCATGCCGCACTGAACGAGGGAGTAATCATCAGCGCGAGACTGCCAAGCATTCATAATGTCTTGGTTCTCTGGGACGGGAGCGTCACCTAGCGGTCCTTCTAGGACATATTGTTTCCTGGCAGCTATGAGGATGATTCTCAGGTTCCGGACCCAGTCCGTATAGTTGCTGCCATCATCTTTCAGCTTGGTTTTCTCTAGGAACGCGTTGAAGTTCATGTTGACATTAGCGTTGGCCATTGATCTACAAGACATATTTGCAAAGTTTTTAGACTAAGTTCATGATAATAAAGTTCTAATCAAATTATGAACTCCCACTTAGATTAGACATCCCTTTAGTCATCTAAGTGTTACACGATCCGAGTCGACTAGTCCGTGTCCGATCATCACGTGAGACGGACTAGTCATCGTCGGTGAACATTTTCATGTTGATCGTATCTTCCATACGACTCGTGTTCGACCTTTCGGTCTCCGTGTTCCGAGGCCATGTCTGCACATGCTAGGCTCGTCAAGTTAACCCTAAGTGTTTTCGCTGTGTAAAACTGTCTTACACCCGTTGTATGTGAATGTAAGAATCCATCACACCCGATCATCACGTGGTGCTTAGAAACGACGAACTGTAGCAACGGTGCACAGTTAGGGGAGAACACTTCTTGAAATTTTATAAGGGATCATCTTATTTACTACCGTCGTCCTAAGTAAACAAGATGCATAATACATAATAAACATCACATGCAATTATATAGTTGTGACATGATATGGCCAATATCATATAGCTCCATTGATATTCATCTTCGGGGCTCCATGATCATCTTGTCACCGGCTTGACACCATGATCTCCATCATCATGATCTCCATCATCGTGTCTTCATGAAGTTGTCACGCCAACGACTACTTCTACTTCTATGACTAACGTTTAGCAATAAAGTAAAGTAGTTTACATGGCGTTATTCAATGACACGCAGGTCATACAAAAAAATAATGACAACTCCTATGGCTCCTGCCGGTTGTCATACTCATCGACATGCAAGTCGTGAATCCTATTACAAAGAACATGATCTCATACATCACAATTCATCATTCATCACAACTTCTGGCCATATCACATCACATGATCAATCGCTGCAAAAACAAGTTAGACGTCCTCTAATTGTTGTTGCATCTTTTACGTGGCTGCAATTGGGTTCTAGCAAGAACGTTTTCTTACCTACGAATCACCACAACGTGATTTTGTCAACTTCTATTTGCCCTTCATAAGGGCCCTGTTCATCGATTCCGCTCCAACTAAGGTGGGAGAGACAGACACCCGCCAGCCACCTTATGCAACTTGTGCATATCAGTCGGTGGAACCGGTCTCACGTAAGTGTACGTGTAAGGTTGGTCTGGGCCGCTTCATCCCACACTACCGTTGAGCAAGAAAAGACTAGTAGAGGCAAGTAAGATGACAAAATCCACGCCCACAACAAAGTTGTGTTCTACTCGTGCAAAGAGAACTACGCATAGACCTAGCTCATGATGCCACTGTTGGGGAACGTTGCAGAAAATTAAAATTTTTCCTACGGTTTCACCAAGATCCATCTATGAGTTCATCTAAGCAACGAGTCTAGGGAGAGAGTTTGCATCTACATACCACTTGTAGATCGCGTGCGGAAGCTTGCAAGGTGATGATGTAGTCGTACTCGACGTGATCCAAATCACCGATGACCAGCGCCAAACGGACGGCACCTCCGCGTTCAACACACGTACGGAACAGCCACGTCTCCTCCTTCTTGATCCAGCAAGGAAGGGAGGAGAGGTTGAGGGAGATGGCACCAGCAGCAGCACGACGGCGTGGTGTTGATGGAGCTGCAGTACTCCGGCAGAGCTTCGCTAAGCACTATGGAGGTGGAGGAGGTGTTGGGGAGGGAGAAGGAGGCAACCAAAGGCCAGGGCGTTTTAGGTATGAAGTCCCTCCTCTCCCCACTATATATAGGGGTGCCAAGGGGGGGTGGCCGGCCCTAGGAGATCCAATCTCCTAGGGGGTGCGGCGGCCAAGGGGGGTTTTCCCTCCCCCCAAGGCACCTAGGAGGTGCCTTACCCTCCTAGGACTCTTGCCCCCTTAAACCCTAGGCGCATGGGCCTATGTGGGACTGGTGCCCTTGGCCCATTAGGCCAAGGCGCACCCCCCTACAGGCCATGTGGCCCCCCGGGACGGGTGGACCCACCCGGTGGACCCCCGGGACCCTTCCGGTGGTCCCGGTACAATACCGATAACCCCGAAACTTGTCCCGATGCCCGAAACAGGACTTCCCATATATAAATCTTTACCTCCGGACCATTCCGGAACTCCTCGTGACGTCCGGGATCTCATCCGGGACTCCGAACAACATTCGGGTTACTGCATATACATATCCCTATAACCCTAGCGTAACTGAACCTTAAGTGTGTAGACCCTACGGGTTCGGGAGACATGCAGACATGACCGAGACTCTCTCAGTCAATAACCATCAGCGGGATCTGGATACCCATGATGGCTCCCACATGCTCCTCGATGTTGTCATCGGATGAACCACTATGTCGAGGATTCGATCAAACCCTGTATGCAATTCCCTTTGTCAATCGGTACATTACTTGCCCGAGACTCGATCGTCGGTATCCCAATACCTTGTTCAGTCTCGTTACCAGCAAGTCACTTTACTCGTACCGTAATGCATGATCCCGTGTCCAACACCTTGGTCACATTGAGCTCAATATGATGATGCATTACCGAGTGAGCCCAGAGATACCTCTCCGTCATACGGAGTGACAAATCCCAGTCTCGATCCGTGTCAACCCAACAGCTACTTTCGGAGATACCTGTAATGCACCTTTATAGTCACCCAGTTACGTTGTGACGTTTGGTACACCCAAGGCACTCTTACGGTATCCGGGAGTTACACGATCTCATGGTCGAAGGAAGAGATACTTGACACTTGCAAAGCTCTAGCAAAACGAACTACACGATCTTTTATGCTATGCTTAGGATTGGGTCTTGTCCATCACATCATTCTCCTAATGATGTGATCCCGTTATCAACGACATCCAATGTCCATAGTCAGGAAACCATGACTATCTGTTGATCACAACGAGCTGGTCAACTAGAGGCTTACCAGGGACATTGTGTGGTCTAAGTATTCACACGTGTATTACGATTTCCGGATAATACAGTTATAGCATGAATAAAAGACAATTATCATGAACAATGAAATATAATAATACTTTTATTATTGCCTCTAGGTCATATTTCCAACAATAACCGCCTCCATACTGCAACCCTATCCTCATTAGGCAGTTATGCTTGGTTTGGTTTGTTGGATTGTGGACCAAGAAAGTATTTAAATTTACATTTTTTTGGTGGTAATTCTACATTGTATTCATTGCCTCGTTTAGCTCCCTTTTATTGAGCGATCTTTTTATATTGAACAGTTCTCTCAAGCGAGCCAACCTATAGTTGGATGGTTAGGTGGATAGTCCACGGCTCACCAAGTTTTAAGTCCTGGTGCTCGCATTTATCCTGGATTATTTCAGTATTTCCGGCGATACATTTTCAATGGGAGGGGACGTTCCCGTCAACTACGAGCCGCCTATGATGACTTCGTAAAATCTTAAGATGTTATGCCGGCTCAGTATTTCGAAGGTGCTCATAGGGATATGGTGTGCGTGCGTGCGTTCATAGAGGTGAGTGTATGCATGTATATATAAGCGCTTGTGTTTGTACTTATGTTAAAAAAAAGAATATTTCTCTCGTACCTTTCTACACATGGACGGAGCCGCATGGTGGAGAGGCGAGGAGATCTTTTTTTGTGTGTACGAAGTTATGTAGGCAAGAGACGAAGCCGCGCAAAATCAGATGGCCCTGCATAGCACGGATCCAACGGCCGCTAGGTGACGGGCACAAATTTGGGCGGGCCGGTTGGCGCCTAGGGTCGCTCATTATTTAATGATAATAAATGTGGGAAAGCTAGACTTCTCTAATTTGATAGTTATATCTAACGCATGCTATCACTAGCTCAATGCACGATCCCCCAAAAGAATAAGAGCATGTTTGGATACGTTTTAGTCCCATGACTAAAAGTAGTGGGACTAAAACTTGCTAGTCTCACCCATGCTTGGATCCAATTACTAAAGAGACTAAAATCTAGTTATTGAGCATTTATTATCCTCCAAACCCTCCAATCCAGAACTAAGGAGAGGAATTAAATGAGGAGAGAGAGAGCTAATACATATTTTAGTAGGTTTCCCATGACTAAAAGATTTTAGCCTCAAGACTAGTTCTAGCCTCTCTTTAGTCAGGGGTGCTTGGAACTTTAGCCTCTAAAAGAGACTATTTTTAGTCAGACTAAAAATAGTCCCTTGTATCCAAGCACCCTCTAAGTAGCTCAATGTACTAGAAGTACTATTCTCTTACGTGTACTAGGTATTAATGATGAAGACCGGAAGACAACGATCACATAATCCCACCAAACGTATGGATCTGAGAAGATTATACCTTTCCAATTTCTTGTGCGCGTATATACGTTAATTAATGATGATAAATGTGGAAAAGTTCGGACTTTAGTTAATCTAATACTACTCCATTGGTTTCATAATATAAGAGCGCTTTTGACAATAAAGGGAGTAGCTCAATGCACAATGGGCATCGTTGCTACTCGGTAGCATGACATGCCAGCACCGCTCATCCTACCAAAAGTATGTCCCCTTTAATCCGTTTTAAACCGACTAATGATCTACCAATTTAATAATTTATATATTTTCGGAGAAAATGAACAAATGGAACTAGTTAAAGCTAACTAAACAGGACTTACGGGAACGCGAATTACATCCCTATGTGTACGGTTGTTAGTCAGTGCTCGGCAGCGGGGCCCTTCTTTCTCCCCGGCTGGTGACTCGTAGCACGGTATGCGGAGCTTGTGGGGACACGGGTTCTCACTTGGGTGTGGCGGTGGCTAGGCACATGGCTTGGCCGGTGGCACGCGTGGGCGGTGGAGTTGTAGAGATTTCACGGTTGTCTGGGTCTGTAGTAGCAGCGACCCCGATCGGATCTGCCCACGGCGGTAGGGAGCTCTTGGGCTTCCTAGGAACCCACGGGTTGTACTAGTGGCTTCGAGGGAATGGGTAGTCTTCCTCCATGGTGGCGGTGGTTCAGACGGCCATTGGCACGGCGCCGAGCTTCTTCAGGGGCATGATGACTTGGTGATGGCGGCAAGGCTGCGGCCTGAGGATGGTGGGCGCAGGGACGCCATGGGTGGTGATGGAGATGATGGTGACCGGTGCGACAAAGGCGACCAGAGTGGCTTGAGGTGCCGGCTACTTGGGTGGCCCCCGTCACGATGGAGATTGGCCAGATCTGACAAAGCGCTAGTCGCTACTCCCTCTGGTGCTGCTTGTTAGCTGTCAGTCAGTGGCTCAAGTTAGTTCTCGTTTTGCACGGCACGGTGATTTGTTGCGGTGCAGCCGTGATGGCAATTTTGGCTTCCCTTCATCCTTCAATTGTGGTAGGATCTCGTGGGTTGGGTGCGAGACACCCTATGGCGTCGATAAGTTCAACTGGGATGCTGGGGCGACGTCATTGCATGGCAGGCTACCAATTTGGCTCTCTTTGGGCTTCGTAGTGGTGGTGGTGTCTAGCCCTTTTGGTCATGTGGCCGGCAGGTGGCCCTCACTTCTTTTTCTGCCCAATGCCAGGGCTCCAGGTGAAAATCAATGTTTCTTTGGTCTCGATAGCAGCATCTTTTTCTGCCATTACCCTCATGGGGCATTGTCACTCGGACCGCAATGGTGTGTTGTGTCGTCCTTTGCTCTTGCTCGGCAGTGTCTTCATGTCGTTCTTTTGCCATGCGCATCTTTCTTTGGTGTGAATTCTATTGGCAGGCTATTCTTGTATCTACTATTCACGAGGGCTTTCCTGACTACCTTGTGTCATTCGGCCATGTATTCCGAATGTTGCTTTATATATCAAGAGGGGCAAAAGCCTGGTTCAGGAATTTACTATGGAATGTAGTTCAAAGCCAATTTGTAGGAAACATTCCTGAATCTTACAAATCAAATAAGCCCTCAAAATTCCAATCTTCCAAAATTCATATGAAAATATGTGGAATTAGGTAGACCATCAAACTAAGATAGATACACCTACATATATATCTTCAACCGTGGGAAATTGAAACACAGTTATTTTGTAAAATATGTTGTTTGGTTGAAAAAATGAGATCTTTTTTCTAAAAAACAAGTTAGGATCATGACATTGATTTCATTCAAACATAGAAAACAACATGTGGTTGCATTCGATGGATTTTTTTTGGTTTAATTACATGTTAGAATAGAACATGTGACGTATTCTTGTAGATTTCAATCCTACAAATAAAACGTCTTGCAAAGGCACTATACAATGTCCATCACAAATGCAAGGACGTCATCTTTAGTGTGGGTAGATCTTACGAGGAATGATGATTGTGGCTTCATATATTCCATTAGATAAATATCACTTGTGGCGTAAAAATATTCAATTCAATTTCACATGGGTTCAAATGATTATTATGACATGTTGAAAAACAAAAACAACACACACACACACACACACACACACACACACACACACACACACACACACAAACACTTATATTAGTCATATACAACATAAGAATAATTAACTGTATCATTGTCCATTCGATGGGTACACGAATTGGAAGAGTACATGAGGAGCGTTGGTTGCTAAAATTTAAGGTTTCAGTAAAACAGCTAGTTGGTACAATTGGGTACAATGATAAACATCTATTAACTGTGACATGTTTTGGTACGAGATAGCTGATTTATCTAAAGAAAATAAACAATTTGTGCTAATGTTTTTCTTGATTGTCGTTGTAATTTGAAAATATTCTGTTTATTTTAGTAGTATGAGAAATTCAAGCATTGTACTCCCATTGTTCCTTTATATAAGGTGTCTTTGTTTTTCCCAAAAATTCCACAATGTAGGTGTATTTCTCTTTTCGTCCCAGTTTTCCGTGTGTGCCCTTCCACCATCCAATACATTCCGTTCATAAAAACTAGTACGTAGTCCCCAATAGAAAGGTAGTAAGAAAAGAATCTCTCCGTAATTCACGGCGGAGCTGCGACCTGGGACGGTGGCGATGACATTTTTCTGCAACCGCCATCAGATTTTGCTACAACCGACGACCCGCGACGGTGATGACCCGCGACCCGCATCCATTCATGGCAGAGCTGCGACCCGCGACCCGCGACGGTGGTGACAACATTTTGCTGCAACCTTCGTCAGTTTTTGCTACTACTGGGCGAGAAATTTATTACATCCATTTAATGGCGGAGAGCGGTGGCTGTCCTTCAGGGGAAACCTGTGAGGCAAGCGTCACGCGAGCAGCGCAATGGGATGCTACAACCATGGAGCATCGAGGCGGCGGGAGTTGCAACCGGTTGATGGCGGAGCTTGAACCAAAATTGACGGCTGGAGAGGATCATCGGCGAGCACCGGGAGGGTAGCTCTGCGAGTCAGCAAGCGGCCAGTTGTCGTTGCCCTCGCCAGAGCTGCGCATATGAACGGAGTCACGTGGTGGAGAGGCGAGGGGATTGTTTTTTCTTTTTTCGCATATGAAGTTAACTGAAATCTAAAAAGTGGACGCGCACTTTTTGGTCGAACCGAGCGGCCGGCTCTCACAGCGCATGCATGTGGTAATTTATTTGTCTGCTAGTGCATGTAGGCGTGGCATTAAATACGTTCACACTGCTCCTTTAATTTAAGAAAGACAGATCCATCTGCATTTATTTCGGGTTTTAAAAATTCAAAAAGCTATATCTTTCAAACCGCGCGTCGGAATTCAAATCCGTTTTCACCATTGAAATCCTCGCGACGAGATCTTTGAAACTAGATCCCGCATGGGTATATTTTGACGAATTTTTTTTCGATGCCAACTTTGGAGCTATATAGTGCAACTCTATTACTGCATTGTGCAACTTTATTACTACATCGTGCAACTTTTTTCTAAAACTAATGTTTGGAGCTGCGCCTACGTATGAGGTTACAACCTAGCAACCACGACAACTTTGATGTGCGACTAGTCTATTGCCTCGACGAAAGTCGATGTGCAACCTCCTCTTGTAATGTAGTCTAGTCGCACACACATTGATGTTTAGCTGGCTTGTAATGTAGTCTAGTTGCACATACATTGATATTTAGTTGGCTTGTAATGTAGTCTAGTTGCACACACATTGATGTTTAGTTGGCAGAAAGACTAATTGCACACGCATATGCTTAGTTGGCTTGTAATTTAGTCTAGTTGCACACACACTGATGTTTAGTTGGCAGGACACTAGTTGCACACACATATGCTCAATTGGCGTGGCAATCTAGTCCAGTTGCACACACATTGATGTTTAGTTGGCAGGACTTTTTTGGCACACACACATATGCTCAGTTGGCGCGGCAATCTAGTCTAGTTATACACACATTGATGTTTAGTTGACAGGAAGACTAGTTCGTCGAAACATCCCCATGCGGGATATAGTTTTGAAGAGCACGTTGCGAGGATTCCAGCTGTGAAAACGGATCTTAATTCCGACGCGCGGTTTGGAAGATATAGCTTTTTGAAAATTTGAAAACCGAAACAAATGCATATGTCATCTGTTTTTTCCAACTGATTATGGCCGGTGTGAATATATTAAATGCTAAAAGATACATGCGCTAACGGACAAAAATTACACACATGCATGTCTATGCAGAGCAGACGCTAGCGGATAAAAAAAATTCTATTTTAGGCCGGCCGCTCGCGCATGCCAGCGAGCAGCCGGCGGGTACGTAGACTCGTCCATGAAGTTATGTAGGGATGAGAGCGAAGCCGCGTAAGATCAGACGGCGCCGTGTAGTACGGATTGGGAGGCCGCCGCGGCGCTTCTGGGCCAAACTTGCGCCGTTCGGCCGGCGCCTAGGGTCGCCCATTATTTAATGATGATAAACGTGGAAAGCTAGACTTCTCTAATTTAATAGTTATTATATCGCATGCTATCAGTAGCTCAATGTACGAGAAGTACTGTTGCTAGTCTCTGGCACGATAGGCAGCACTGCTCGTACGTGTACTAGGTATTAATGGTGAAGACTGGAAGACAACGATCACATGATCCCACCAAACGTACGGCTCGAAAGAAGGTACGTGAGGAGCGTTGGTTGCTAAATTTCAAGGTTTGATTAAAATAGCTAGTTGGTACAATTAGGTACAATGATAAACATCTATTGACTGCGACATGTTCTGGTACGATATACGATGATTTATCTAAAGAAAATAAACAATTTGTGCTAATGTTTTTTCTTGATTATGGCTCTGAATATTCTGTTTACTGTAGTAGTATGAGGAATTCGTATTCCCGTCGTTCCTTCATATAAGGTGTCTTTGTTTTGGGAAACGTTTAGAAACGGCACGCCGGCCGAAACATTGCGTCGGTCGCTCGCTTGCACCACGTCAGTCACATGCGTGACTGGGCCCATCCCCACCGCCCAGCTTCCTTTTTCTCCCGATCCCCTTTTCATCTTATCCTTTCAGGCATCTTCTACTTCATCCGCTTAGCTCTCTTTCTCCTCTGCTCCATCCCCACCTACCTCCTGCGCTCAATAGCCATGGATGAGCTCCACCTTTTCCATCGCCTCTCAAGCGCGACCCCCATCCCCTCCCCCACAGCACCATCCTGCTTCCAGTCAGGGGCGTAGCGCCGCTGCTGCAGCCTAGAGGCCTTTGGCAACGCGAACGTCAACGTCCTGCGGCATGCCGGAACCGGTGAAGCCACCGTGCTACAACCGACGAGGTGCCGTGCTTCCATGGCGTCACCACGCCAACCGGTGTGCTGCAACCGCGTTCAGCACGAGCTGGAACAGGACGACGTGGATGTTGCGACCGCAATCACCACGGCCGCATGCTGGGAACCGGCATGGCAAGGAGCCGGAACCGGCACCGGCTTTGTGTTTTTGCTGGAACCGGCATGTTATTTTGCTGGAAGTAGCTTGATTTTTTGCTACAATCGACTCTGGAGCTTTTCCTTGCTAAATTTGCTTTTGCTGGAACCGGCGCATATTTTTGCTGGAAGCTAGTATTTTTTTGCTACAACCATTGAAGCTTTTTTTGCTGGAACCGGGGCAGCAAAAAGCTACATCCAGCACTGCCGGCGATGGAGACGACGTCCTGCGGTGCTGCATCCAGGGCTCGCCGGCCACCACGGTAATCATCGGTTTTTGCTACAACCGGTGTCAAAATTTGCTACAACCGGTGTCAAAATTTGCTACAACCGGTGTATTTGCATTTTTGCTACATTGCACAAGCCAGCGTATGGATTTTTTGCTACAACCCTCGCTCGATTTTGCTGGAACGGCGCACGTTTTTTGCTGGAACAGGTGATCGAGATGTTACGACGGTGAGATCTGACCGACGAGCTGCGGCATCAAGCGTGAGCGGCGACGAGCACGATGGCGAGCTATGGCCCTCGCCATTGAAGCTGCAATCGTCGCCGCCGGAGCTACAACCACGGGTGCCGATGTTACATGCATGGAGCTGGCCACCGGCGGCGACGGCGACGGCGATCCTCGGCGACGGTGACGACCAACGGCGAGGGGCGGCGACCGGCGATGACCATCGGCGGGGGGCCGCGACCGGTGGTGATTTTGAAGTTGGTCGCGCTCGCTCATCCATGGCAGCGGTGCCCGCTGCTCCTTTTTTCCGCTGTGCTCGCGAGATTCATTTTTTTTAAGAAAGGAACTGCACGAGAGCCCAATCTGACGGCAACACGTGCTTGCATCGAACGGTTGGGGCTCGACCGGCCGAAACGGTTAGGCCGGTGCGCCGGCGCCTATAAGCGCCCCTTTGTTTTTCCCAAAAAATTCAGTGTAAGCACAAAAGAGTTAGCCACTGTCCATCACAAATGCAAGGACTTCGTCTTTAGTGTGGGTAGATCATTCGAGGAATGCTGATTGTGGCTTCATATATTCCATTAAATAAATATCACTTGTGGCATAAAAATCTTCAATTCAATTTCATGTAGGGTCAAATGACTATTATGACATGTCGAAAAAGAAACACACACACACACACACACACACACACACAGGTTATGATATGTGTCTTTTGCATGCTAGAAAAATGCTTTACCTATATTAGTCATATACAACATAAGAATAATTAACTGTATCATTGTCCACTCGAGGGGTACATGAATTGGAAGAGTACGTGAGGAGCGTTGGTTGCTAACATTTAAGGTTTGAGTGAAGCAGCTAGTTGGTACAATTGGGTACAATGATAAACATCTATTAACTGTGACGTGTTTAGGTTCGATGTACGATGATTTATCTAAAGAAAATACAAAATTGGTGCTCGTGTTTCTTCTTGATTATCATTATAATTTCAAAATATTCTATTTATTGTAGTAGTATAACAAATTTAAGCATTGTAGGAGTATCTCATAAAAATAAGATGTGCAGACTCGGGTTTGGTGCGAGTGGTAGTCTTGTAAGTAATAAGTTGCAAAATATTAATTTGTAATCTAGTTATAATATATCGTTGTCTTTTTACACCTATTATTGTACACATATAAAGCTGATTATATATTATATCGTACCACGTGTTTTTCATTTGATTTCCTAGGGTGATTACCATAAGGTAATTGTTGATACATGTGTCTAAAATAAAAAATAAAATCATACTCCCTCCGTTTATTTTTACTTCGCATATAAGATTTAGTTAAAGTCAAACTACACAAAGTTTGACCAAATTTATATAAAAAATATGAACATCTACAATACTAAAACTATATAGTATGAAAATTCGTTTCATGGTGCATCTGATAATATTCATTCCATATTGTGAATGTTTATATTTTTTAATATAAAGTTAGTCAAACTCTACAAAGCTTGACTTTGACCAAACCTTATATGCGGACTAAAAAAAAACGGAGGGAGTAATTACTAGCTTATAGGAGTTTGGGTCACATGATAAACTATAGTCATAAAAATAACCTATGAGAGAAATTATTTCAATATTATGGACGTACATTTAAGTTTTGACACAAATGAATAAAGATCAGATCATCAAGCAATCGAATTTTGGATACAGCACGAAGGAACACAAAAGAAAATAAATTTTTTAGCTCAGATTATAGAAAATAAGTACTCTATAAATGTATTATATGTGTACATTGAAATATACAAGGGTGCGGTAAGTAGTTTTTATTTTTTTATAGACTTCGCTTTGCCATCCGCCTCGTCTTTTAGTATATAATATATGTCATTAATAAAAATTCCTATACAATTCTTGGTTGGCCTAGAAATTATAATATTTAGCTGTTTTACAAATAACAAATAGACTATATTAGAAGTAGCAAATATAGTCGCTGAGAGAGGCGACACGTGGTCAATGTCGTCAGCATTGTATGTGGGACTTACATGTTTTTTTTTGACACAGCACAGACGCAAGCGCTCATACATACACTCATACGCTCACCCCTATGAACACGCGCACGCACACACACCCTATCCCTATGAGCACTTTCGAAAGACCGAGCTGTCATATCATCTTGAGATTTACGAAGTCACCGTAGGCGTCTCGTCGTCGAGGGGAACGTCTCCTCCCACTGAATGCGCATTGCCAGAAATCCTAAAATAAATCCAGGAATAATGCGAGCATCAAGACTTGAACCCTGGTGGGCTGGAGATACCACACTGGCATTATCAACCTCTCCTCTTTCGACAAGTGTTTCGCTCCTGTTCCTGTCACGCTGCTCCTCGTCTTCGACCACCCAATCGATGAACCTGCTGAGACAGTCAAGAAGGCCCTGTCGGAGGCACCCTATCCTATGGCTGGCCGCCTCGTCGTCGGACCCGATGGGGAGCCGATCCACATCTTGTGCACGGGAGAGGGCGTCTCGTTCGTGAGCGCGTCGGCTAGCTGTGCGCTGGACCAACTCATGATGTCGCCGCTGCTCCTCGGGGACCTTGCCGTGCGCTACCCTGCCGATTATTGCCGCCCCAGCGACACCACGCTAGTGGAACCACGTCCTGGCCGACGCGGCTGGGATGGCGCAGTTCCTCCAGGCCGTCGCCGAGCTCGCCCGTGGGATGCCAACGCCGTCCGTCGTTCCGGTCCGGTCCGAAGCCGATGGCACAATCCCGCGCCTCCCGTCGCCTGTCGTCACCGCAATGAGGTCTAGGATGAGGGTTGGAATGGAGGAAATGGCATGCCTCCACGTCACCATCTCATGGAGCTTGATCAGCTGCATCAAAGCCGAGTGTGGCGGCGACTGCACGGTGTTCGACGCCGTCGCAGCGGTGCTGTGGCAGTGCCGCACCCGCGTGGTGATCTCCAACCCCGACACGCCAGCGGCCCTCGTCTTCTCGAGCGACCTGCGCGGGCTAGTGCGTGCCAAGCGCGGCTACTACGGCAACTGCGTCGGGAGTCAGCCGGTGGAGGCGAAGAGCAGCACGGTGGCGAGCGGCGACATCAAGGACCTGGTGAAGCTCATAAGGCTTGCCAAGGAGATAATACAGGGTATGATCACGGACGGCGGCGACGAGACCACCAGCGCCTGTGCCGGGGTGGGTCAGCAGCAGGAGAACCCCCCTCCGAGGCACAACACGCTGGTTGTGACGAGCTTGCGGAACCTTGGGTTCGACGCGGTAGACTTTGGGCGTGGGGGACCGGCGCGGGTGATGCCACCACTGTCACCGGCAGAGCGGGTGCCCATGAACGTCTGCGTCATGTGCCCGCCATGCAAGGGAACGGACGGCGTCGACGTCGTGTCCCTCTGCGTCAAGCCGGAGCACGCCGATCCTTCCTACGGGAGTTGGCCGCCTTACACATGCACATGCACATGCTCGCACGTTTATAGTGCATGCACGCAAGCATGCACATCCACACATGCGATGAAGAATAAATGCCGTGAACAAGAATTTTCACACATAGTCAGTACAAATCCCGTATGGCAAATAAAAAAACACTTCAAATTTTCTTACTTGTATCATTATCTTATAATAAGTTATGTATGTTTTAAATAAGGGGATTTAATAAACATTTGAAAATATTTCTTTCTTCCCTGGCTCATCTTACCACTCATAGGAAACATAGATCAAGCTTTGCAGGCATTGCTCGGTGCAAGTCCCCGTATGCAGTACCATTCTAAATATGGACCTTAGAGGTCCATTTCTAGAATAAAAGCACATACTAAGAGACCGCAAGTAAGCTTATGACTTCATCTCGGACACACACAGTGTCATATGCCAAGGACTTTGCAAACCGAATGTCACAACAATTTCACTACCAAAGAGGCAACATATATATGAATTGGGCATACAAGTGCCAAGATCCAAATTATAATACAACTAGAGACCAACATGGTCCAACATAACATAAACACAACAAAAGTCATCAATAGTATGGGTACAGACAATATCCAAAGTACCAAAGAGGCGAAAACATATGTATAATTCTTTACGGTTTAAGACTAGTTTTGGAAATATGTTTAATCTCAAGTTGCACTTTTTGTCTGACCCATGTGAACTGCACCAGAGAACAACCGACTACAGGGGATAGACAAGTAAACTCCAACGACGGAGTGCAGTTACCGAACTGGGAAGTGAAGCATGGCATGAATCAAAGTGAATCGCATGACTTTTTTTGGTCTTTCTATAATATTTTTTATATATCCATCGGGGGGACTGCAAGGACCAAATTAGTGAACTGCAGATTTTGTTTTATGAGTGTCAAATGTTATATGCGAGTCAAATGTGTGCTGGAGCAAACCAAAGAAATAAATCTATATTACAGTTTTTCGGAGTGTTTCTTAAGATGGCAGTCCAACAAGTAGACATGTGGCAAGCGTTGGAACCTTGCTGAGGGTCAAAGGGATGGAACTTGGCACAGATGACATATGGCAGTGGCACCTGGTACATTCCAGAACATTTTGTCCCTGTGCGCAATGGCGAAGCTACCTTAGGCCTTGGCCCGCCTAGCCCAGAAGGAATGCTGGACACTATGCAGCCAGACCAACAGTTTCCATCAGGTTAACCCATCCGGCCCGCCTTACTATTTGTTTCACCCTATGCCACTGTTGTGCGTGACGCTCGGCAAACTGCTGCCGAGTGTGAGTAGCAAGGCACTGGGCCAAGAAGACACGTCACGGCAACTGTGAGCTCACGAAAGCAGCCTTGTCCACGGTTTGTAGCCTTTCCTTCGTTGTCCCTTGAAGGCTAGGACAAACTATTTCCTCCAAACTTCGTCGGTGAGCCCGTGGATTTGCCACCCCTCGGCCTGCCGCTCCATCAGCCGGTGGCTGGGAGGGGAATCCCGGTGCCTCTGCTCCGGTTGGTAGTTCTAGATTAGGATCTTTTAGTCCATGCGGGTGTGGTGCTCGGACGGATGGTGGCGCTTCTTTTTTGACTTTGTATTTTGAGCTTCGATCCTCTTCGAGTTTGTCGATACGCACATAGTCAACGGAGCTCGGCGTAGGTTCCTGCCGTCTCCTTGTGGCAGCGAGGTTAGGGTTTCTTATCATGTGGTGAGATTTGGATAGGTTCTTTATATTTATTCAAGGGTTCAACTGCGATGAGCGTGGCTTTAAGGCAATGGTCCATAGGGGCACGTGCATGAAGACTACCCCTGCATTCATCGGCAAGATCAAGCTGACTAATCTAGTGGAGCGGCGACAATGGCACGCCGGCGGTTCGTTCTGGCGACGGTAGTGATCGTTTGGTGGTCTCAGAATCTCGATGTAGTTTTTATTATGTTTGAGGTGCTTTGTACTACCGATGAAGCTCATTTGATAATAGATCTGAATTCTTTTTGAGGAAAAAAAAGAACCTTGTCCACGGTTTGCCGAGCCACCTTCGATTTTAATCAAACACAGTGACTCACGTCACAGAAATCCGTACACAAGGACCCAAATCGTGCGTGGGTGTGGCTACCCCCATAACCATTCCACGAGAGAAGACCTTCACCGTCGCTGGCCAAAATTGGTGTATAAATACCACCTCTTTGGCTACATCGAGTCTGCCACCAGGAACAAAGACACCATGGGCGTGGCCATGATCTGGGTGGCGGTGGCGGCGTCTTTGGCCACGTCGTGGGCCATCATCAGCGCGTTGTCACGGTTCTTGTGGTCACCCCTCGCCATAACAAGGGCGTTCCGGGCGCAGGGCGTGCGCGGGCCGGACTACCGGTTCCTGGTGGCAACATCGTCGAGATGAAGCGGCTCCTCGTGGAGAGCGCAGGCCTCGTGCTCGACGTCGGCTGCCATGACTACGGCGCCCTGGTGCAGCCCCACTTTCGCAAATGGATGGCCCTCTACGGTACGTCCACGCCTTAATTTCTTGGACCATTTGCACGGGCGCTTTCTTCTCATCGTACTACCTCCGTCCTGTGATCCTCTTTGTATTTTATGCCAAAATTTAATTAATCAGAATTATAACTGATCAAAAATTAGTGCACGTCACAAAAAATTATATCGTTGGATTCGTATTTGAACATAATTTTCGATGATACTTTTTTCTGACATGTATTCACATTTTATTAATTAAACATGAGGAAATTTTGGCACAAAGTATTAAGGAGACTAATAAACTAGGACGGAGGTAGTTCATACGTACGTGATGATGGTGTGTGCGCGCATGCAGGACGTACGTTCGTCTCGTGGCCCGGGAAGAGGCTGGAATTGTTCATGGGGGACGTGGACATGGTGAAGCAGGTGCTCTCTGACCGCTCGGGGCTGTTCCCAAAGAATCCCATCAACCACCACTTTGCCTGCTTGCTCGGCAAAGGGCTCATCCTCATCGACGGCAACGAGTGGAAGCGCCACCGCAAGGTCGTCCACCCAGTCTTCAGTGTCGACAAGCTAAAGGTGTATAATACTTTTTTTAGCAAACTAGCAATTCCATTAATAAAAAAACTATTAGAATTTGTGAGATACAAATTCTATTATACTGGTATAGACGCAAATCCGTTAATAATTCTTTTCTAACATGTTAATCTAAAATATTAGCGCGTGACCGAATCAAGTCACCTAATGGAGACCATATAAAAAAATAAAAAATAAACATCACCTATTTAGGAACGGAGGAAGTATTACTTCCGTACGGGACTTTTCTGACTCATTGCTTGGCTCCATAGATGTTGGCAGTAACGGTGTCTGATTGTGTTGGGTTGATGCTGTCGGACCGGGAAGCAAAGTTGGAGAAGAGTAGTGGCCATGTGGAAGTCGATATTAGTTGCCAGTTCGAGAAGGTTGCGGCCAACGTGATCTCACGCGTGGCATTTGGGAGAAACCACAAAGAGGCCAAGCAAGTCTATCTGGCGCAGAAAGAGCTCCAATTTCTTGCCTTCTCTAGTTTATTCAATGTTTGGAACCTCGTCCCAGGATTCAGGTACATACTTCGCATGTGACACGTGCAACATGTGCAAAATCAACAGGCAATTAATATACAATTTCACAAAGAACAGTTTGATGAATGCATATTCATGTTTCTGAAATTAACCAGGTACCTTCCTACGAAAAATAACGTAAAGATGCATACGCTCAACAAAGAGGTGAGGAGCATACTCGTCAACATCATCAAAAATCGCCTTAACTGCAAGGACACCATGGGATACGGGAACGACATGCTTGGGATAATCCTGAATGCTTGCGGGCCAGAGCACGTGCAAAACCCACTCATGAGCATGGACGAGATCATAGAAGAGTGCAAGACCTTCTACTTAGCTGGCCATGAGACCACTGCATAGCTGCTCACCTGGACCACGTTCTTGTTAAGCACCCACTCAGAGTGGCAAGAGAAGCTTAGGGAGGAGGTGACGAGAGAGAGTGGCACGGAAATCCCTGCTGGCGACATGCTCAACAATATGAAGCTAGTCGACATGTTCATTCTAGAAACTCTCAGGCTATATGGCCCCGTCACCAACATCCAGAGGAAAACAGGCAGCAATCTTGAGCTCAGGGGTATTAGGGTGCCGGAAGGCACAATTCTATCGACCCTGATCAAGACGATACACCGCGACAAGGAGCTCTGGGGTGAGGACGCTGAAGAGTTCAAGCCTCAGAGGTTCAAGAATGGGGTGAGCAGGGCCGCAAAGCACCCGTACGCATTTCTGCCTTTCTCTATGGGGCCCAGGGCTTGCATTGGGCAAAACTTTACCATGATCGAGGCCAAGGTTGTGCTCGCGATGATCCTGCAGAGGTTCTCAGTCTCACTATCCCCAAAGTATGTCCATGCACCCATGGATGTATTCACGATACGACCGAGATATGGGCTTCAAGTGGTCCTCAAAAGCTTGCATGTGTAGATTTGTGCTTAGTATATCGGTAATAATAAGATGCCACATAATGTGGGTTGTACCACGGAACATGCTACTCAATCTGTGCTTGGCGACTAATAATTCACGTTTTCATTATTTTCATTGTACCACACCCTCCCTCTACACTTTAATAAAGTTGATATTTACTGGTCTATACTGGCTCGAAGATCACCATGTTACCTGATGGGGTCACCTACTAAGGGTAGGGCCATGAACCTGACATATAGGGCCCACCTAGGGCCCACACCATCATTGTAAGGTTCTTGAACTATACGTGCATTCGGATGCCCACGTCTGTATATCAACTCGGATATGACTCATGCACTGGAATGCTCAGACGTTTTACCGCCAACTGTCACAATTCCAGTAAAAGTATAGATGGTGGTTCTGCTAAAAAACGTGGGGAAAAGGTAAAACAATAGAAACTGAATTCCTGTAACGACAGAAATATATAAATGTGCAAGACGGTAGAAGAAAGAAAACTCCCTATAAACTGAAAGTTGCTTGTAGCATTGCATATATATGAGAGAGAAGGAGAACCCAAACATCAAAAACTATGAAGCTGGCTACCATTACACATTGCTGCTAGCTACTCAACACCGGGTGATGTGATGTGTCCGTCCTCCACACCAGATGCCACCGGCCGGCCGGCAGCTTCAGACATGATGACCTGCATGCTCTAGTACTTAATTAGCATGCCATGGCACATCCTTCTTTGCCTGCATCTCCTTAATTTTCTTTTGAAAAACTGCAGACTCACTCATCTTCCTGTATGATAAAACCTTCATTCATATTTAACTAGTGACCTCCACCTAAAGGACCTGCGGCTATTCATGATACTGGTAATAGGAGGAGGGCGTGCATGTGGTTTCTTCACCGATGCGTCGAGGTCTGGAGCTAGAAGAGTCCGCCATAGTTCTTTTGACAACCGTGGCGTCATTAGTTTTCCGTACTTGCTCCAGTCTTCAACCGTGGCCAACAATGGCAGCTGTCCGATCCGATTCAAAGAGCCATGGATGCGCCTCCTCCTCCACTGTATCACGCATCGTGGATTGCGGTTTGACTGGGCATGATCGATGAAGAGATTAGAAGAATCTCCTACTCAGCCCCCATCAACCCCGATGGTTTGCAGCGAACACATCATGGTTGGGGCTGGATTGCAGATTCAAGTGAAGTGGATCGGGGAGAAGTTGGCTTGATATTGCCAACACATCATGGCTGGGGCTGGATTGCAGATCGGGGGGAAGCGGATCAGGGAGAGGTTGGCTCGATGGCTAGGGGTGGATCGCAGATTGGGGGGAAGGGGGTCGGGGAGAGGTTGGCTCTAGATATTGTTTTACTATTGTTGCATGATCGATGGAGGAAAGGGTATGGGAGGAAAACGTTTTTGTAATAGAGGCATGCACGTGGGACATCAGGGTAGGACTCCTTGAGGGACATCATCGTATGGCTGTAGTTAATTAATCATGAGATCGGACGGACAATTAGATTAGGTGTTGAGATTAACATGGAGGCCCGTATGGTGCCTTCGATTAGTAAATATAAGATTGTTAAAGAAGAGTCCCCTTTTGCAGGTGGTGATTCCTATTTGATGCTTGCGAGCGTCAAAAGGCGTGGTTTCGCTGATTCGCGGCCTGCCGAGGCCCCAGTTTGGGCCGGCTAACGGTCGGTTCATTGTTTCTTCTTCTTTTTGTTTCTCCTTTTTCTGTTTATGTTTTTATTTATTTTTATTTCTTTTCCTTCTTTATTTTTATATTTTTATCCTTGTAGCATACAAAGTTTATTTTGTCTTACAATAATGTTCATCGCGTATTAAGAAAATGTGCACGGTATACTACAAAAAGTTTGTTCTGCATTATATAAATACTCAATCTGAAGGAATGTCAATGTTTAATAAATTTTGATGTTTTGAAAAATACTTCACAATTTTCTTCATCAATTTCAAAACCGACAAAAGAAAGCACGAAAAAAAGGATCGATGGAAGGTTCTACAACAAGTGGAATGTGCAAAATTTGTCCAGTACCATGTAGGGGTGCACGTTTGGTCCCTACCCCTCAACCTATATGCGGACTAGAATTCACCATCAACGGGATAGTGAACCGTTTATTTGACACCTTCCTAACGTGGGTTTTCCTATTTAACCCTATAAAGTTTTATATTTTTAACACAGTACAGATGCAAGCGCTCATATACACGCGCATACACTCATCCCTATGAACGCACACACGCACACCCTATCCATATGAGCACCTGCCGACTGAGCCGACATATTATCTTGAAATTTATGAAGTCACCGTAGGCACTTTGTCATCGACGGAAACGTCTTCTCCCACTGAATGCGCATCGTCAGAAATACTGAAATAAATTCAGGAATAAATGCGAGCAGCAGGACTTGAATCTTGATGGGCTGAGAATACCACAATCCATCTAACCATCCAACCACAAGTTGGTTCACATAAAAAAATTTACTTGACTATTTGACATTCGATGTAAATTCTTTTGATTCCTACGTGACACTTATCTAGATTTGGCTACGAACGGTTTTTTGATGCGACATGATTACGTGAAAGTACCGGTGCAGTATGTGACCAAAACGACATGCAACGTCTCTCTTAAAAAAACAACAAATCAGGTTTTTTTTAACATAGTACAGATGCAGACTGCTCATACGTACGCACTTACCTCACCTCTATGGATGCACACACGCACACTCTACCCTTATAAGAACTTTCGACAGATTGAACCGACACATCATTTTAAGATTGACGAAGTCGCCATAGATGTATTTGTAGTCGACGGGAATGTCCCCTTCCACTGAAAGCACATCCCTGAAAGACCTGGAATAAATCCAAGAAAGTGCAAGTACCAATGTCAAGTCTGGAACTTGAACTCTAATGGACGGAGAATACCAGTGTCCTCTTAACCACCCAACCACATAATGGTTATTATTAGCTAATCAAAAGATTGTAATCACGTTACATCAATCGTGTGGCAATTATTAATCAAGCTTTTGTGTATGTCGGGATGGGGTGCGTCTTGGATTGTCGTACGTGCTCCTCCAGATGCATGGATGCAGACAGAGCGGCTGCGCCTTCGGAACCGGTTTCTGGAGGATGGGGTTCATGTTCCCCTCGCCATCTAATCTGGGGAGTTCAGGAGGATCATGGCCACTACCCGCTATGGCAATGCAGAAGAGATAGCAGGAAGGCTCCATGGACACACGCACCAAGCGAGCGTGCCCAACGGAGCTGCGTCAGGCTTTATCGAGCTGAACGTAGATGCGTCCTTCAATATTGATTCAGGAGAAGAGCGAAAAGCGCAATTAAGTGGATACTTCGTGGCGGGTTGCTGTGAATACGAACGCTTTGCTCATGAACCGGGAATTGTGGATTTGAACCCTGTCTTCAAGCATATGCATGTCGACAGTTGAATTCTTTTCATCCAACACAGGTATAAAGAGATAAATAACTAGTTGTAAAGAGTACATGACGTAAGCAGCAAGGTCAGCCTTGTTAGGTTTATATCTGCATATTTTGTTTTTCTATGTGCATATAGTTTAGACGGTAGTGAGGTGACGCAGGCCGGTGAACCTTCTGTTATGCACGGAAAAGAGGTGAGATATTGAGCGCGATGAGATGCCGATGATGCCGTGTGATACGACAATGCCATATCGAAACGGCAAGACATGATGAAGCTGGAGTGTGACGGCTGCACGATTAGGAGCTGGGTGATCCGGAAGTCACTGCTAGCCGCATACATTCAGTTGCGGCTGGGTCGTATGGCCGAGGAGACACCGATAATACTACATGCACGGACGAAAGCAACGGACTTTCACGGACTGGACTGCATGCCCTACTCCAATTGCCCCTCCTAATTTTAACTGGTGGGCTCGCCTCACTTAACCACATCCCAGCCAATTAAATTTTAACCGCCGCGTAATCCCTTGTAAACGTCGGTGTGTCTAGCATTACTCCTTCATGACCCTAGTGAGTTGTTAGATGCATGTGGTTTGTTAGCTAGCTTCACGTATGGTGTTAGTGTGTTAGACTGTTAGTGGACGTAGAAGTGGTCATGGGTTAGTTAGTTAGTGGCTGAACATGTAGGCCGGTTAGTGGCGTGAATTCATAGCATTTGTGGCCCAGTTTTTCTACATACTAGATGATACCCTGCACGTCATTGCGAAAATATTTTGCAACATATTTCAATGTGATTTACTGTCTGAAACATAAATATTTGAAGGAATAAGTATAAAAGGCTAAAACTAAACGACAAAATTAACGAGCGAACGTCCTCACCTTGTGAATAGATCGGAACGAGCCGGATCGGCTCGAGCGCTCCACCTTCCAGTCGCCCGCTCATTTTTCGCGAAAAAAAGATGGAGCTATGGGATTCAATCCTTGAACCTGCTGCGTGCAGGCTCCTCCCGATAACCAATCCAACTAACTCTATTCAGTGATTAAAGGTAAGTTACATTTTCCTTTATCATACCACCGCTCCTTTGCATTACAGCCAAAAAACTAGAAATAAATTTAATGTTTGTGTGTGGGGTGTCTTTGGACTCATACCGGAGTCTCTTATAACTAAGTTGAGGCCCATCAACCAGCTCACCTAAATTACTTTTGTTGTTTTACCCTCCAATTTTATACCTAAGTTCTCGTGGAAAATTAAGAGGATTGAGATGGGAGCACGCAATCCTTGCTCCCATTATGGTAGCATGTTTATCTTCATTTCAAGACCAGGAGCACGCAACCAATGCATGTCATCGGGTTTCTAAACTTGATAACTTAGGTACAAAGACCACGATAACTTTGATCCGTGGATCAAAGTTATTGAAAACATACCACTGATAATTTTTTTTGTAAATAGCATGATAATATACACTCCCAAACTTGATAACTTAGGTATCAACACCGCGATAATTTTGACCCGTGGAAAAAAGTTGTTGAAAACATAATCCGGTAACATCGGTGTAAATAACATGGTAATATAAGCTCTCGAACCTGATAACTTAAGTACAAACACCACGATAACTTTAACCCGTGAAAAAAAAGTTATTGAAAACATACACTGATAACTTTTTTTGTGTGTAAATGGCATAATAATGTAGGCTTTCGGTCCTGATAACTTGGGTACAGACACCACGATAACTTTGACCCATGAATTTTTTTTGAACATACCACTGATAACTTCTCGTGTAAATAACATGTTAATATATACTTCCGGACATGATAACTTAAGTACAAACATCACAATACTTTGACTCATGTAAAAAATTTGTTGAAAAAACATACCATTGATAACTTCTCGTGTGAATAACATGTTAATATACACTTTCAGACATGATAACTTAAGTACAAACATCACGATAACTTTCACCCGTGGAAAAAACTTGTTGAAAACATACTCCGGTAACATCTGTGTAAATACATGGTAATATAGGCTCCCGGATCTGATAGCTTAGGTACAAATACCACAATAATTTTGACCCGCGAAAAAAAGTTGTTGAAAAAACACTCTGATAACTTTTTTGTGTGTAAATAGCATGATAATATCGGCTACCGGTCCTGATAACTTGGGTACAAACACCACGATAACTTTGATTCCATGAGAAAAATTGTTGAAAACATACAACCGATAACTTCTTTGTAAATAACATGATAATATACACTCTCAGAATTAATAACTAAGGTATAAACTCCACGGTAACTTTGACCCGTAGAAAAAAGTTATTGAAAACATACTCCAGTAACATCTGTGTAAATAACATGGTAATATAGGCTTTCCGGACCTGATAACTTAGGTACAAACACCACGATAACTTTGACCCATGAGAAAACTTCTTGAAAACATACTCTGATAACTTTTTGTGTAAATAGCATGATAATATAGGCTCCGGTCCTGATAACTTAGGTACAAACACCACGATAATTTTGACGTTATTTTTTTTGTTGAAAACATACCACTCATAATTTCTCGTATAAATAACATGAGCTGATAACATGGAAAAACGTTGTTAAAAATACTTCCCAATAACTAATGTGTAAACAACCTGATAATACACACACATAAGAGCTGATAACTCATATACAAATATCATGGTAATGTTTTGACCGATGGAATGAAAATTGTTGAAAAAGATACCCTCGATAATCTTTGTGTAAGATGGTAATATACACAACAAAGCTGATAACTCGCTGCAAACATAATAATCACTTTTTGACCCCTGGGATAAAAGTTTGTTGAAAACATACCCCCCCAAAACTTTTGTGTAAATGACACGGTAACTTATGTATGACAGACGTGATAACTCACATAGCCCGGATGTGGTAACTTTTGGTTCGAAAAAAAAGTCATCAGAACATATTAACATGGGATCTAGTTTCGAAGATCTCGTCGAGACGCTTTTTTTTGTGAAGACGGTTTTTTAATCGGGGTGACGGTTTGAGCTACAAAACATTTTGAAGTTTGAAAAAAAGAAAGAATCTAGAATGACATCAGCTTTCGTCCTTTAGTGAATATATGCATGTAATTAGAAGGAGGAGTGCACGTGAAAGGAAAATTAGTCATTCTAATGCATGCATGTATATAATTAGAGTAAAGTAAGGATTGTTCTTGCCTATTGCTAAAATCCGAACGTTTGGTAGTTATAAAAGTCCAAAACTAAAAATACACATAATTTATTATGTTTTAGTACTATATAGTTGTAAAATATTTATTAAATATAAATATCATAATAGAATGAAAATTCTCATGTATGTCTGCCTGTTGAGATGAGTCTTTTTTTCCTGCATGCTTCATGATGAAGTGGCATGTTTGTATGTTAAGAGACATATGGTAGTGGAGGTGGGCTTTTTCTCATACATGTTGTCCGATGATGTGGCATGCTTGCATGTGGAGAGAACTAGTTAATGGGGGCTAACTATGTAGATATAGAAGATGTGCGTTACATTGATCAACGAAAACAGGCCGTAAGGGCTATGTACAAAATGTAGCCTTTGTGGTTGCCAGCGAAGAGTGCCTCGACAAAGTCTATGTGTGCTTCCTTGGGTACATGCGTTGTGTGTACCCATGAGAGAACAAGAGAATAGATAGAAGAAAATGAGGCAACACGTCTCCAAACACTTGTCTTTCTCGCCCTTGTGAGAGATTTGTGTGAGCTGTGAGAGGCAACACAAGGAAGAAGAACGGGCTGCACGAGGCAGAGCCAACAAGCCTCCATAGTCGGTCCGTACTACTACAAGAAGCTGAACTCCTTTGTTATAATTCAAGCCATCAAGCTTCAGAGCAAAGTACTACTACGTGAGCTTCTCTAGTGCAAGTGTGTGTGCGTGTGAACTGTGCTGCACGCAGCTGCAGTTTTCCTTTTGCGTTGCCATCATCTGTTCGTGTATACACATATCTGCTGCTCTCTCATCCTCTTGGTTTGATCCTTGGAGAGCTAGCTACTCTGTAATTTGGCTAACAATTGACATCAGAGGTTTGTTCTGGCAGCTCCAAGACGCATGAGCAGAAGCATCAACAACGCACTCCGAGCCGCGGGCACGGTAGGCAGGACAAGGCGCAGCGGTGAAATCATAGTAAGGGAGGTTGTGTGCGAGACCGGCGGCGGTAGCGGAACCAACCTCTCCTTCCCGATGCCCACACACACCAACTATGGAGGTGAACTTGCAGGTAGCGTGCCTGTGTGATGGAGGAGAACCTGCAGGTAGCGTGCCTATGGAATGCGATTGAGGACGACACTATCTCGCGTAGAGACGACAGGCAGCCGCACGCGGCGCGGACCCCTCCCCCCTGGAGATGCACAATGCTAGCGGGGAAGGCGAGCTCCAAGGAGGCTTGGGCTTTGATCAAAATCCAGCACCTCGGCAGTGGTGAACGAGGAGAATGCTCAGCTGCGGGCGGTGTTCGAGACCATCGTCTTCAAGGACGGTGAGCGGGTAGTCATCTCCATTGAGGCTTTGATATACCTAGACATGATCCACATGGAGGAGCTTACGAGGCGGCTCTGCGGGGCGGAGGATCATCTAGACGATGTCCGGCCGGGAGAGCACCAGTGGGGGTCGCCTGCTTCTCACTCAGGAGGAGTTGGATGCGAGGAAGAGGCAGCCACGTGGCAGTATTGCTTAGAGAAGCGGTGGTACCTTGGATAGTGGGCCATGGCCATGGTGCCGGCGGCAACCATGGCCAGCCCCCGCACGAGGGCAGGCCAACACGTGGTCCCGAGAACAATGACGACTGGTATAGGTGCCGGTGTTACGGCAAGAAGGGCCACTGGACCTGCAAATGCCGCAAGAAGCAGCGTGTCGAGGTGGCCGCGGTGATGACGTATCTCGTCCAGGGCGAGGAGGCTGATGGACCCATCCTGATGATAGCCTACGCCGAGTCCGTCTAGGAGGGCTCAGCGTCTCTCTGTACTGGCACCCTGGTCATAACCCTGAGCTCGGTCACAACACCGAGCATGGTCGGACCAGCAGCGCATATCAGTGGCCACGTCTTCCTCAATGAGGGGAAGACAATGGTCATGCATGCGCCCGACGGCGACAACCGTGGCAATGTCTGGTTCATTGACACGCCGCGACGAACTACATTACCGGATTGGCCAACGCATTCAGCGAGCTGGACTGATGAATCATGGCTCGGTCGTCGAGATCCACGACCGCGGGACCTTCGTCTTTGCCGTCGACACGGGAGGTCACCGCACTGACTTCTTCATCCCGGTGCTCAAGAGCGGCATTGTCAGCCTCTACCAGCTAGACGAGAATTGGTACAACATCGCTTTTTTGCCGTGGGGTGTGCACCATGCGCGATCAGCGCAACCACCTCCTCATCGAGGTAACGTGTGCACCGAATCGCCTATACAAGCTTTTGTTTCGTCCTATTCGTCGAGTGTGCCTTTTCGTGTGCCATGTATCCAACACCTGGGGTTGGCATGCACGGCTCGGATGAGACAGAGTCAAGTTCCAAGCTGCAGCGGAGGATGAATGCAGCCACAAGTTGCGCATGTTGTGTACCAATTGGGCTGACGAGTTCACCACAGTCACCTTCTACGAGCACTGCGCCAAGCATGGAGTGCATCACCAAGCATGGAGTGCATCACCATCTTACTTCTTCATATTAGATGTAGCATAACAGCGTCGTCGAGAGGTGGAACCAAAGAGTGCTCAAGATGGCGTGTTGTGTGCTCAAGGCCAAGCAAGTCCCGAACACGCGTTTTGAGGGGTGGTGGTGCTCACGGTAGTCTCCATCCTCAATTGCTCGTTCATGCAGATTTTGAGTGTTTTGAGTATTATCCGGAGACAGTTCCACACGGCATCTCTTATCGGCATCTTTTGAGGTTGATTGGAGCCATTAAAAGGCTCTATACCTGAATAAAGGAAAGATGACCCGGATTTATGGGCACATAAACACTGTGGACAAACTTGCACCATAATTGAAGCGATGAACTAACCCGCATCTTCAATTGTGCAATTTGTGTTACGTATTCTGCTAAGCTCGGGTGCCTCAACCCCTGAAAGTTGTGTGAGTGGCCCTGCACTGTTGCATTAACAGTAACTTCCATACAGAAACTGATTATAGTTTTATTGTTTGGAACACTATATACCTAAGCTGGTTAAGTGTACCTTGTGCAATATCTCCTATCATGGTGGATATTGATTGCATTTTATGACCAAGAGGCATCGTAACAAATCTAATTTGCATTATATACGCATCATTTTTATGCAACTAATTGGACTCATTGTCGTAGTTGGGTGACATCGGATTATCCTATAGCTCGTGTGCGTGACACAATGTTTTTGTGATCAAGACGAATCTATCAAACATTTTTTTTTCTCAAATGCCCACTAGCCAAGTTATTGTGGCGTACAATACATGTGTCTTTTAATGTCTGTCCTCCTAACAACATCTCCAGTTTATTTGGGACATGGTTAAATCGGGTAGAGCCTAAGAGAGAAGCACATATTCGAGTCGGAGTGAGTGCATTACTTGGGGCTATTTGGAACTATCGGAATGACGTTATATTTAACAGAAACAACATCACATACTTCTTGCAGGTCATCGTCTGGGTGTCTAGATGAATATGTATGTGGTCCTTACTCAGCCATACGGAAGTCGTAGAGCATATGGACTATGCATGGGTTCAACCGTTGGGAGAGAGTATCATGGGAACGTACAACCGGTTTGGATGGCCGTCCAATAATTGGATAGGTGTTTAGTCATCTGATCTTATTTTCACAGGTTGTGGCATTTTATTCCTTTCGTTTATGTTTGCTTGTGAATATGTGTTAAACTTCGTACTTTGTTGCTACTTTGTTTAATAAAGTGGATGTATACATCAAGTCATCACTTGATACAGAGATCGGGGTAATCCTCCTTTTTGAAAAAATAAAATCACTAGGATTGTGAGTAGTATACAATGGATGGAGCATCACGGATTCGTTATGTTTGAATAATGGCCGTGTACAAGGGTGGGTTTGAGTTTAGATTTTGTGCTCTTGGTCGTATTACTCTGGTTGCTGCGCGCTGGATATTTGTGTCGTCTCTGATTGCAAGTAGAGTGTTCTGTCTATCTTCTGTGTTCACAATGATTTGTTTCTTCGTACATAGAGTGCTCTGGTTGCATGTGTAGTACTATACGATCGAGGGAGCATCATGGATGTAGAAAGCAATATGCATTTGTATGTGTTGTGTCATTTTGGAGTGCACAATCTCTACACAGGGAACATCTTCCATTCGTGTCATTTTGGATTGCACAATCTCTACACAGGGAACATCTTCCATTCGGTATAGGGATGAGTTGGTTTCCTACCAAAAGATCAATATGTGTGCTCTTTTTTCAAATGCACTAACGACATGCACGCTCTGCTTTTTCAACACAATTGATCTAATTTTGTACTGCTTAGTACTATATATAACATTGTCATTTTTGCACTCGGTCTTTCTTCAAATAGATGGACTGGCTCACTTGGATCCTTGCCAGAATGATTGTTTTCATCCTCAGATCCATGCTAGTGGCAGAGCTTGTCACTGACGTCACCACCTGTGTGACCACGCTCAACAGAATTATACCGGTGCCGCGTTCGTTGCTGTCGGTGACCCCACCTCCCTCTGCCCCATTTATGTGACAGTGCGAGTAAGCTTTTATTATGTTCTATTCCAATGTGTAATAAATTGTTAATAAGACAACAACTCAATCCTCTTGCAGATTGAAGTCCAGGCCATTGTGGAAGAGAGAGGGAGTGGGAGTTGGCGCTGGACTGACCACTGTAATGCCCGCGGTTGCCGCCTTCCTCATCTCCGGCGTTTGGGTGTGCCGGTGGAAGGCAAGAACATTTCACAATTTTATACAATTTGCTAAATTTAACAATTTTATACAATTTGTTAAATGTCTTAAATTTATACAAAACATTTATACTTCTTTATGTTAACATGTACATTCTTAAACAATTATATAATTTTATTACTTTTCCATTTCCTTAGTTATAAATGTAATGTTTAAATTATGCTATATTTTAAAATTATTTGAAAACCAACATTTTGTAACAAATGATACACTAATTATTTTCCACGTGTCCAGAAACATTTCTTTCTTGTGTGTGTGTGTGTGTGTGTGTGTGTGTGTCACAATGCACATTTTAATTTGGTTAAATATCATAGTAGAGATTTGAAACATGAGCTCAAAAAATATCGGGGTACCAGTTGTAGTTCATGATTAGCTAAGCATATTTATCAAAACTTCTCGACAATAAGTGAAACCCTGGACATTGATTTCATGTATTTTTCTCAAATATGTCTTGCAAGTTACAATGGTTCAGTAATAAGTTGTGAAAATTAGCATGCCAAAATAATATAGATTAATTATGTAATAATCATTGATAAACATAGAAATTTTATGTATTCTACTACGTCTGCATACGTATGATTATTTCATGTGCCTAATAAACATAGGTATATCCTCTTATCCAATTTAGTACAGATGACCGGGAAAGAGCCATGAATAATATTACTACTTTTGCTTACGACTGCTGCGAATAGAGAAGACGCCACTGTCATTGATTCTCTCTCAAAGAATAATTAAATTGATACTTTTTTCGAAGAGTTTCTTTTTATTGTTGTTCTTATCCACCGGTCTATTGTTTGGCTCATATGTGAACCAAGAACCAACTCAACAAGCACACTAGAATCCTAGCAAAGTAAATCATGGAATAATCGCTTTGGTTCCTGGTCTCTGAGCTATTTTATGATACCCATAAATTAATATAAGCCATCTATTTTTTTCTCCCAATCGAACGCCCACTACAATCTAAATCTTTAGTTCCATGGAGTACCCCTGATCTAATGGGCTAAATAGTAGTTGTATTAATCATTTATGATTATTTTACATGGGGGTATTCTGGTATTTAATTATTCATTCTCTCAAATGAAACCGGACTAATAATTAATCATGTACTTAATCAGTCAAGCAAACAATATTAATCAGATAACAACAAGACCAAAGGCATTTTTTAGATAAATAAACAAAGCCAGATTAATCCAACATAGAAATACATCTTCCACATAACGTACATACATGTCGTAGATATGACCATATCCCCATGGACATGCGAGAGTTTGCATAAAAAAAAGAAAAATAGAAGAGCCTACTAATTTTCCTGATCTCTCCCTTCGCCAGGCTCACTCACTCGTTCACCTTAGAAACCGTTAGATCAGGCGTAATCAGCATGGCCCAGCTGCATCCTCATCATTGCAACAAAGGTAGTGTTGCGGAACCTTTTGCAACAGAGCTCATGTTGAAGAAACATTTTTTGCAACACATGTTGTGTTGCAATTTTTTTAATTCTTCACCTTTTTCCAACATAGATGATTTTGCGGAAGGACTTCCGCAACAAGGATTTTTTGCAACGAAGATGATGTCGCGGTAGTACCACCAACATTGCCCTACCCATTTACAACAAGTGTCTTGTTGCAAACCTTCGTTGCAATAGATGCCGAGCCGGAAAACCATCTCCAGCTTGTGTCATGCCAGTCAATATCCACATCAGCTCGTCATTGTCTTGCAGCAGGGACAAAGCCATCCCTTGTAGCACCGACACATCTGCAGCTGCGAAAACCAATGAGACCGCACGGGCATCATTTATCCAGCATGTAGGAGCACTTCCTCTTCTTCATGCTTGGGGTGGGAAGGGGGTAGGAGGAACACGACATCACCCGGGGAACGAGAATCCACGGAGATCCAGCAGCGATGTAGTAAGGAATCAAAAGATGGTGATTTAGGAGTGACGGAGTCGGGAATAGAAAGAAGCCATGGGAAATTTGGGTGTGAGTCATGGCCATCCTTTTTGTGTGGATAAGGATAGGCTCGGACGTGTGTCTGGTGTAAGTTGCAACGTGCGTGGGCCACAACCACGTGTCGTCCATCGGAGGTGGCGGCCAAAACATGTGAGACCGGTCAAGTGATAGGAATCATTTCGCATCGATTTTCGCTCGTTATTTTCTTCGTCCAATCCACTATCCACACAAAATGTGTTCAGAAGTTCAACAATATTTCATGTTTTATTATTTTCTTTTATAAATTCACAAAAACTAATTAGGATAATTTAACTAAAATATACTTGTCTTCAAAAATATTCATAATTTCAGAAAATTTGACAGTTTTTCAATTTTGTTCCTACTTTTTAAAAAATGTTCAAATAATTTTTGGGTAATTTCAAAAAAATGTTCACAAATTCAAAAAATGTGAAGGAATTTTCGAAAAAATGTCATGTTTCCAAATTTTGTTCGCAAATTCAAAATATGTTTGGGCAATTTCGAAATTGTTCATGCTTTGAAAAAATTGTTCGTAATATCAAAATAATGTCGTTTCAGGTTTTGTTCGTGTTTTTTGGATTTTTTTGTGTTTCTTTAGATATTGTACATAATTTTAAAAAATGATATTGGTTCAGGTTTGTTCCTTTTTTGAGAAAAATGCTTGTACCCAAAAATGTTCACATTTTCGTGCAATGTTTGAGGTTTTGAACACAGACTCCTAGGAATAAAAATCGCTAGTGACCTGGTTCAGTAGTAGGAGGTCCTCTGTTCGATCCCTCACTTGTGCTTTAGTTTTTCGGTTTTTTTGCGAGTGTTTAAATTTTTAGCGTTGTGGTTTAGTTCTTTTAGCATTGTGCTGCTTGTTTGGCACAAAAGCTAATATGTCGTAGCGGCTAGCACAACTTTTACCTTGCTATGAAGTTAGGGCTTTATTTATGTAAAGAGTGTCAAACAAGAGCTCCCTTTGCAAGTGGCGATTCCTATTTGATAATCACGAGGGTCAAAATGGCATGGCTTCGCTGAATCACAGACTCCGGATGCCCAAGTTTGGGCCAGCCCACGGTCAGTTTGCTATTTTATGTTTATGTTTCTATTTATTTCCTTTTCTGCACTCAAAAAAATATTTCCTTTTATTTTCCTTTTTATTATCATTTCTTTTTTCCTTGTATTATAAAAAGTTCATTTTATCTTACAAAAATGCTCATCTTATATTAAGAAAATATTCATGATATACTGCAAAAAATTCATCGTGAATTATAATTTTTTCATGATATATTAAATATTTTTCTGTTTTGTGGGGTATATTAAATATTGTTCAACGAATGTACAAATGGTCACTTTGTTTTTGAAATTTGTTCAACATATATTACAAAGTGTTCAGTATTTATTCGTAAAATGTTCAACATACTCAAAAAATATTCATACTTTGTCAAAAAGGGCCATCATATATTAAAAAAAATTACCGTATAATGAAAAGGAGGTCGTCGTGTATTATTGAAATAATCATCGTATATTAAGAAAATGTTCAACATATATTAAAAAATGTTCAATGTGTATTTTTTTCAAAATGTTCAAATGAAGAACTTTCCAAAAACCGCTCCTATATAGTAAACCGAATGATACATTGTTTTTTGAGAAATACCGGATGATACATTATGGACAGCTGCAGTAAATCCTGGGGCTATAGTAGAACGGACTAAAAACAAAGAGAAAAAAATTCGTTCGCAGGCAGAGTGGGTCGGCTCAGCAGGCGCAGGCGTCACACAGGGACACGTTTGGTACAGGGATCAGACGAGCAGGCTGAACTAAGCGATAGACAGACTGGCTGATGGATCCGTTTTCGCAACCTGGTTTAGGAAAATTTTAGAAGGTTCTGGGCTTTTTCATTCTATCTGTAATAATGTTTTCAAATAAGAAAACATTTTTTTCAAAAAATGTTCTCAAAATTGGAAGAACTGTACCCAAATTTTTAAAAATGTTCTTCAATAATTTGTTTCACTTTTGAAATATATAATAAATATTTGATAATAACTATTATATAAATAATATTGTTGAAATAAAAATTGTTCGAGAATAAAAAATGTGAATTATAAAAAATGTTCATGAATTTCACGAAGTGTTTGAAAATTTGAAAATTTGAATGAATTTTAGAAATATTCACTCATTTTTGCATGCATTTCAAAACTGATATGAGAAAACACAAAAAAAAAGATTGAGGGAAGGTTCTACATCCAATTGGGAATGCACAATTTTTTTCCAAAACCATGGAAGGTTGCACGTTTGGTCCCTACCACTCGACCTATATGCATACTAGAATTCACCATCAACGGGATAACATATTACCGCAGCGCTAAGAAAAGGGTTTGAAAGTTCTAAGTGGTACGATAAGCGGAATGAATCAAACGAAGTGCATCATGAGGGTTGGGGATTTAGCAGTAGTAGGAGGGAGGGTTTCAGAAGAGTGAATTGTTTATTTGGCATATCAAACATACAAGATTGATAATATAATAGGATGAAACAATCAAAAATTATAGATGCGTTAGGGACGTATCGACCTCCCACCACTCCCTCCCACTGTTCTATTTTCTCCCTCTCATTAAAAACCAAATCTCATTAAATGGGAGATTTGCTTTGGTACATGCTAACTAAATAAAATCACGTGAACAATAGGTAATTAAGAATTCAAAAATCACACCATATATATGAGATCACCATCCTAAAAGACAAACATAAGATATTTCATGATAACCTTCACAAACAAAATCTGATATTCCTCAATGTGTTGCTATCTCTTCTATTAAATGACAACCATATATTTCCCAATCTTTACCTAATATTAAAAGAAGGATTGTTTCTCCACTATTTTTGGTCCATCAGATGTTTTTCGTACGTTTATGTTTTTTCATCCGTCGCCGTTTTACGTTAAAAAATATATAAAAGAAAATATGCTCCCGCACTGATTCGAACCCCTGCCCACTTACATGGAGGCACAATGAAACAACCAGTCCGTCTAGCCACAATGTTTATTTGGATACAAAGAGGAATATTACATTTTAGACGCTACTCTCCCGCGTGCCCTATTGGGCCGGCCCATTAGCTGGGTGGGATTCCCCTTTTCTTAGTTCGTTTTTTCTTTACATTTTTTCTATTTTTCCTTATTTAAAATAATTTGGGATTTCAGAATGTTCCAAATTTCAAAAGAAAGTCTGAATATTAAAAAACAATTTAGCGACCATGCACCCTATTAGGCTGGCCCATGAGCGGGGAGGGACGCTACTGTTTTTTTATTTCCTTTTTCTTTTTTTCTTCTTTAAATAATTTGGGATTTCAGAAAAGTTCCAAATAAAGAAAATGTGAATTTTGAAAAATGTTCCAGAAGTAGTAAAAAATTTATGAATTTTAAAAAAGTTCTGCGAACACAAAACATCTTCATGAATTTTTAAACAATGTTCGCAAAAATAAAAAATGATCATGAATTTCAAAAAAGTTCATCGATTCAAAAAATATTCGCTGATTCAAAATCTTCATGCATTAAAATTTAATGTTCGTCATTCATTTCAAAAAATGTTCACCCATTCCAAAAATGTGTGCCTATTGAAAGCGATGCAAGTTATAAAAAATGTTCATCCATTCAAAAAATAAACATCGTCCTCTGTAAGAAAATTTCCAATTACTCACAACAATATTCATCGAGATGGTGCCAACCTCCTAGATTTTGTTGACTGTTTGATTTGTGTTGTTGGCTGCACGCAACATGATCCGTGCCATCCATGGTCATGAACCAGATGTTGCATACTCCGTCATCGCCTCCATGATGTCATTGAAATTTTGCCCCAATTTAAAATTCCTATCACTTTGTTACCCTAATCCCTTTTTTATATATACTGATTATTATACTAATATTAAAGGAAGGAAGGACTCTTCTGTCCAATTATAGTTTCGGTCGTCATCTATCTACCAATGTACCACACACCTCTTATGTTTCTGTGACGCATGGTCGGAGCTAGGCTGCTCCACACTTTTTCTTTCTTCGATTCAATTGTGGAGCAGCGAAAAATAATACGTTTTTATTTCTCCCCTACGTCGGCCAAGATGGTCCTACTCCAAAACATTTTTTTCTTTCTTCTCATTTGATTGTGGCATGGAGGTGAGAATGAAACTATGAAACCGCGAACTGAACTATGATCATTTTGCAAAGACGGTATGATTGAAAGCATAATTCTTTTTCATCTTGGGAATAATTGTCGTGGATCATAAATTAAATAATGGTTTATATCTTAGTCCATGATAGGGAAGTTAAAATTTTCTCCCGTTGCAACGCACGGGCATTTTTGCTAGTACAACTAAAATAACATATCATTTTTTATCTTACCAAATCACATATCTTATCAACTCACATATATCTTGACTATTAAAGTGCAGTTCGTAGGCCGGTACACACGGTTTATTTTCTCTATGTTGGTTTTTCTTCCTTGCACAATACCACCTCCGTGGTGGCAGGCGGGTCGTCGGACCGCCACGTTAAGTCATTCATGGACACTATCATATTGTATTTCTTGTCAGTCATATAAAGAGCCGGGCAGGATACATTTTCAAATCAAGTGTATCTACTAAAATATCAAGGAATTCATTAATGAAATGTGTCCTAGTTGGTAGGCCTTTGTAGAAATGAAACACTACAAAAGGCGCCTCAAATGTGTAATATCCCTATTTTCAAATGAAGTATTTACATAGGTGTCGTTCATAGCAGTTTCAATTTGGAAATCGAGCATTGAATCGATTTAGAGATCAAAATATTAATGCAATTAATTATGCAATTGACTGGTCCATTTAAATAGGAATTTCTGTCGCACTAAATCAATTTGGAAATCAAGTCATTAAGGTAATTAATTAATTAGACATGCAGTTAATTATGCCTATAGATATTCAGAAGTATTAGGTATATTTTTTCCCTGTTAGGCAAGTGATTAAATAATTTGGTTTACAGTTAATTAGGCACACGGAGAGTTAGGTAGGTAGTTAAGTATTTGTGTAATCAATTAATTCAGCAGGAAGTCAATCACGCTGAATCATTTTAAAAACACTCCCGGGCAAGGACGGTCAACAGGCTCTCAGCGACATGGTCGAGAACCGCTTGGCAACATGGACAACGCCCACCATGCGCTTGTGATATTGGCAACCAAGCGTTCACCAAGATGGATGGCAACCATGCTCTACATGGTGTCCACATGCTGACTATTGCCGAAATTTTCATGAGCAAGGAAAATACGACACTACATTTGCCAGGTGGTTCATGCTATAGTAGAAAGGAAGAGTGTTTCAAGAATAAGAAGAAAAAAGGACTAAAGTAAGAAGTGGTCCATGGTGTTGGAGGAGTAAATAATGTCTCTTACATTAAAGCGAAAAAGAAAGAAAGAGTATTCTAGGAAATAAGTAGGAACAAGAACTAAAACTGGCGAGGAAGGAGGAAGAAGAAAATAAGGCATCACTTACAAACGCACTGATGTCGATGTGGTGCTGGTTGGTGCCAAGGAAATGAGAAGAACGAGAGGTTAGGGCTAGAAGATGTAGGGGGGATGTGGAAGAGAAGAACGAGAAGTATCCCTTCTAGCAATGAATGGTGTGTGGCTGGAGGTGGAGCTTATTAGTGACTAGGAATATGTTCACGTTGCCACTCGCCTCCCACGTTAGTGTGTATATGAATTTTTCTCATTTCATCGGTTGCAATATTCAAGGGACATATGATATCGTTTCATCATGACATTTACATGTTGAACTGAAGGTGTTACAAACTCTAAATAGATGCGAGATATGAGAAATGGGAGAAAAATATGGCACTTGTTGTCACACAATTAGAAACCCTAGAAAATATGACATTTTACTTCGTGTTTGCAAAGTTGAATGGACCTTTGAGGATGATCTCTCTAGTTTTTTGATGTTTTGTGGCAGTAGTATGTGTAAGTTTGACCCACTCTATTATATTGTAAATACGAAAAATTTCATCCCTGTTGGAACACACAGCGAAGGTGAGATGGCCATCATTCGGTTTGAGAAGGGAGGGGTCGAGCAAGAAGTGTCTCGCTACGGCAAGAAACCGAGCGGGGAGTGAAGGGCCCGACAGCAAAAGGGAATGGTGCGCGGTAGGGTCGATTTTTGTGTTGCGTAATGGATATAACATGGCGGAAAGTCCAGACAACAACATTTCTACCCCACAAATGATCTAGATTTAGGAGGTTGAATTTTGGGTAGCCTATCTGGCACCCATTTGATGTCCGAACACACCCGGAAGAATGAGAGGAACATAACCTTTAACCTCGAAGACAACCTTAATCATTTATTTGATTAATTTATATATGCATTATAGCCTGTAGCGAGGCACAAGCGTTCTATTATTTAGAAAACTAGATCATGATTGGCGCGCGTTGCCGCGCCCGTCAATTTTGGCAACGGAATGATTGAAAATTATTTAAAAAACATATATATGGATACTGCGACCTGAAAATTAAATTCGCATGGTGGATACTTATTTCTTTAAGTTAGAATATATTAATGTATCCTGCATAAAAAAACCATGGATGAAGATATTTTCTTGTTAGTCACGGCAGAGCTTTACATTTGTTACTAACTGGAGAATCTTAAATCCGGTCATTTCTTAATAAATTGTTTTAATGATTGGACTGGTTGTTAGTTTTTTTTATCATGGTTAGCCTTGATTTGACAATAGGGACATGTGCTTCACGTGGAGAGAAACCCAAACAACCATGAAGCATCAAATTTTACAGGATAAGTTGCATATGGACGTCCGGAAAAAGACCAATATATGAAATGGGACAGTTAAGAAACATGGATGTGTGAGAGTTGTGCGTGCCACAGAAATATATTTGAGAAAAATGGCCGATAGAAACATGCCTTGACATAGGTAGTTGGGCTATTTAGTGTGAATTTAAAACTAATGCATTCACATAATGGTTTTATTTTACATTATGTCTGTATACAAGTACATAAACTAAAAAACTAACAGATCTCCCTTTTCTTGCCAAGTGGTCGACTATGCCCTAGATATATGACCTCGAGCCTCTCGATGATGTGCTTTACCAAGTTGTCCAACTTCCTATATGCCAGCTCCACACTCTGCACCTCGAGCGGTATAAGGAGAGCCACACATCTAGTTCATTTTGATTGCAACAACATATGGCTCAACTTACAACATAGAATGCAGCTAATCAAAGTAAATTAGATATAGCTAGTGCAACGGGTTATTTTCTTAACACAAAATCTAAACATCAATTCTTTCTTATGAATTCACATATAGTCTTGTGTGATTAAATTAAGATTAATAAACCTAATTTTTCTCTCAAAATAAAAATAAACTTGTTTTTGATTGATTCTTTGGTTAGAAACTTAATTATCATAGGTTCCAAAAATAAAATGATCATTTTTTATCAAAGTAAAAGCAAATCCTAAATGTTGTATTGATATCTACCATTTCAAAGAGACATTAATTTTTTTAGTTAATAGTTGTTACCTCACTGACGTTAAAACAAGATGATGGGCCGACTTCCACTGGTTGTGGCTCCTCTAGATCATACATTGCTAGCAAGATCATGCAAACCAATAACACAAGCAGCTGAAATCTGCAGAACCACTAGATCAGATTATACATGTACAAAAAATAATATCAAGATGCTTGATTTCCCCAAAATGTTAGGAAGAAATAGATTAATGATTTGGGATTCCAAGCATCAGTACCATCTTGAGCAAGGTACACAAGTAGCTAGCATATCAACTATCAAGATGGAAATCTAACTGGTGTTATGACTATTACCTGAGTCATTGTGGGTGAGCTTGATTGATTTGCAGATGGTGGAGCACAAAGATGAATATATTTATTCATTGGCTAAACTTTTTACATTCAGCACACAGTATAGCCTTTCATGGCAATTCTTTATTTCTAAAATTAACAGACTAATGTAATATTTATGCATCCATGGCCAGAGCTGATATTATAATAGTCTACATACACATAGTACATGGATGGAAACAGGGGCGCGTACCTCAGTATTATTTCAAGTATATTATAAGAAAACAGATGTCCATTAGATTATAATTTATTTACAACATGTAGACTGAATCTGTTAATTTACTTTACAGAACCATTTAAGGATGCCCATATGACCACGTTAAATTCCTAATGAAATAGAGTTGAGGATGTCAGATAAGAACGACATAATCTAGAGAAGAATATCCATAAGCATCATATTGTTCCTAGACTACCATAGATTGCTATTCTTCTCAAATAGGATGTCTATTTTTTTTGTGAATTCCATTCAACAAAGAATATAGAAAGCTTAATACCCCGAATTACTTTTGGAAGAAAAAAACAATTCTGCTTGCATGGAAGATACCATGAATCAGACAAATAATCATTGGTCCATATTGGCAGGAAGAACACTAACTTGTTCAATAGCCATGGATGACTTTGGTCGCAGATCATAACACTGTCGGTGATGCTGCAATCGAAGTGAAGAGCCTGATTTTAACTAATTGAAACGCTTAGTTGAACTATATATTTAATTAAAATGCACAACCAACGAGTGAGATACTATAACAGTATAATACCTTCATTATGAATAAAAACGATGGTTCCATTTGCCAAGGTAATCAGATCCCCTCAGATCCCCTGTCAATCCATCTCTTAATTAATTCCAATCCTCGCATATGCCTGAAGAGATGATCCAAATACTAAGAAGTGCTCAGTTCCGATAAGTTTTGTGCTAACACATTTGTACATAGAACATAAATTTATGATAAGCTTCACATGCAGCTTTAGTTGCGACGCTTGGTTCTGAAGATTGATGCTATCTGCTATAGTGATTCCATTCTGTACTCCCCACACAAAAGAACAAAGTCCACCAACTGCATAGCTATTCTTGTGCATTGCATCAAACACATGATATACACATGAGTAAGGAAATCGAACCTGGAAAAAAAACAAGCGATGCAAAGACTTAACCAGGTACATAGCCTGCCGCCATTGCCATTCTTGCCAACATCGAACCTCCCTCTTCCGCTTACCTATGGTCGCTCGTCGACACATGGAGCAGTGATGAAATCTTCTCTGTACAGAACAAAAACCAAATCAACAATCTGTTGACTTGTTAATAGGTACCATGGAATAAAGGGGGGATCGAACAGCAAAATTGAATCCATGAAAGTTTCATGGTACATGACCGATAACAAAGATCTCACCAAGGACACATTGGAGCCTCGCCATGGTCACCATGAGAATGCATCCTTCTCGTTATCTCCATGTCAGCCCCTCTAAACGAGCTCCTTGCATCGTGGATTGACAAGAACCAGTTCGGTTTCGGGTTGCCAGCAGGTGCTAAAGTCTAAACATACCTCCGCCCGGGTGCTCGAGCGAGGTTGGAACCGGCGGCGGCACGACACGTAGGAACAAATCTGGTTCGGTTCTCACTAGCGTAGTGCCGCGACCGATATGAGAGCGCAGATTGTATCTTGAGGGTAAAAACATGAGGAGGATGGCGGCGGCTGGGCAAAGATGAGAAGTCGTTTCACGGAAGGGGATTTCGGTGGTGGCTACGCAACTGACCAGGTCGTGACAGAGATGAGAGGTCATGGAGAGGGAGGCAAGTGGAGGCTGTTACAGGCCCAGTAGGTCCAACTGAATCCCAGATGCCCAAAAAAAGCCACAAGAGTAGCGGCCCAAGAACATCGTCGCTCGTTAAGATCGATAGAAAGCCTGGACGTGCGATTAGGACCCAATCCGGTGGCCAAGAATGCATAAAAGTGACGATCAAACGGATACAAATGCTAATGGCCTGAGAGGGCAAGAAATGTGCTCAGTTATAATGTATCTAAATGAGACGAATGGAATGGCCAAGCAGCCTGTATTAGCTTGCTTGGAACGCAAGTAGCTATCAAAGCCTGATCGCTGCATGATCCAACAACTCACTTTGTAGGCGCGAGCGCGTACCAGCCTGCCAGCATGGCGATTTCTGCCATGGGCCCGGTCCCTCCCTCACTCTCTCCCTCTCTCCGCACCTCACACTTCTTGCTTACCCATCAAGGTTAAACACATTCTGTGACTGAGGTAGTTTCGTTTCACCTTCTCTAGATTTAATGTCTAAACAACAAGGTCTAGTGATTGGAAATACTCTCTTTCATGCCAATAAAAACATTCAAATTAGTTTCACAATTCAAACATATGCCAAAAAAATGGTCATCCATGGTGCCGCCGATTACCGCCTTCACCAACGCGGGCGTTTGGGTGTGCTACGGGATAGCGGTGGAAGGCAAGAACATTTCACAATTTTATCAAATTTGTTTAACGTCATGAATATTGTTAAAATGTCACAATTTTATACAAAATATTTATACTTCTTTATGTTAACATGTATAGTCTTAAACAATTATATGATTCTCTTACTTCTATTTTCTTAGTTATAATTGTAATGTTTAAATTATGATATTTTTTATAATTACTTGAAACCAACATTTTTCAACAAATGATACACTAATCATTTTCCACAAATTTTCTTTGTTGTTGTTGTTGTTGTTGTTGTTGTTGTTGTTGTTGTTGTTGTTGTTGTTGTTGTTGTTGTTGTTGTTGTGTGTGTGTGTGTGTGTGTGTGACAATGGACATTTTATGGTAGAGATTTGAAACATGCATTCAAAAAAGATTGTGGTACCAGGTTCTAGTTCATGATTAGCTAAGAATATTTATGAAAACTTCTCGACTATAAGTGGAACCATTGACACTGATTTTTTTATCAGGTAATTCTGTCAAATATGTCTTGCAAGTTACATCAATTCACTAACAAGTTGTCAAAATAAGCATGCCAAAATAATATAGATTAATTTCGTATTCTACAACGTATGCATACATATGATTTATTTCATATGCAGAACAAACACAGGTATATCCTCCTATCCTATGTAGTATTGACGTCGTGACCGGGCAAGAGCCATGAATAACACTCCTGCTTTTGCATTTGACTCCTACAAAAGGAGAAGATTCCACTGCCATTGATTTTCTCTAAAACAAAAATTAAATTCATCCCCTTTTTTTGGAATAGTATCTATTTATTATTGTTATTCTTGTCCTGCAGTCAATTGTTTGGGACATATGTGAACCAAGAACCAACTCAACAAGCACATTAGAATCATACCAAAGTAAATCATGAAATAATCTCCTTGGTTGATGCTCTCCGCGCTATTTTACGGCACCCTTAAATTAATATAAGTTGTCTATTCTCCCAATTCAACGTCCACTATGATCTAGATCTTTAGTTCCACTGAGTACTATGTCGATAAGCCACATAGTACCTTGATATAATGGGCTAAATAGTAATTGCATTAATCATTTATGATTATTTCACTTGGGAGTATTCTGGTACTTAATTATTTGTTTTCTGAACTGAAACTAGACTAATAATTAATCATGTACTTAATCTGTCAAGCAAGAATTATGGTCTTTGTTCATCTTCATTTGGGTGTTTACAGGTTTGATCCTTCTCATCTACGACTTTGTTCATCGGCAATGGTTGCTACTCTAGTGCGCTGGTCCTATGAGACCTTGGCATGACGACTTCCCGACTGTCTACTACAACAAGGTTTGCCGGCTCCGGTGAGGGATAGGAGATGATAGCGGCGTGCCTTCGGCTTGTTCTAGTGCTCGTAGTCGTCGTTGGCGGTCCACATACATGATTGTAATTTTTATTACCTCTGTTTTTCTTTGTACTGCCATGATTGAAGATGAATAGATTGGGAGTTTCTCACAAAAAATCATTACGTGAGCGAGGCAGTAGGTAGCAACTATATATCCTGCCGTGATGTACAACCCCTAGGGACAATAAAAAAGGAAGCAAATGGGCACAGTTATATTTATGAGTTGTGGCATGTGCGTGCTGTACATGTTTATTCGATGGCTAGGACCATCAAGTGAGCTGTGGACGAAAATCAAGGGCAATTAGGTAGGCCTCGGAGACTTCAGTCAATTCAGTGGACCGAGCGTGCACACCGAAATCACATAAGTAAATTCGGTTTCTCATAATCGCTAACCGAGCATAGCACCGAACGAATTGGTTTCGGTCTTTTTGGCTTCTTTTCATGTTAATTCGGTTTGGTCATTAGGTTTTCAAGTTATATGGCCACGCTGACATGCGTGCATGCAACCACTGTGAGAATACCATTAAATGAATGTTGCTTGCATGCAATAATTAAGGCAGAAACTGCAGGGACTCAAGTGAGCATGCAACCAATAACTAGACCACAAGTTGTTGCATGAGTCAATTAAGGACGACTGGATTAAATACAATTGCATTTGGAGTGTAGATTGATCCTCTCTCTTGGAAAATTTGTGAATACTGGATGCGCGGTCTTTCGCGGATGGAGAGAATATCTATCTATCTATCTATCTATCTATCTATCTATCTATCTATCTATCTATCTATCTATCTATCTATCTATCTATCTACTATCTTCTAGGAGTATTATATACTCCGTCCATTCCAAAATATAAGGTGTATTAGGTTCTTCAAAAGTCAAACATGTGCATGCTTGACCAAGTTTTTATGAAAAAGTATCAATATCTGCAATACCAAACTTGTATCGTTAATGAGATCCATCACAAAAAGAATTTCCGTATTTTATTTATTTTGTATTGTAGATGTAGATATTTTATTCTATACATGGTCAAACATACATAAGTTTGACTTGCATGGAAACCAATACACCTTATATTCTAGAATGGAGGGAGTACTAAATGCAAAATACAAAAGAAAACAAGGAGATATGCTACAAGTTTCCACGGAAATTAGAAACATCTGGCCATTAATTTGGTGGATTAGTATAATTATGTAACTTTTGATGATTTACATTAAAAAGCTATTCTCGTGAGCCAACGTCTAAACCTAAATCCATTTAAGGCCCATAGGTACAACCCAACAAGAAACCTTTCTACGTGCAAGACTTGGTGGTAAATTGTGGATGTGTAAAACAATAAACCATCGATACCAGTCATGGAGTAGGACATCAACCACAAGAAAAACATCGAGTGGGACTTCCAAATCCAGTAGTCCTACCCTCCCAGATAGAATGATTCGCTAACTAGCTAAGCATACGTCCCACCTGCTCCAAGTTACAAGAAAAAAACAATTCCACCCATTCCCCATCGAAGTTTCTTCTAGACTGAAGAAGAATATTATCAAATGAACGCGACATGGCTAATCCATAAATATGTGAGTTACTAACTTCTTACTGAGTGTGATTTTCTTGCTCCTGGGCTATTTAAAAAACCCTAAACAAAATCTGATTTTTGGAGCCTCAACATGAAGATTTACATAAATGGAGCACATCCTAGAAATCTTCATGATACAATATGTTCTAGTGTGAGATACACAAAAAAATAATTATGGACTTAGTGCATGTGCTAGATATAATTTTTGTGTGTGTAGCTAACACCGTAACCAATTTCATCATAAAAATTTACATAAACGTAGTCGTACTATGTATCTCTCGTTATTGTTTTCAGATTTTTTTAGAACATCAAAATTTTAATTTGGCACTTCTCAAAAATCTGGGATCCATGGACGCCAGGATCCAAAAGCAATTTCTTCTTCTTACTCCATTTTCGTTCTTGGTCTTTGAACCAAAAGTAGCAATCTTGACAAGCTAAAATACAATCCAGGCTACATTAAACAGAAAGTTAGCCTATAACATTAATATTATCCATATTATTGGATCTATAATAAATAACTAGCTAGGATTTAATAAGAGAACACAACTCATATAGACAAATAATCTCATTTGAAAGCTACCCATTGATTGTGTCCAAATGGAATACAAGGGAGAAAAAATACTCCCAAAATCTTATCAATATACTTTGTTTCATACTAGAAAATTGTGTCAAGAATGTTCCTATCCTATCTACACAAGGATGTGTTAGGAGAAACATAGCCTAGGATGAGTTGTAGTTCGTGGTAGTTGGAGAACTATGGAAAAATCATATAGGTGGGGGTATATAAATTTAGATAAATTATTTTTATAATTTATATATCTCAAAATAGATCGCAATATAGAAAGATCCCGGTCAAACTAGCTTAACTTTGATTATCACATCTAATCATAGCAGTAAAAATAGCATTTGTACTTAATGTTAAATAATAATTTTTATTAACAAACATTTTCTAATTTTGGTGATGCTGACTCTTTAAAATAGTTGCCATATTTGAATCTTTGGAGTGGGCCTGAAACATCATACATTTTAGAATGGAGGCTGTAAATGGGAGGAAGAAAAACTTATCAATAGGAAACAAAAATTATCGTTGTTTTAATGGTCTACCGACCAAAATGATCAAAGTCATTTTTTATACAATATTATTTTTTAGTGGAAATGCTCTTAGTCTAAAAATATCTCATACAAGTTCACCACCCACTCAATATTTACTCCTATCTCATAAGATCAACCATAAAAAGATAACTAAGCTAGAACATGCACAATAAAGCAACATACTAAGCAATTATAATCAAACACCAAATCATATATTGAAACTTGGATATTATCATGATGGTACCATAACTGAATGTGCATCCATAGTTGTACATAACATCTATGTACCATTGATTTGGGGGTCCTTATTATTTTAAAAGATCATAGTAAATCTCTTGTGGCTATTGCTTTGATGTATTATACTTATATTATTTCAACCATAGTCGACAGATTTTTATAACTATCTATAACGCTTTTTGGCTATTACCCAGTGGGCCTTAATTTTTTTGAACCACAAAATATAGAGTTTTATAATTGTATAACTAATAAAAAATGACTGATAATTTGACTTTTAATTTCACGTGGTGACCTAACTTGACATCAAGACTACCAGAAAGCTCACGTTCTAATATCACGTGTGTGGAACACAAATTGTCCATTAATACAAATTTCATAATAATGATTTGCACCAAAATAAATTAGGAATAAATATATAAACCACAGAAGTGATATATCATTTGGCAAAATATTTGTGGTTCTTTTAGAATATCATTACTTGACACTGTGTAAAATAAGCTTGTGTGAAACACAAAAATATATTCCTTGACCACTTTCAACACATTAAAGGTGAAGCCCTCGTTTTGCGAGGCCGACTATGCTAGTTATATACTAAAAGCACAATACAGAGTTGATTTGATTGCTGGTGCTAAAGGATGACTGAGTGTCGTTTGAATGTAGATAGATATGTTTGTTTGGCAGTCTTCTCTAGATGAATTTATTGTTAACTTTCAGTTTTTACAACATTGTCTCCATCCTGTATTGTGATGAACCTGGATATTACTACATCACAGGATGACTAGATACTGGAGCCATAGTACTTGACTACTTTTATGCCAGTCTAGTTGATTTTCTCTCTGTCTGTCATCATGGTTTTAGTTTATCAGTATAAACTAGGATTTGTTGTTCTGGAATTTACATGACCAGATGTTTTAATAGATTGGCATGTTCAATTAATTTCTATGGACCAATTTTGAATTTTGTTGAGCTTGTTTATTTCCCACCTGATTAATTAGTTGGTGATGTTAAGTGTTTCTACGACAACACATGTCATGCGATGCAAACTTATAGTGTAGTGAGAAGATTTGGAAAGACGAGAGATCCCGGAGGGCGTGAAATGAAAGAGAAATTGAAGTGAGGCTAGCTAGAGAGAAAAAGTCGGCGATGTACAGTAAGAAAACACACGTGTGTCGGCCCGCTGGACGTGTCTCATATCTGACGCGCAGGTTAGCAGGCCTCCATGGCATGCATCGATCCTCCTGACCTGCCTTAATTACCTTCACTCCAGGTTACCGATCGAATCTCTTCAATTCTCCTGGCCTATATACGTACATGGATCTACTAGCACCCAAAATTAACCCTAACCATCGCCCTCAATATCTTCTGTCTCTCTCCCGCCGCGGGCATCCAAAATTACGTCTTTGTAGGACGGACGTACGGCAAGACAACACGGCGGTCCCCATGGCGGCGGCAGCGGGCTAATTTTCGTGTTTTGACTTTTTTTTGAAAATTAATCGAGATCTGACCCAATTTTATGAAAATTTTGGGATCTGACATTTCATGGCGGTAGGCTAAGACAAGCTAGCGCCATAGTCAATGCCGGTAGCAATTGATCAACGTTAAAACGACGTCTGACAAAGGCCTACCGCTATAGCTGACGGAGGTAGCCTTAGCTGCCCCCCGCCAGACTTGATGGCGGTAGCCTCCATGCCATTGTTTAATCACTCTCGTTGTGGTTGATACAACATGCATGCTGCTCTTTGTTTATTGGCAGTACATGCATCGCAAGCATGCATCCGTGGTATTTTCAATACACATGCATGTGCATACTTCATAGTTTAATATGCTATCTACAATAGTGCTGATGAGAAATGGGACCCACGGTCTTGTGAATTGCAGCACACGCCAATGATTCTCCATAAACATGCATGGTACAATCGCAACGCGCCGATCCATTTCGTCGGCGCGTGCCCATTTGGGTCGTCACGGACAGAAAAATCGGCACAGCGCGCCGACCCAAAATCGACACACGTCCGCTTTTCGTTCGTTTGCCGATCCACTTCCGGCCTAAATTTGAGTCTTATTTGTGTGGCGCGAACAGTAAACAGATTCTCCCCTAGCCTGCGAGCTGGTGGAACAGCGACCACCATTTTCCTCCACTTCCGCAAAACCCTCCCACCCGCTCGTGCTCCTGGCCATGGACGACGACACGCCGACCCTCGATGCCGCCGCCGGCCCGCCTCCCTCGCCTCGTCCGAACTCATCACCTCTGTCGCCTCTGCGAAAGGCAAGCCCCGCGCGCCCCGCAAGACCGCAGCCGCCCAAGAAGAAAAAGTTGATGCCCGAGGAGCGGGCCGTTCAGTCGGCAAAGAGGAAAGACCGGAGGCACATGCAGGACGCAAGGGACAAAGCGAGGACCGCCGCCACCCTCTTCGCCGCCGCACAACAGGAGAAAACCAATGCCCGAGTCACCGCGGCAATGAGGGAGGCCCTGATCTACCTAGGGTTGAACCCTGGCCATCACGGGCTCGTCAGCGCCCTGTGGCCGCGGCCAGCACGGGCTCATCAGTGTTTCCTCGGTTGGTGCTGCTAGAGTCGCCGCGCGCGTCTGCCACATAGCCGATTCCCGGCTTCCACGTTTATCCGCAAGTCTTCCGCTTATTTTTGTTCGAAAATATATTTGTCACTAAGAAATAAATAAGTAAACATAAATAAATATTTTTCACTTAGAAACAAATTTCTGATGATTTCTATTATCAATAATAAAGTTATATTATAGTTTTTCCAAACGAATATACGACACACTTGTTTATTTCCAGCAAAATTATCAAAGACCTGTATAAACCATGTAGAAGTTGTTAAGAATGATTCCTGCGTATATGCCTTCAGTTCTCACACATGCTACGCTAGAGAAGATATCATGCAATGTAAGCAGATCCATATGTGCTAATATGCCAAGGTGAGATATACTTCTGCTAAATATGCCACGGTTCAGCGGGCGCTGCAAATCACTAGAGTGCTTAAAGAGTGGCAGGGAGGTTACCCAAATCGATGCAGCCACACTTGCATGCAATGCACGACCAGAAATAAGATCAAAGATTGGCCGGAATAGTGGCTTGGAGGCTACCTCCACCAAGTCTGGCGGTAAGGTAGCTAGGGCTACCGTCGTCAGCTATGGAGGTAGGACTATGTACCTAGCAAACGTCGTTTCTGTGTTGACCAATTGCTACCGCCATTGACTGTGGCGGTAGCCTGTCTTAGCCTATCGCCGGAGACGACGGAGGTAGGAAAAATGGTCAGATTCCGAAATTTTTACAAAGTAGGGTCAGATCTCGATTAACTTCTAAAAAAGTGTCAAAACACGAAATTTTGCCGCGGCAGCGCTGCTGTTGATGGATAGGTCCTACAGTAGAGCAGATGAGAGGAGCGAGTACAGAGGAGGACCGAGGACCGAGGAGCTGTACAGAGACATGTTCACCGAGTTTATGGCCAAGTACGGCAAGACAACGTACGATATGGCCGAGCAGGAGCGTCGGTACGCGGCGTTCAAGGACTCGGATTGTGACGCAGGCAAACTAACCTTCTCGCCGTTCTATCTCAAATTACGACAAGGCCCCGTCGTACGTTTACAAGTTGCACATATAATTTCACTTAAATTTATCTCCCTTTTTCTGCATTCATACCTATATAATAAAATTGTCAACATGGATGGAAGGATGCAGGAGATGCCAACGAGGAGCAATGAGGAGACTCTCAACATGTTCAATGGGTGGATGGCCATTCACGGCAAGACCTACGACTTCCATACCTAGTTTAGGTGCCGCTTCTTGCTCTTCAAGATCAATCTCGAACGTGTCCACAGCCACAAGAACGCCGCCTTCGTGGCCTTCTCCTTGTATCGCTTATCCCTCAATTGTTTCGCCGACCTCAACTATCACGAGTTTGTTACCAGGTGCCAGGTAGGTAATTAACCATCATCCTGCCTGCTCTTCCTGGCCGGCATTTTAGTTTTTTTACGAGTGCTAAATTTTCCTACGTATAGACATTCCAATTCCTTACATTTTACTACTCCCTCCATCCCATAATATAAGAGCATTTTTAACATTAGTGTAGTGTCAAAAACGCTCTTATATATTGGGACAGAGGGAGTACTTATTAGGAGCCCACCATGGAACTGGACGAGTGTTCAACAACCACCGTATGGGCGTGAATATATTTGTTGCCGCAAGACTTTTGGCTTTCACAATTTTGGCACAACAATTACTGTTTTATGTAATCAAATTGAGATGTATGTATTTCCTGATTCCGATCCTGCTTGTCGTTAGATGGGTTGCAACACATTGCAGCCAGCTAGGCTCTAGCTTCAGCAAAGATCTATACACTCCCTCCATCCAAAATAAATATCTCAACTGTAGTACAACTCTGTACTAAACTTAGTACAAAGTTAAGACATTTATTTTGGCACGGAGGGAGTATTAAAGAAGAACCTGCCATCATCATGATGATTCGACCTTCTCATTGCCACCTACTAGGCTACTACAACCATCGACCAAAAAACACCCAGCGTCGTGCGAGGGCCAAGATCACACCTCTCATCCATTCTCCATGCAAAAAGAAAAGAGCGGCGCTAAAATAGCCGCCACGAGCCATCTTTGTAAACGAACCCGCGCACGCATGATCCCCCTCCTGCGAGGCTCCCACGATTCCCCTCCAACTGACCGTCCTAGTCGTCCTGATCCCCCCACTTCCTCCGCCCTCTCAAGAGAGGGCGTCCACGAGAACCTCAACACAATGTAGGTCGCCAACATCAAGCGCCTCATGGCCGGCGCGCCCTAGGGCGTGAGCAAGCACGATCCTGATCTCCGCATGGCACCGGTCGTCTTTGGGCATCACGGACATCGCGCCAATGACATTGCCACCGAGGAAGACGCCGCCTACGAAGACAGACCTAGCTTCTCATATGAATTCATCTCCTCTCTTTTTGTTCCCAGGTTGTGTTTATCAGTGGAAGTAGAGGGTTGATTTATGACCTTGATAATGGTGCCTATTTCAGATCCTTATAACATCCGAAAAGCAGCATCGACCTGGACTGGATGTGCATCTCTCTAATTTACGAGGTGTACAAAATTGGCATCTCGGTGATTCATGATTCCATGAAGTAGTATATATAATTGGTCGTTTCATATGCAACATGGACCCATAAATAAATGATGAATAATTCTAGCTTCATGCTAATTAAAGTGGTTTAGTCCAGTCTTAGTCCATTTCATAAGAACGACATCTGATGGTTGGAGGTGTACTAAATCAACAACACTTAATATGGAACGTAGGGAGTAGCAGGGAAAAGCTTGAATGGAAATCATATGGTGATTGGCATAAACACACATTAAAATACACACATGGATGCACGCACAAGTAATACTAGTACACACGCAACGTTCCGCTGTTTGATACCGCCCGAAAGACAGAAAAAGATTCTAAGGAATTAAAAAGAATGAATATTTTTACAAAGATTTGAATAAGCTTTTACTGGTCGCATATATATGTGTGGTCAACCTTACTCAGTCATTCAATCTGGATTGATGGCGTTTAATGTCTTCAAGCCAGCCGCGTCCTGAATGAGCTCAAGACAATCTGGAGACAGTGCGTCGTTAACAGCGAGAATTAGCTAAGCATTTTAAATATTGGATTATGATATATTGTAACATGATGCACATCTATGACTTTGCATGAAAATGTTAAGGTGCTGATTTTATAACACAATGCACATCTATGATTTTTTTTTAAAAAATTCTAAGATACATAATTAAATAAACCATAACTCAATTTACAGCCACCCTCACATTACACGTACAGTTTCCTATCCATTTACTGAAGGCAAGGTAAGGCCATTGTTGTTGGGTGCCAAGCTCCTAGAAAGTAGAAGCTCTGCCTATGCATTAGAGAAGATATTATGACTGTCTGTCAGTATTTTTCCTTTTCTACATCAATATTTGGTTGTTAAAATTCAAAAAATTGTGAAGAAATATTGTAAACCATAAATGCATCAAACATTTGTCCCCCAAAATCTGAACTCATTTGGACTAGAAGTTTTGAAGATATTGGCGATTTTAGTTAGCTCGTTCAACATTTTAGTTCAACTGGGTAAATCGTACCTGTACCCAATACTTTTTTTTAGAACGAAGGCTCTAGAGGAGCCCGGCTTTGAATTAACAAAGCCATCAACCGGCCAGGAATAGTAATACAAGCGCGAAACCAACACAAGAAAACAGAAAAGCGACAAGGTACAAAGACGCTGGACAGCAGCTCACAAGCCTCACACACACCAAGCTAAATAAGATCGAACATGGAGACACGCAGCTTGGAGATGTGTAGGTCCTCAATCGCGTACGGGTCACCAAGGAAGTAGGAGAATGTCAGCACATGAGTAGCACTTCCGACGGTGAGGAAGGACACGCCGTCGCCAAATCGCCAGCGGCCCCGACGTGCCATGACCTCCCAGCTCCACTGTCAAAGAAAGCCCCTGCCTCCTCGCCTAGATCGAAGGCGCCGAACCGTTGACAGTGTCGCGGTTCACCCTAGAACCTGGGAGGAAGGACACCGGCAGGCTGCATCTGGAAAAGGAACCGAGCGCACCCGACAAGCCACGGAGCGCTGACCTGGAGCAGAGCACCACCAAATCCACGTAATGGACATGAATGAGAAAGAGACGCCGGAACGGGCGGAGAAGAGCAGTAGCGGCCAGCTACCTCCGCCGCTGCACACCCACCACATCGCCGAGCAAGCCCAATGCCCACCTAGCTCCCAAAGACGGCGCCTTCAGGAAGGAACGCGACGCCAAGGGCGCCGCCGCCGCCCAACAGAGTTGTGGTTTTAACCCGGGAGACTAGAGGGCAAGGGGGCGGCGAATCTGACCTGAACGGCGCCTCCAAGGAGGGGAGCGGCGCCCTCGAGCGTCGCCGCCGTCAAGACCGGCGAGGCCGGCCTGGGATTTCTCCCGGTCTTCGAATCCCCGACACCCATACCCCAACGGCGCCAGACCTGGTGGCCCGCAGAGGAGCAGGCCGGATCTGGCCGGGGAGGAGCTCGCCAAACAGGGGAGGAAGGGGCGGCCAGATCTGGCGCTGCCGATCTGCCGCTGCACCACGCCACCCGTCCTCTGGTTCACCCGCCGTCCACACGGCCAGGTTCCCCGGCCCACGCCCCCGCCACCGCCTGTCGGAGGGCCGGTGACGTCTCTCCGACAGGGCCCCCGCCCCGGGGACCTCGGCCCCCCGCAAAAGAGGCAGGGCAGCCAGGGCCCCGCCGCCACCTTCCTCGGCGGCGCCCCGGGCTTGCCCGGCGGCGGCCTCAGGCGGCGGCGAGGGGGGAAGGGAGGGGAAAAGGAGGCGGCGGCGCTAGGGTTTGGACCCCCGAGTCGCCCGAGCAGGGGCGACGCGAGGGGAGGGGAGGGAGTTGGAATTTTCTCACCTGTACCCAATACTAATCTGGGAAAGTTCAAGCTCAGCTGGACAGATTTGAGAGCTATTACAATTAGTTTATCGGCTGATGTGGCCGGTTATCTTTGACATGCATGGATTTATGAGAGAAACCCACCAGTCCGAAATCAAATCAACATATTAACCTCAAGGTTTTTTAGTGGCTTAGAAATTAAGTAGTCTCTCTTCAGCTTAAAAAATACTCCCTCCGTTTCAGTTTACAAGTCCTGCGTGTATACCTAGGTTGCCAATTTTATCACCCTAATATAAACTATATAACACAAAAATTATATCATTTGAAAATAGAAATCTGAAGTTTATATTGATATATTTTTTGTAATATATGACTTGTATTAGGTTGGTCAAATTGATGATCTAGGGGTATGTGCACGCCCTGTAAACTGACAGAGAGGGAGTAAGTCGTTCCCTCATGGAAAATAGTCTCTTTGCTACATTGGATGGGCAGGGGGTGGGTATACAACAGATGTGCATGCACGTCTAGTTAGCTTTTCGGTATCGCTGCTCTGGCTGGCTGTTGCTCTATGGTCAAGATATAATCTATCTTGTAATTGTCGCTACATTTGCGTTTTCTCAAGATGCAAGTTCAGTACCTCACTCTGCTTTGCTTGTTGAACTCCACAAATGCAATCCGAGCTCTGCTGCAGGTCTTTCTCTTCTTCTGCACCATCCTTATGGAAATAAGCCATCCTTGATACGTACTGTACATGGGAGGGCAGGGAATATACATACGTGTATGTTATGTATGTATGTATGTATGTGTAGTTAACTTGGGCGTTTTTGGTCTGGCTGGCTTTTTCACCACCGCCAATAATATAGGTGTTTTGTGCAAAACCTGCATCTATAGTTGATGGTTTGTGCAATCTTCTCATCTAAAAGTGTAGTCGTGCAACACATGTACCTGAAAGCAATGAAGCTGCAAGAGGCGGATGGAGGATGAGAGGACCACCGATAATAATCGAGGAGAAGGCGGGTCGAGATGCAGCCGTGCATCTCACTAGCTACGTGACTACGATCCTCACTAGAAAGAATAGTCAGCAACATACCGTGAAAGACATGTGTGTGTGTGGGGTCGAGATGCAGCCGTGCATGTCAGCAACGAAAGCTACGTGATTACGATCCTCACTAGAAAGAATAGTCCGCAACGTACCGTGAAAGACGTGTGTGTGTGTGGGGTCGACAGATAATATGTGGCGACACGCGGTCAAGCTAGCATCCACGATAGTCGGAGCAAAGTGTAGCGTCTCCCTGATCAATCAGCTGGTGCTGTTAAGTGTCCACTCACACACCAGGTACGCTGTCCCATCAATAATTTCCGACTTTTGTACACTTTGATCGGGATAGCAGATTACGACAACACATGTCATGCGATGCAAACTTGTGGTGATGAGAAGATTCGCGGAGACGAGTGTACGGAGAGAGGGCGAAATGAAAGAGAAATTTAAACCAGAGACGAGGCTAGCTAGGCGAGCCTTGGTATCTCGTTATATTTCCCCAAAGCCAGCGACGCGCAGTACATTTACGAAAACAAAGGTGCGTGGGTAGATCGTACGTGGAGATATTTTGTGGCGTTGTCAGGCTATCAAGCGTCCATGGCAACTGGTCCACACTGGAAATGCACGTATTTGTGATCGAATGGTGGAGAGTGTAGCGTCTTTGTGATGAGCTGTAGTCGCTGTCAGTTCAGATTTTTACTCGTCGGACTGCCGGTTCCATTGTCTGTTTTTTAAGGTATAAAATAATGTGTAGTTTTGCAATAAATACACAAGTCAATAAAAAAGTGTGTAATCACACGACAGAGTTACTAGGAACTACTCCCTCCGTTCCTAAATATAAGTCTTTGTAGAGATTTTACTATGGACCACATACGGATGTATGTAGATGCAGTTTAGAGTGTATATTCATTCATTTTGCTTCGTATGTAGTTCATAGTAGAATCTCTACAAAGACTTACATTTAGGAACGGAGGGAGTACATGATAATATATGATTCATATACATGATAATCCGCGCTGCCGCAAGCTTGCAGTTTGACAATGAAATTCAACACATTCAAACTTCCACACAGTTACCAAATACTATCAATTAACAAATACTAGTAAGTTACTGCTCTTATTATTTATCAACTTTTCTCGGAAGGCAAAAACAACAAACTTCAGTTGTTTATTCACATACAGGCACAAGTTCACAATTCACATATGGATTATGGATGCTGGATAGAAAATAGAAGAATGGGGAGACATGAGGCAGAGAAGAGAAGAGATCTTACCAGCGTCGGCCCTAAGGGAATCCTGGTTTGCAGCGGAGGGAGCAAGGTGCACGTCGGGCCTCTGGTATCCTGGTCATGGCGTCTTGCTGGTCGGCTGGTCCCACTAGTAGAACAAGGGCCATTTGTCCCGGTTCATAAGGGCCTTCTTTCTCGGTTTTTGAACCGGGATTAAAAGGTCGTTATTAATGCCCTTGGCCTTTAGTCCCGGTTCTTACACGAACCAGGACAGATGGACCTCCACGTGGCCGCTGCGGCCAACCCAGGCAGGGGGGCCTCTGGTCCCGATTGGTGACACCAACCGGGACCAAGAGGCATCCACGCGTCAGCAGCTCGCTGGAGCTGAGGTTTTTGTTTTTTCTGAAAGGGGCTGGTTTAGGGGTTTTGGGGGTTAATTTAGGTTGTTATTAACTAGCTAATAGAGAGAAATGTCCTCTCTTATATCTCCGTGTTTGGTTTACCAACGCTATTGCTATGCCTAAACATGGCTTAGATTAAAGTGAAGGCAACATGTGGTGCATGTCGAAAGTAATACTAATCCTAACTTTGATCAAGTTTTGGATTGTACTACTTTCGACATGCAGCACATGCATGTTGCCTTCACTTCAATCCAATCCATGTTCATTTCACCCCCTGATATATAATAACTCTTCATGCTCGCATCATGCATCATCATATATAATAACAAGTTCTACTAATCATCATCATACAACTTGTACTCGTTATTAATAACAAGTCATACGATCATCATCCTCATAGTCATCAAACCAACCCTACTTAATTTTCTTAGCACATGATTATTAGTATTAGGTAGGACCTAAATACCCTCTTTAAGGTAAAATAGCATAAAACAATATAGACCCTGACTCTCCATTATGGAGAATGGAGATCATCCTGTCTCCAATTCTTGCGCTTCGCTTCCTTTTGCTTCCAAGGACCTCCTTACGACTGTCCATACATTTATTCCATTTTTTGATTAGCATGTCTCCACTTCTTTGAGAAATCCGTTATGGACAGTTGAGATTCGTAGGATGACCTGGATATATGTTCAAAACACGAAGGCTGCCATTCTGATACATCCAATGAGGCACACAATCCTCTGGGATTCTCTGTTGAAAAAAAATAGTAATAACTTCATAGTTAGCAATGATGTACTAGTTTTAGAAGTATGCAAAAGATGCATGGATGTCATAATAGTAAAATTCTTACCAGGGTATCTCCATGGTAGTTACCGTAGTTCAACACGTGCACTAGTGGCAAGTATTGACCATAATGTTGAGGAGTTTGATTGTAGATATTGTAATTCTCAATATCAGTACAAAACCCGACCAGATGATTTTTTTCATGATAAGTTAATTCGGAGCCATCGGTGTAGTGGGTTTTGTCTACCATGTTCCGCACATTATTTGAACAATCAAAATAAGCTGTCAACTATTTTGAAATAAACAATATAAATTAGCTAATAACTATGTCTGAGAAACTCACATAGCGGTAGAATTGGAGGCGTATCAACAAGGACCCAAATGTTCATACTGTCTTGCTCGATTTTAGGATCACCAAGATCCATGGTGACAAGCATACCCTCATCAAAACCATACATCTTGCAAAGTGCTTCCCTTTTTTGCAACCAAAATGGGTTACGCTCTCAGAATTGTACAGCTTTACTTCAAAATCCACACCATGATGGGTCATTAGGTGAATTTTCTTTGTTTCGAAACTTCCATGGTCTTCAAAACCAATCCTCTCCAAGACATAGCGTCTTGCATGGCATGGCATGGCATGGGTTAACTTTTGCCAAGGGCCCTTGTCGTGCCCTCTTTTCTCTTTATTTATCTTTCTGATTTTCTCACACAGTACAACTTGGTTATAACGCACACACGTATATATAGGACCAGCCCTAGCTAGCTGGCCGACTCAAACTAGACACAGCTATCCCAAACCGTATCAAACTTAAACTAGCACACATGGAAGCTATCTCAAACTTACCATGCATGCGACACTAGGACTCACGTATGGTATATGCCAACTCAACTCACGCACGGCAACCTTATACCGAACTAACACAACGCTAATACATAATTTAGACTAGAACTTAATTAGGCAAGTTGGGTTATTTTCAACAAAAAGTGTAGTCGTGCATCACATGTGCTGATCAATCGCTAGTGCCTGAACGCAATGAAGCTGCAAGAGACGGATGGAGGATGAGAGGACCACCGATAATAATCGAGGAGAAAGCGGGTCGAGATGCAGCCGTGCATGTCACTAGCTACGTGATTACGATCCTCACTAGAAAGAATAGTCCGCAACGTACCGTGAAAGACGTGTGTGTGTGGGGTCGACAGATAATATGTGGCGACACGCGGTCAAGCTAGCATCCACGATAGTCGGAGCAAAGTGTAGCGTCTCCCTGATCAATCAGCTGGTGCTGTTAAGTGTCCACTCACACACCAGGTACGCTGTCCCATCAATAATTTCCGACTTTTGTACACTTTGATCGGGATAGCAGATTACGACAACACATGTCATGCGATGCAAACTTGTGGTGATGAGAAGATTCGCGGAGACGAGTGTACGGAGAGAGGGCGAAATGAAAGAGAAATTTAAACCAGAGACGAGGCTAGCTAGGCGAGCCTTGGTATCTCGTTATATTTCCCCAAAGCCAGCGACGCGCAGTACATTTACGAAAACAAAGGTGCGTGGGTAGATCGTACGTGGAGATATTTTGTGGCGTTGTCAGGCTATCAAGCGTCCATGGCAACTGGTCCACACTGGAAATGCACGTATTTGTGATCGAATGGTGGAGAGTGTAGCGTCTTTGTGATGAGCTGTAGTCGCTGTCAGTTCAGATTTTTACTCGTCGGACTGCCGGTTCCATTGTCTGTTTTTTAAGGTATAAAATAATGTGTAGTTTTGCAATAAATACACAAGTCAATAAAAAAAGTGTGTAATCACACGACAGAGTTACTAGGAACTACTCCCTCCGTTCCTAAATATAAGTCTTTGTAGAGATTTTACTATGGACCACATACGGATGTATGTAGATGCAGTTTAGAGTGTATATTCATTCATTTTGCTTCGTATGTAGTTCATAGTAGAATCTCTACAAAGACTTACATTTAGGAACGGAGGGAGTACATGATAATATATGATTCATATACATGATAATCCGCGCTGCCGCAAGCTTGCAGTTTGACAATGAAATTCAACACATTCAAACTTCCACACAGTTACCAAATACTATCAATTAACAAATACTAGTAAGTTACTGCTCTTATTATTTATCAACTTTTCTCGGAAGGCAAAAACAACAAACTTCAGTTGTTTATTCACATACAGGCACAAGTTCACAATTCACATATGGATTATGGATGCTGGATAGAAAATAGAAGAATGGGGAGACATGAGGCAGAGAAGAGAAGAGATCTTACCAGCGTCGGCCCTAAGGGAATCCTGGTTTGCAGCGGAGGGAGCAAGGTGCACGTCGGGCCTCTGGTATCCTGGTCATGGCGTCTTGCTGGTCGGCTGGTCCCACTAGTAGAACAAGGGCCATTTGTCCCGGTTCATAAGGGCCTTCTTTCTCGGTTTTTGAACCGGGATTAAAAGGTCGTTATTAATGCCCTTGGCCTTTAGTCCCGGTTCTTACACGAACCAGGACAGATGGACCTCCACGTGGCCGCTGCGGCCAACCCAGGCAGGGGGGCCTCTGGTCCCGATTGGTGACACCAACCGGGACCAAGAGGCATCCACGCGTCAGCAGCTCGCTGGAGCTGAGGTTTTTGTTTTTTCTGAAAGGGGCTGGTTTAGGGGTTTTGGGGGTTAATTTAGGTTGTTATTAACTAGCTAATAGAGAGAAATGTCCTCTCTTATATCTCCGTGTTTGGTTTACCAACGCTATTGCTATGCCTAAACATGGCTTAGATTAAAGTGAAGGCAACATGTGGTGCATGTCGAAAGTAATACTAATCCTAACTTTGATCAAGTTTTGGATTGTACTACTTTCGACATGCAGCACATGCATGTTGCCTTCACTTCAATCCAATCCATGTTCATTTCACCCCCTGATATATAATAACTCTTCATGCTCGCATCATGCATCATCATATATAATAACAAGTTCTACTAATCATCATCATACAACTTGTACTCGTTATTAATAACAAGTCATACGATCATCATCCTCATAGTCATCAAACCAACCCTACTTAATTTTCTTAGCACATGATTATTAGTATTAGGTAGGACCTAAATACCCTCTTTAAGGTAAAATAGCATAAAACAATATAGACCCTGACTCTCCATTATGGAGAATGGAGATCATCCTGTCTCCAATTCTTGCGCTTCGCTTCCTTTTGCTTCCAAGGACCTCCTTACGACTGTCCATACATTTATTCCATTTTTTGATTAGCATGTCTCCACTTCTTTGAGAAATCCGTTATGGACAGTTGAGATTCGTAGGATGACCTGGATATATGTTCAAAACACGAAGGCTGCCATTCTGATACATCCAATGAGGCACACAATCCTCTGGGATTCTCTGTTGAAAAAAAATAGTAATAACTTCATAGTTAGCAATGATGTACTAGTTTTAGAAGTATGCAAAAGATGCATGGATGTCATAATAGTAAAATTCTTACCAGGGTATCTCCATGGTAGTTACCGTAGTTCAACACGTGCACTAGTGGCAAGTATTGACCATAATGTTGAGGAGTTTGATTGTAGATATTGTAATTCTCAATATCAGTACAAAACCCGACCAGATGATTTTTTTCATGATAAGTTAATTCGGAGCCATCGGTGTAGTGGGTTTTGTCTACCATGTTCCGCACATTATTTGAACAATCAAAATAAGCTGTCAACTATTTTGAAATAAACAATATAAATTAGCTAATAACTATGTCTGAGAAACTCACATAGCGGTAGAATTGGAGGCGTATCAACAAGGACCCAAATGTTCATACTGTCTTGCTCGATTTTAGGATCACCAAGATCCATGGTGACAAGCATACCCTCATCAAAACCATACATCTTGCAAAGTGCTTCCCTTTTTTGCAACCAAAATGGGTTACGCTCTCAGAATTGTACAGCTTTACTTCAAAATCCACACCATGATGGGTCATTAGGTGAATTTTCTTTGTTTCGAAACTTCCATGGTCTTCAAAACCAATCCTCTCCAAGACATAGCGTCTTGCATGGCATGGCATGGCATGGGTTAACTTTTGCCAAGGGCCCTTGTCGTGCCCTCTTTTCTCTTTATTTATCTTTCTGATTTTCTCACACAGTACAACTTGGTTATAACGCACACACGTATATATAGGACCAGCCCTAGCTAGCTGGCCGACTCAAACTAGACACAGCTATCCCAAACCGTATCAAACTTAAACTAGCACACATGGAAGCTATCTCAAACTTACCATGCATGCGACACTAGGACTCACGTATGGTATATGCCAACTCAACTCACGCACGGCAACCTTATACCGAACTAACACAACGCTAATACATAATTTAGACTAGAACTTAATTAGGCAAGTTGGGTTATTTTCAACAAAAAGTGTAGTCGTGCATCACATGTGCTGATCAATCGCTAGTGCCTGAACGCAATGAAGCTGCAAGAGACGGATGGAGGATGAGAGGACCACCGATAATAATCGAGGAGAAAGCGGGTCGAGATGCAGCCGTGCATGTCACTAGCTACGTGATTACGATCCTCACTAGAAAGAATAGTCCGCAACGTACCGTGAAAGACGTGTGTGTGTGTGGGGTCGACAGATAATATGTGGCGACACGCGGTCAAGCTAGCATCCACGATAGTCGGAGCAAAGTGTAGCGTCTCCCTGATCAATCAGCTGGTGCTGTTAAGTGTCCACTCACACACCAGGTACGCTGTCCCATCAATAATTTCCGACTTTTGTACACTTTGATCGGGATAGCAGATTACGACAACACATGTCATGCGATGCAAACTTGTGGTGATGAGAAGATTCGCGGAGACGAGTGTACGGAGAGAGGGCGAAATGAAAGAGAAATTTAAACCAGAGACGAGGCTAGCTAGGCGAGCCTTGGTATCTCGTTATATTTCCCCAAAGCCAGCGACGCGCAGTACATTTACGAAAACAAAGGTGCGTGGGTAGATCGTACGTGGAGATATTTTGTGGCGTTGTCAGGCTATCAAGCGTCCATGGCAACTGGTCCACACTGGAAATGCACGTATTTGTGATCGAATGGTGGAGAGTGTAGCGTCTTTGTGATGAGCTGTAGTCGCTGTCAGTTCAGATTTTTACTCGTCGGACTGCCGGTTCCATTGTCTGTTTTTTAAGGTATAAAATAATGTGTAGTTTTGCAATAAATACACAAGTCAATAAAAAAAGTGTGTAATCACACGACAGAGTTACTAGGAACTACTCCCTCCGTTCCTAAATATAAGTCTTTGTAGAGATTTTACTATGGACCACATACGGATGTATGTAGATGCAGTTTAGAGTGTATATTCATTCATTTTGCTTCGTATGTAGTTCATAGTAGAATCTCTACAAAGACTTACATTTAGGAACGGAGGGAGTACATGATAATATATGATTCATATACATGATAATCCGCGCTGCCGCAAGCTTGCAGTTTGACAATGAAATTCAACACATTCAAACTTCCACACAGTTACCAAATACTATCAATTAACAAATACTAGTAAGTTACTGCTCTTATTATTTATCAACTTTTCTCGGAAGGCAAAAACAACAAACTTCAGTTGTTTATTCACATACAGGCACAAGTTCACAATTCACATATGGATTATGGATGCTGGATAGAAAATAGAAGAATGGGGAGACATGAGGCAGAGAAGAGAAGAGATCTTACCAGCGTCGGCCCTAAGGGAATCCTGGTTTGCAGCGGAGGGAGCAAGGTGCACGTCGGGCCTCTGGTATCCTGGTCATGGCGTCTTGCTGGTCGGCTGGTCCCACTAGTAGAACAAGGGCCATTTGTCCCGGTTCATAAGGGCCTTCTTTCTCGGTTTTTGAACCGGGATTAAAAGGTCGTTATTAATGCCCTTGGCCTTTAGTCCCGGTTCTTACACGAACCAGGACAGATGGACCTCCACGTGGCCGCTGCGGCCAACCCAGGCAGGGGGGCCTCTGGTCCCGATTGGTGACACCAACCGGGACCAAGAGGCATCCACGCGTCAGCAGCTCGCTGGAGCTGAGGTTTTTGTTTTTTCTGAAAGGGGCTGGTTTAGGGGTTTTGGGGGTTAATTTAGGTTGTTATTAACTAGCTAATAGAGAGAAATGTCCTCTCTTATATCTCCGTGTTTGGTTTACCAACGCTATTGCTATGCCTAAACATGGCTTAGATTAAAGTGAAGGCAACATGTGGTGCATGTCGAAAGTAATACTAATCCTAACTTTGATCAAGTTTTGGATTGTACTACTTTCGACATGCAGCACATGCATGTTGCCTTCACTTCAATCCAATCCATGTTCATTTCACCCCCTGATATATAATAACTCTTCATGCTCGCATCATGCATCATCATATATAATAACAAGTTCTACTAATCATCATCATACAACTTGTACTCGTTATTAATAACAAGTCATACGATCATCATCCTCATAGTCATCAAACCAACCCTACTTAATTTTCTTAGCACATGATTATTAGTATTAGGTAGGACCTAAATACCCTCTTTAAGGTAAAATAGCATAAAACAATATAGACCCTGACTCTCCATTATGGAGAATGGAGATCATCCTGTCTCCAATTCTTGCGCTTCGCTTCCTTTTGCTTCCAAGGACCTCCTTACGACTGTCCATACATTTATTCCATTTTTTGATTAGCATGTCTCCACTTCTTTGAGAAATCCGTTATGGACAGTTGAGATTCGTAGGATGACCTGGATATATGTTCAAAACACGAAGGCTGCCATTCTGATACATCCAATGAGGCACACAATCCTCTGGGATTCTCTGTTGAAAAAAAATAGTAATAACTTCATAGTTAGCAATGATGTACTAGTTTTAGAAGTATGCAAAAGATGCATGGATGTCATAATAGTAAAATTCTTACCAGGGTATCTCCATGGTAGTTACCGTAGTTCAACACGTGCACTAGTGGCAAGTATTGACCATAATGTTGAGGAGTTTGATTGTAGATATTGTAATTCTCAATATCAGTACAAAACCCGACCAGATGATTTTTTTCATGATAAGTTAATTCGGAGCCATCGGTTGTAGTGGGTTTTGTCTACCATGTTCCGCACATTATTTGAACAATCAAAATAAGCTGTCAACTATTTTGAAATAAACAATATAAATTAGCTAATAACTATGTCTGAGAAACTCACATAGCGGTAGAATTGGAGGCGTATCAACAAGGACCCAAATGTTCATACTGTCTTGCTCGATTTTAGGATCACCAAGATCCATGGTGACAAGCATACCCTCATCAAAACCATACATCTTGCAAAGTGCTTCCCTTTTTTGCAACCAAAATGGGTTACGCTCTCAGAATTGTACAGCTTTACTTCAAAATCCACACCATGATGGGTCATTAGGTGAATTTTCTTTGTTTCGAAACTTCCATGGTCTTCAAAACCAATCCTCTCCAAGACATAGCGTCTTGCATGGCATGGCATGGCATGGGTTAACTTTTGCCAAGGGCCCTTGTCGTGCCCTCTTTTCTCTTTATTTATCTTTCTGATTTTCTCACACAGTACAACTTGGTTATAACGCACACACGTATATATAGGACCAGCCCTAGCTAGCTGGCCGACTCAAACTAGACACAGCTATCCCAAACCGTATCAAACTTAAACTAGCACACATGGAAGCTATCTCAAACTTACCATGCATGCGACACTAGGACTCACGTATGGTATATGCCAACTCAACTCACGCACGGCAACCTTATACCGAACTAACACAACGCTAATACATAATTTAGACTAGAACTTAATTAGGCAAGTTGGGTTATTTTCAACAAAAAGTGTAGTCGTGCATCACATGTGCTGATCAATCGCTAGTGCCTGAACGCAATGAAGCTGCAAGAGACGGATGGAGGATGAGAGGACCACCGATAATAATCGAGGAGAAAGCGGGTCGAGATGCAGCCGTGCATGTCACTAGCTACGTGATTACGATCCTCACTAGAAAGAATAGTCCGCAACGTACCGTGAAAGACGTGTGTGTGTGTGGGGTCGACAGATAATATGTGGCGACACGCGGTCAAGCTAGCATCCACGATAGTCGGAGCAAAGTGTAGCGTCTCCCTGATCAATCAGCTGGTGCTGTTAAGTGTCCACTCACACACCAGGTACGCTGTCCCATCAATAATTTCCGACTTTTGTACACTTTGATCGGGATAGCAGATTACGACAACACATGTCATGCGATGCAAACTTGTGGTGATGAGAAGATTCGCGGAGACGAGTGTACGGAGAGAGGGCGAAATGAAAGAGAAATTTAAACCAGAGACGAGGCTAGCTAGGCGAGCCTTGGTATCTCGTTATATTTCCCCAAAGCCAGCGACGCGCAGTACATTTACGAAAACAAAGGTGCGTGGGTAGATCGTACGTGGAGATATTTTGTGGCGTTGTCAGGCTATCAAGCGTCCATGGCAACTGGTCCACACTGGAAATGCACGTATTTGTGATCGAATGGTGGAGAGTGTAGCGTCTTTGTGATGAGCTGTAGTCATAGTTTAAAAAACAAAACCGGCCCGGTAAGCGAACATGTGACGCTATCGGCTCAGGTTTTCACTGGTCGGACCGCCGGTTGGGTTCTCTATTTTTTAAGGCATAAAATAATATATGTATATTGCAATAAATACATCAGTCAATAAATAAAAAGGTGTGTAATGACATGACAGACTTACTAGGAACTACTCCTACATGATAATACTTGATTCATATACATGATAATCCATGCTGCCGCAGACTCAATCAAACTTCCACGCAATTACCAAGTACTATCAATTAACAAAGAGCAAGTTACTGCTCTAATTATTTATCAACTTTTCTCAACTGGAAGGCAAAAGCAACACACTTCAGTAGCTTATTCTCATACCAGCACAAGTTCACAATTCACATATGGACTATGAATACTGGATAAAACATAGAATAATGAGTAGACACGAGACAGTGAATAGAAGAGATTTTATCAGCTTCGGCCACGGGGAATCCTGGTTTAGAGCGGAGGGAGGGAGGCGCACGTCGGGCCTCGGGCGTCCTGGTGATGGCGTCTTGCTCGTCGGCTGGTCCTCTATTGGGTCTCTGGGATGGCTAGACTCGAGCAGAGGGAGGTCAGAGGCGACGGGCAGAGGTAGCCAACGGAGGGGACCTGGCGGCAGTGTCCCCAGGGCCCATGCGATTGGCAAGGAACAAAAGGCGCGGAGGCACAAAGTGGCGCAGCCACGCGAGGCGGCATGCTAAAAATTCAATGCAAATGGATGAAGCGGCGCTCGCATCGCCTTCAAACCAGACCCGTCCCCTCTCAAACATCATTTCTTTCTCGAAGAAGGTCTGATTTCGAAGCAGTGTACTTCACATTTTTTTTCAAAACCTTCTCAATTTTTACCACAACCTTCAGGGATCATATGGTGACAACATGCCAAGCTTCATGTTTTTTGGAGTTCCTCTGCTTTTCCGTAAATAAAAACCAATAAACTCCATGTTCAAAGTCGAGTCTTGGTACCCTCATGTTTGGAATTCAAAAAAAAATTCTTGTATAAGTCCCAAAAATAGACCCACAAACACATATATGATTTTTCAACCCAATTTTGCCAACTTTTCCATCCGCTTGCAGTTTAATTTTTCTAAATGTCTAAAACCCAGAAAACTGACTTACTGCCTATAAAAAGAAAAGGAGACGGAGGAAGAAATTATATGATAAAAAATAAAAATAAATAATGTAGAAAAGAACAAAACATACAGAGAGAAAAGGAAACAAATAATGTACAAAAGAAAAGGAACAAAAGATATGAGAAGAAAATAATAAAATGTTTGCCGTGTGCAATAGAAGATACTAGGCAAAGAGATTGGAGAAGAGAATTTAAACCCAAAAAGTAATGTTTGCCAACTGCAAAGAAAAGACACTCAACAAAGATTTATTTGCCCAGTGCAAAATAAAGAATAAAAACTCGGTAATGATTTCTTTGCTCAGTGCAGAACTTGGCCAAGATTTTTTTTCTAGTGCCAAAAAGATAAATTCAGGAAAGAAAAGTTTGCCGTGAACAAAAGTTACTCAACAAAGATCATGTTTGCCTAATTCCCCATTAAATGCACTAGACAAACACTTAGAACTGGGCAAAATCTCAGATTCCAGTAGTCCGGTTAAATTTTTATGCAAAAGCACTTCTGCATAATTATAGTATTGGCAAGTGCAAAAGAAAAATTATAGTATTTGTGGCTATTGACTAGATATTGTACGAAACATTTACACTCGAGTCAATAAATGTATTTATACAGTTGAACTACTCGTTATTTTGGACTCGGAGGGAGTATGATTGCCTACTACTCTTTGATCATTTTGTGGTATACATGGCTTTGTCTGTCTTTTATACTACATCGACGTTTCAATCGATACCTGGTCTCTTTCACTACTGTACCTGAAAGGAATTAAGCTTCATGAGTAGGTAGGGGACCACCACAAATAATGCAACACTGCATGCCCTGTGCTAGTCCGTCCGTTGTTAGATGCCTGCCTCAAACGTCCGCACGGCATGTCCGAAAAACGCCACCAAACTGGGCTACTGTCTCCCAACGAATAGACCCAGTAACCATACGCTCCCTGGCATTCATCGGAGTAAGTAACAACCACATATGGATCAGTGTACTGGTCCGAAAATTTCCAATGCCAATACCACCTTGGTCTTTTGGCCTACAGATAATAGTATCTCATTTAGCAAGTCTGTATTTCCGTTTTAACTCATCACTTTGCCAACCCTGTGGAAGTACACGGAAACCCATGTGTCTGACGAGTGGCTCCTCCAATTTTAGGTAAGGATGCAATCATGACGCAGCGTGGCGCACCATCCAAGGGAGCTAAGTCTGGCTATTTATGTTAGACCGTCAGGCGACCAAAGCCCATCCAATTCTCATCCCTCCCCATCTAGGCCACCGCTGCTCCCTTCTATCACTACTATCATCCCTCCCGTCCGCGCCGCTCCATGCCATCACGGTCCGCCGCAAGATAACATACTTTAAGTTGCTCACCCCGGAGCACCATACGGAGATATAGGAGGAGCTGCGGGCCATGGAGGAGGCCTGCGCCGCACGCATTGCGACCAGCCTGCCTTTGGGTAGTCCCGACAGGAGGCATGGGAATACATGGAGGTGGAGGCGCCAGAGCAGGAGGTGGTGGGGGCGGAAAAGGTGGTGCCACTGTACGAGGAGTCGTGGGAGTTGTCGTCGGACGACGAGCAGGAGGCACCGACAGCTGTTCAGCCCTGACTTGGGATGGATGGCGCACTCGAGGAGATCGACATCGACCTAATGAAGGAGGTGATGGAGCAGGAGGCCATCCTCAACTCCATCCACTCAGAGGCGGAGGTGGAGGCCAACCGCCGCTTCTTCCGCAAGACGGCCATCGAGGGTGACGAGGCCTTGTGGTTCGAGGCGGTCAATGAGGAAGCTCCACCGTTTCGCCCTCCCGCCAATGACCACGTGGCCGGCAGCTCCGGCACGAACTTCGCCAACATATCCTTTTTTTTTTGCAGGAGAAACTTCGCCAACATATCCAACTACTAGTAATGTAGATGGTAGTTTGATAGTAGTTTCTAGATAGATCGTGGCTGTTGCATGTGTTGTATGGAAATAAAAACCAAGAGGTGTGGTTGTGAAGTGTGGAATATATGGGGTGACCAGTAAACCCGGTGGACGCGTCCGATTTTCCTACGTCTGGTTGTAGATGCTCTCAGCCCGAGGCTGTTGCTCCACGGCCAGTTTGTGTGGGAGTCCCTATGTGACTAGGACCCTGTCCCACCAACAAAGATTTTTTTTTTCAGGCCCCGCAAAAAAAAAGATTTTTTCAGGGACGTACACTAAGAAAATAAGAGGGTGGTTTGATTGAGTTAATTGCAGAGAACTACCATACTTCGGCACGTCGTAACGAATCAGTACCATTAGTCATATTTTTTTGCCATGCAGTACAAACTCTAAGCCTAAGTGTTGCAAAACGGTCTAACAGCCGTATAAGCACGTATTGACCACGTATCTGACCGCTGGGACCTGTGTGTCAGGGGCTGACGTGGCATGCTCTTTTACGAAAACAACCCTTACTTTTTATTTAATCACGCATATAACCTCTATTTTTTCAAAAAAAAGGTCTTGCCGCAAGAACCTTTTTTTTTCAAAAATAACCTCGCGCGCGTCCCGCCTGGAATCAAACCCGCACCGTGCGGTTAGACGAGGACGCTCACTGCCGCTGCGCTGCTGCTCCTTTTCTGCTAAACTACACGCATTAGTTTATTTATAAGCTTTGAGCCATTCGTTTTTTATTCGAATCCAGGCGGGACTCGCGCGCGAAAAAAGGGTTGTTTGTCATGGAAAATCTAGCAAAAATAAATAAAATTAGTGCTCCAAAATATTATTTTCAAACGCCTTTTGGAGCATCAATTTTATGTTTTTTGTCATGTCTTCCACTAACATCATTTGATGATGAACTTATACAAACTGTCAAAACATTTGTCGATGTTTCACAAAATAAAAATCAATGTTTTTTAAGCAATTTCATTTTTTACTGTTCACCCGAGCTCACATGATCTCAGGATTAGAACAACACTTTCGTTTTTTAGCCACCTTTTGAATTGCACTATCTACGATTTCATTCATAAGCTGCATGTCGTCCATCACACACCACACGCATACGTTTGTTTCCTCAGTCTACTGCTGATGATACTATGATTACAAAAAAAATTTAGAGAGCTAACTATGATCAAATATGACCTAGCTAGAAAGTGTGTCAATCATTAGATGCAGATTAATTTGTGGCGTCTTCCCGATTACTTGCGGTTGTTCATGTGTTTGTACACAACATGCTCCCATCAATTAATGCTGACTGTAGACTCCCGATCGTGGTCTTCCCTACAGCGGGATGAAAAATCGTTGATATCTAATATTTTGATTATGAAAAACGCCAACTTAATTGTAGTAGTGAGAAAAATCGGAAATGTGGAAAGCAGAAAGGTAACGAAGCAAGAGAGGAATTGTTCCAGGTTGGAATATTTTTTTCATTCAAGCTGGCTAATATTTTTGATCGACGAATATAACCATACGTAATATAATTCAGGGTGAAACAAAATGAGACTTCTGTCTACCCGAAATTTGATATTAATCCAAGGCGGAAAGAAGGCGTCCGGGTTAGAAAATGCTAGAATGGAAAGAGAAAAACACATGCTTGTAAAGTCATACACACGTGATCTTCATACTTACAAGATTGAGCTCACAGCAAAGTTTGTTTGAGTTTTTTCCAAGAAGAAACACCACAATCTTTCCTAAAAAGAAAAAAAAAAGAGAAAATCAAAAGCATTGGAATTGTGACAAATTTATAAATATTAACGTAGGTTAGACTATAAATGTATGTGGCATCCATAGATCGATGTCATTCTCATTGCAGTACAACCACAAAGTGCATATATATGCAGTACTATTAGTTTCATCCTCTTTGTTAAGTGTCGCCACTCAGCCGGGCCCCGTCAATTAATTGTGTGAGATGGCCACATTTTGACTTATTTGGTGCCATTACTTTAGATCCACCGACGTACGTACGCACTGGCACTAGCTAGCTAAGCTAGCATCAAAGATGAGCTTCGCGGTGAGCAAGTGCCCGCCGGTGATGGTCCGCCCGTCGATGGAGCCGGCTATGGGGAAGACGACGGGGACGCAACTGGTGCAGCTCTCCTCATGGGACAGGAGCTACGTGGGCTTCCATGTCGCCGCGCTCCTCATCTTCGACGGCCCGGTACACCAGCCCGTGGAGGCCATCAGGAAGGGACTCTCGCGGGCGCTCGTCCACTACCAGACCGTCGCCGGCCGCCTTGCCGCGGCCCATGACGACGACAACGACAGCGTTCTCCACGTCGCGTGCACAGGCGAGGGCGTGCACTTCGTGGCCGCGTCGGCGGGTTGTGCCCTGCAGGACCACGGCCTCCTCGACGCGCCCTTCTCGACGAGCCTGCTGGACCGCCTCGCCGTGGCTTACCCTGCCGCGGAGGGCTGCCGGCTCGCGGACCCGCTGCTGCTCATGCAGGTCACCGAGTTCGCTTGCGGCGGGTTCACGGTCGGGGTCACGTGGAACCACACACTAGCCGATGGAGATGGCATGGCGCAGTTCCTCCAGGCCGTCGGCGAGCTCACCCGCGCTGAAACTGATACGTCACCGCCGGCCGTGGCGCCGGTCAGGGACGGCCACGCGGTGTCCCTGCCGCTGCTCTCGCCGCAGGTGGTCGCCGCAAAGCAGTGGCTGATGCTGGACCGCGGCGGCATGGGCCTCGTCTACCTGGACATCACCGTCCCGCTCAAGCTCATCAACCGCATCAAGTCCGAGTACAGGGCCTCCCACACCGATGACGGTGGGTACTGCACGACGTTCGAGGCGGCGGTGGCTGTCTTGTGGCGGTGCCGCACACGCGCGATCATCGGCGACGACCCGGACTACGACATGTCCACGCCGGCGCCGCTGGCCTTCTTCGTGAACGTGCGCGAGCACGTTGGCGCGGCGGCAGGATTCTACGGCAACTGCGCCGTGGCACAGGTGGCGTTCGCGACGACCGGAGAGGTGGCCGGCGCCGGGGATGGCGGCATGAACGAAGTGGTGGACCTGATCAAGCGCGCAAAGGACGGGGTCCCGGAGCTGCTGCGGAACATGGGGGGCGGCGGCGGTGCCGTGCCGGAGATGGGGGAGGAGGAGATGGCTGCAGCGTTTGGATACAACGCGCTCATGGTAACCAGCTGGCGAAACATCGGCTTCGACCGCGCAGACTTCGGCGGCGGCCCTCCGGCAAGGGTGGTGGGACGGTGGCAGGAGTCGACGGTGCCGGGGTGCATGGCGTTCCTCTCATGCGAGGCCACGGCGGCCGACGGCGAGCGGCTGCTGACGCAGTGCGTCAGGGAGGAGCACGCGGCGGCGTTCCTCGCGGAGCTGGACCAGCTCGCACATGCACCGTCGTAGGCCTCAGCCCTCAGCAACTGATGAATAATGCTGTGCTTCTATGATGATGATACCCTTTTTCGTGCTCTGTTAGCTCGATCAAGGTGAATAGGGTGAAAATCTACCTAGCACACTTTTCATGTGTTGTAGCATGGAAACTGCCCTATTCTATTCTATGAACGAACACTTATTTGTGGATCATGCAATGATGTATATTTAGAATTTTTTGATATGATTTTTCAAAAAGGTATTTTAAGTGTTCTCGTGTAAATTGTTAATTTGTAGTTCAAATAATATCCATGGTAAAACTCAGCGGGAGAACAATCAAGGCCAGGAGCTTCATTATGTTCCTCAGCGGGAACACCACAGCTCAAAACTATAAGGATGCCATTTTCTTCGGCCGTAAAATATGGTATGTCAACCTTTCAGGCCTCATCAAGGTTGATGTTTCCTTCATCCAAAGCCCTGAAAATAGACTTGTAGTGCTTATTTATGAACTATTTTACTTCATCCTGGCCTTGGATCCCTCCCTCATTTTGTTGGAGGCTGTAAATACACTTCTTGGCATGCAGTCCATTGGCTACTACTAGTATATGAAAGCATCATGTGTTACGGTCACATTTACAACATCAATTAACAGAGGACGGAAAGATAAACCTTCGGGTTCCTCTATCAAAAGAAACCTCCTTAGTGAAACAATGAGCAACATAATTAGCATCCCTCCGATAATAGAAAACAAAATTCACTTACGGAAAAGTAAAAAGCCTGGATGCATATGCCGTAAAAAAAAATTGATGCCATTCTCGTCGACGAGAGTTCTTCACCATATTCCAGGTCGTTTACCACCTCCGTGCAATCCGATTATTGGAAAATTATCTTTTGAAATCCCATCTGGTTAGGAAGATTACAGCCAAATGCTCGGCATCATCCAGAACAGGACGTATATATGCCTTGCTGCATTGGCTTGATCTCGTGCACCAAAAAATGCATTTTTATGTTTCTACTAATAACATAATTGTGCAGAATTAATGATGGATGGTTCGATTTAGCCACGTCATTGGAGTGACGTCATCCGAAAAGACTAAACTCCGCTTCAGCTGCTACATGAGTTAAAACTGACATCGCTCTCAAGTTCAAATCACCATCGGAATTATGGTGCCGGGACCATCCATCACTATATGTGCAGGTCAGAATCCTCAACTACAGAGACATCATATATATGCCACGTACGACCCATAGCAGTGCATCCTGTGGCCAGCCATGGGCTTATTGTTGGCCACATGGATCGCCGGAGGGTGATAAGCACTGTGTGGCTGGGAGTTCCATCCGATGGCGAGGGGCACTGACTGAGCTACCAACACTACTGCAATAGTTATACGATGTGACCCCCCGTGTGTCATTCCATGGCGCTCGGTCAAGTGAAGATGGGCAGGTAATCCTTTTCCGAAACTTCAGCACGATACAAACAAGACCTGATTTTTCGTTCTTCGAAATCTGACCTTTTTGTAGGATGCCCTTGGCTGGGGCACCCTTGCCTAGGGAGCCATGCTTGAAGATAGCAATGGAGCCTCGAAACCCGCGTCCCCGCTAGATGGCTCAAACTAAAAGCCAGACACCAGGGGGACAAGGACACAATGAAGGGTTACTCGGACGCGTTTGCCAGATCCCGCTCTGGAGCGGACACGCGGCGAATAGCTGGCAGACGCATTGCCACCGCTGGATCGAAGCCTCACTGGCTCATACGCCGTGGATGCGTGGGTGCACGCTTCCATTTCCTCTTTGGATCGGCGGAGAGCCAACCAGACGGGTCTCTCCTCCTTGCCCGTATAGGGGATGAGGTCTTAGTCAACGGATCTGGAGATGCCTTACCCAGGTCCGCTGTCCACCATGCCGAAAATGGCCTTACATCACCTCAAAGAAACTAGGTGAAGTAGACTGAAAGTGGAGTGCCGTGACAACAATGACAAGGGTTTGGTCCGGGTGTGGTTTCAGATGAGTTATGTGTGAAATCGTGGTGAATCCGTATGACGTGGCAGACGCATCCGAACGGGAACGGGCATCCCCAAATGCGTCCCACACATATAGATTAGATTTGAGAGGTGCTCGACAGCTCAAATGTTTGGACTGGATTTGACAATTCGGTTGGATGCATGGCATTTTTTTGGTTTGGACGGACTGTCCACCTGGTTATTTGGAGAAGGTCGTAGATGCTCTAAGAACGGAAGGTGGTTTCTGCTGTTTTGCAAGAAGATATATATGGAGCATGCATGCATGCATACATGCATTTCCAGTTGATCATATACGCCGCCAAGCTTACATTCCACTTGATTGTACGGTCCTGAAAATTCGAGGACCCGGTGCGAATTTGAAATCCAAGGCTCTTTAATATAAATGCAAAATAATAAGCAATATTTAATGGCAATACTACACGATGTCGCGTTCAAGCCAGCACATGATGACCATCTAACCTAGTGTCTGATATGTATACATGAAATATTAAAATTAACAATTTTATAAAGTGCATTAAAACAATGTTAATATCTCTACTTTTATAAAAAATATAGTTGGTGATGATGGTGTGCCTTCCATCTTGCAATATCGTCCGTCTTATTTATATTTGACCGACAGAAAGAAAACTATAGCAATTTCGCAAAAAGATACCTACACCCTTCTCCACATTTACAAATAAGTCTTTCTCTCGTTCATCATTTTCTCCCATAAAATAAACTACTTATACAAATGCATCTTGATATTCCGTGCAACGTATAAACATTTTGCTAGTCAAATAAAAATATACCTTGTATAATCACTTCGTCATGGTGGCCCGTGGGTGCATTGTGTATAGTCTCCTCTTTGCGGCTCGGCGATGTGGCAGCATGGGGGCCGGAAATGGAAAATTTCAGAGCCGGATGGCAGCACGCACATGCACATGTTGGCGCAGTTCTCTCTCTCTATCCCAGTTCTTGCGGTAGTCTACCTCTGTCTCTCTGTCACTTCGCTCTAGCACAAACTGAACCAAGGAAGAAGAAACTGACAGAATGAGAAGGCACGGTGGTGTTCCTGGTGCACGAACGCCCCAGCGGCAACAACGGTTGTGTATATCCTCAAGCAACAACTCAAGCTAGAACCACGCCAGTCTACAACGACCTCCACATGGGATTTATACCCAGGCCAGCGTGTCCACGATCCCCACGCTCTCACCTATGCGAGCCCACGATCCGGTCCGCCGGCGCCCTAGCCGTGTCCACCACACGCGCCCGTACGCACGTACCGCGGCAAGCCCACCCTGATCGTCTCGCTCTCCCCGGACCATGTCGCCAACTGAATACGCCTACTACGACGCGTTCCGTGTACATGCACACACGCGCCCAAGACACTATCCACACACGCACAACACCTACGCCACGGAGCCGGCCACGCCCGACGCGCGCCCATGCATGCGCCCGTTGCATCCGACGCGGACACTGCGGCTTATTCACGCAACACTCACCCACCTAAGCCGCGAATCACAGGAGCCCGTCGTCCTCGACTCCGGCGTCCACCAACAGCGCTCGCTCCGCCGTCGCACTACAAGAAATATGTCAACTTGCGAACATCACTATTGGTCACTGAAAGGTCATTATTTTTCATTTGCGACATTTTTGTGACCAAAAACAGAAGGTCAAAAGCTGGCGGTCGTAAACTGAAATTAGCGAACTTCTCTGTGAGAAGGTCGTGGAATGCCATGACCAAAACAAAAGGTCGTTGATTCTGTGATCTTCTGTTTTGGTCGCTACCTCTCTGCCCAGGCCACGTCGGATCCGACGTGGCAAAATTGCGACCAATTGAAAAGGTCGTTGATAAGATTCAGCCCGGTCCGATTATGTGTCTATATGGGCCGAGCCTAACAATTCAGCCTATTTGTTGTTTTTTTCCTGTGAATTTTTGGTCGGCTTCACAGGCCAAGCCAAACATTTCATCCATTTATTTTCTAGGCCGCACCCTTTTACGTTCAATTCTTGTTCGGGCCTTAGCCTTTTTCACTCTAATTCTTGTTCAGGCCTCGGCCTTTTTGTGGTCCTTTTAAATTTTGGAACTCGGCCCTTTTATAGTTCATTTTATTTATTTTCGAAAATTAATATACTAGCATTGCTGAAACAGACCCCAACTATGTTTGGGTTGTGGCCTTTTTAAGGTCCAGTAGTGTTTGGGCCAAGGACTCTTTCAGTATTATGTTCACATCCAACTAAATACGTTTATCACAAATTCAAATTCCCAGCATTTGAATAACAAGTACACCCAACATTAAATAACAGGCACACCAAGTAAATATACACCCAAATCCTAGCAAGATCAGCATTACATCAAAATTCCAAGCAAATTCTACATTACAAGTTCAATAACATATAAAGCGAGCCGCTGACTGGGGCTTCGAGGTTCTTCGAATTTCTTTGGCCGAGGAACTCCTACAAATGAGAGGGAAAACAAATTAGTCACAAGTACACAAGCACTGTTTGCATCAGTACATCGACACTCGCAAGTAATACATCATTCACTTAAAACATCTAAAGTGAAATAGATACATGACATGACACAGGAGGCAGATGTTGCCAGACAAAGATGGCACTTGTATAGACCTTGAAAAAAACCATACAAGTCAGTGATGCTCCAACACATAACTCATGGACTAAAATAACAGGATAAAGCATCACTAGGGATGCATACTGATTTTACTAATATGTTTTAGTTGTCTACTTTGGAGTTGCAGTATCTCTTAACAGCATGCTACACTCTGAACTTAGTGTTCATAGCAACATATGAAGTGAGGAGATTTGAATAGATTTTTCAAATACATGTGCTGGTATGGGAATGCTTCTCTAGAATGATGTACATGTGCACAGATTTTCAAATAAATATGAGGAGTCCTAGGACAATCAGAGAATGAATGAATGCGAAAGGCAGAGCATCATCATAGATGAAGGCATCACCAGAATTCGTACTTACACAGAGAGACACTAACATGCAAGAATATGTATGGATTGTCAAAACTTGCATTATCCTACTATCATTAGTACAACAAGCCGCAGGTTGGCATATCCATGAACCATGTTCCTCATGACAAATACAATATATCATCTAATGCTCGACTATGACAAAAGTTAAACAAGTACACCTCACAAAGGCAAAGCAAAGAATCATGGAGCGAGTAGGAGGGGTAGAAGGGGACCTATAAGGAGCTCATCGGAAGTGGTTGTACCCTAGGCTGAGCTTCACTATCACAGCGACAGCCAAGGGAGGCAGTCGAGCCTACCAATGCGTAGCCATCGTAGGAGCAGTAGCCGTGTAGTACCGCCACTGCTGGAACCAGAACTGCTGGAGCGAATCACCATCACATGGGTCACCTCCACCAAAGGATCTAGCAAGGGGTAAAGTCTGCACATTTCAGTACAAGCTAGTGACGCCAAAAACCAAACAGTAGCAAGAAGAGAAACTCTAGTACATGATGATTAGTTGAAGAAACAGGAACTACATTCAGTAGTGATGTTTCCATCATCCTACTATCACCAGTAGAGCAAACTACTGGTTACCATAGGCAGAATATGAGTTCTGGTAGTATTCTGTGATGTTACCATAGGCGGAAGAGAAACTCTACTGCGGTACAGAATATGAGCATGAGTGATACATCAGGCTGTATACACATCTGGAGAGAAAGAATTACGACCCACAAGGCAGCAGCAATAGCTTCTACCTTCGCATATATTTCAATACCTACTGCTATTGTCATGTATGTTAAATATGCAAGAGGTAAAAATGACAGTTATGTACATCCATTGCAAACAGACTTGTGAAGAAGAAGATAAACCGCTAATGCACTTCCATCATTAATCCAACATTGCACACAAACCTAGAAAGAAAGTAAAAAACAACCGCCCTACTGCAGAACATCATTAGGCCCAAACATTTGGCATATTGAAACATGATGCTGTTCTACGACTACATCAGGTAGTTAGTACCTCCATGATGCTACAGGTAGAAAATATCTACTCTATCATATGAGTTTGACTGCGGGGTATACAAGGGAAGACGGTAGCTCAGTGTATCCAATTATCCATACAATGTAAAAGGTTGAGAACATACTAGACGCAATATTATCACCATTTATAGTACAATAAACTCATATCTTACAGAACAAATTGATATTATCAGACAATGCAGGAAACTGTGTGTTTTCTCCCAGCCATATCATACACCAAAAGCACAGTGCCCAGCAAATGTGAAACCAGACTTGTTACCAGTGAGTATGAGGAGGTCATCGCTACCTATCACAACTGCATGAGTAGGTCATCATTTGGTACCTGGCACAACTCTTCAAGGAGGTCGGCATCATTGATTCCTGAAATTTTAAGTATTGTTCGGTGAACTTAACTCAAACAATAATATGTCTAAGAACGACCAGACTACAAGTGAAGCTTATGATTACAGATAAAGAATCTAAACACTGAGTTTAAATATTTAAGTTCAGAACATAAATGTAATCTGATGATGTCCATCACATTCCTATGCTTCCATGATGAATTATACATTTAATAGCTACCAACAAGCATAGGCAATTATGTATGACAAACTAAAACAATTTCTGCTCAACACATGTAGTGGGTTTAACTTTTACAATAAAGTAAATTACAAGATATATCATAAGAATTAATATCCCAAGGAGCAGATCATTGTACTTTTTTCGTCCAACAAAACATGTATGCAAGACAAGGTGTGGTGTAGCTAGGGAGTTCAAGCGAGGTGACATGCAGTTTCGCACAAGCACGAGCTCAGAGCAAGCAAACGGATGCAGGAAGAAGAGAGCTCACCATGGCTCTTGTCGGTGTCAAAACCGTCGGATCTCGGGTAGGGGGTCCCGAACTGTGCGTCTAGGCCAGATGGTAACAGGAGACAGGGGACACTTTGTTTTACCCAGGTTCGGGACCTCTCGATGGAGGTGCAACCCTACTCCTGCTTGATTAATATTGATGATATGGGTAGTACAAGAGTAGATCTACCACGAGATCAAGGAGGCTAAACCCTAGAAGCTAGCCTATGGTATGATTGTGTATGGAGTTGATTCTCTACAGACTACAACCCTCCGGTTTATATAGACACCGGATAGGGTTAGGGTTACACAGAGTCGGTTACAATGGTAGGAGATCTTTGAATATCGCACCGCCAAGCTTGCCTTCCACGCCAAGGAAAGTCCCCTCCGGACACGGGACGAAGTCTTCAATCTTGTATCTTCATAGTCCAGGAGTCCGGCTGAAGGTATAGTCCGGCTACCAGAACACCCCCTAATCCAGGACTCCCTCAGTAGCCCCTGAACCAGACTTCAATGACGACGAGTCCGGCGCGCAAATTGTCTTCGGCATTGCAAGGCTGGTTCCTCCTCCAAGTCCTTCATAGAAGTTTGTAATCACCAAGAGTAGTGTCCGGCTCTGTAAAATAAGTTTCCACATATTGCTATAGAGAGAATAATATTAACACAAATCAAATCTGCTGACTTATTCTGCAGTGCGCCATCACACTACAGCCAAGTCCTTTACTTGAATCGTTTTCACTTATCCACCTCAGCATGTTTTGCGAGGCGGTTTCCTTGGCACATCTTGTCAAAGCAGAGATCGTGTACCCTTTTTACGGGATTCTCATTAATACGGATGCGGGTAACCCAATCGTGCCCGTTAGCATGTTCTCTCGATTAAAGGAGAGTCCCAAACGGTTACGGGGAGGGCTCCTGGTATTGAACCTCTTATAAAGAGACCAAGGCCTTACTCCTTTTTCCAATCTCAATTGAGTTCGCCCGTCGCCTCGAGTTCCAACACCCTAGGTTTCAGATTCCTGGCGCTTCGGACCTTCGACAATGTCCGGTTTCGACCTTCAAGGCCGATGGATGCCCTCCTCCATCACGGAGGAGGATGTGCTAAAGTTGAGAGAGGCTAAGTTCCTGACCGCCGAAATTCCGCATAGGTTGCCTGTTCAAGGGCAAGCTATTCCCAATCCCCAGCCCGGTGAGAGCGTAGTGTTCATGTCTCACTTCCTTCGGGGGTTAGGCTTCCCGATGGATCTCTTTGTGAGGGGGCTGCTGTTCTATTACGGGTTGGAATTTCATGACTTAGCTCCGGAGTCCATCCTCCATATTTCCTCATTCATCGTTGTGTGCGAAGCGTTCCTCCGCGTTACTCCTCACTTCGGTTTATTGCTCAAGACTTTTGAAGTGGAGCCGAAGATGATCGAGGGACGGCACGCAGAGTGCGGAGGTGCTGTCATCAGCAAGAATGCCGATGCTCCATGGCCCGAGGGCTCCTTTCAAGAAGAGCTCGGCTTGTGGCAACGAGAATGGTTCTATATTACCGCTCCTAGGAGCGCCAAGTGGGTGGCGCCTCCTGCCTTTCGCTCGGGTCCCCCATCACGGCTAGCGTCATGGGTCAACAAAGGATTAGATTGGGGTTTGCCCAAAGACGTGCCCCTGTTACAGGGCCGAATTAAGGATCTCTTGGAAGGAGACCTTAATTTGGTCAAGGTGACGCAGGTCATGTTGATTCGCCGAACATTGCCCGGCAAACGTCGCCCCCTTCGTCTGTGGGAGTTTAATCCGGAGGGACCGCGAGCTCTTCAGAATTTTATGGGCGCAATGCCCGCGGAGATGTATAAACTATTCTTCGGATCACAAGAGATGTGTCCGGATTCAACCGAGGACGCAGGCCTAAGCTGCAATCGCCCGGATACTCAAGTAAGCAACCTTGTGCCCGGACCTTCTATCCGTATAATCGTCGTAAACTTGCCCCTAAAAGAGCCGTCTTTTTAAATAGGAGTGGACAGCGAAGGCGAAGCTGATCAGGTGTCCGGCTCCCCTTCCTGAAACCAGGCCGGATCCTGTGCTAGTCAGGATGCTGGAGATAATGCCTTTGGAGGGGGAGGACAAGGAAGCTACGGCCTCCTCGAAGGAGGCTGCTCCGAAGGGAGGAACCGACAATTCCTCTCCTAAAGGGAAGAAGAGAGCCGCCTCTGACGACCCAGAAACCATGGCCTCAAAACAGGGGAGAAAATCCTCGTCAGAGGGTCCGACGCCAGGGAGTTCCTTGGCCGGACTACGGCCTCAAGGGGATCAGCCCTCCAGCGAGCCGTAAGTGGAGAAAAGATTTTCCTTTTGAGGGATGAGAGAAATCCTTGATTTTGCATCTGAGAAGATTTAACCGAAATTTTACCTTGTAGCTCGGACCTCAGACCTTCGCAGCAGAGCTCGTCTTCGGGGGATCTTCTTCCGGAGATGATGGAGAGCGGAACACCTCCCCCTGCCGTGCCGCCCAGCGAGGCGGGCGACCCTGAGGTGTCGTCGCGGAGGGTTTCTCTTTATCCGGCAGGGATGGGAGGTGGCAATGCGGCCCCCCGAAGTCCTCCGCGTCTGGCCTTCGAAAGAGGCCATAGGACAAGTCCGACACCATCTGGTGCTCGACCGGAAGAACTAAAGATTCTGTTGGGGCGAGCTTCTATCTCAGAAGAGCACTGTGCCTTGATGGGCATGGTGATTGAAAGGATTTCATCTGCGGAAAGCGGATTGCATGAGGCCGTCAAAAGTTTACTGACGGGTTTTGAGGTATGTTAGATAATGTACACTTTTGTCAGTTGCGCATAAATAAGATGCGCCCTGTGTAGATAGTAGCCCCTGAGACTCTACGTGTTGTCAAGAAATGACGGCACGTTGAGGATCATAATCCCAGGTCTAAGATGTCGCCTTTGAATGTAGGTGGCGAGGTGTCCGGAATCAAGCCGGACTAATGATTTGGCCGAACTAAAGCGGCAACTGGACGTGCCAGATGCCGACATCGTGCTTGTCAACAAGCGTCTTGATGAGGCTCAATGTATGTAATTCTTCGGGCGGCATTAGGTAAGAGGAGCTTCATGCCAGTGCCTTACAACATGTGTGCTTGATGCAGATGGTACGACCGCCGTGGAGAATCTTAGGGCAGAACTTGCCCGAGCTAAGGAGCAAGCCAGAAAAAGCGATGCGGCTGCCAAGAAGGCCCTTGAAGAGCTGAGAGCCGAACAGGCTGCTCACTGCCGAAGCAAAGAGGAGATGGCCGAGATGGCCGAGAAGTTAAAGAGCGCTGCAGACCATTGCGAACTTCTTGAGAAAGAAGACCAGGCGAAACAGACGGACTTAGAGAAGGCCGTTGCCGATGCCAAGGATGCTCGCTCTGCGATGAGAGCTGCGAAAGAGGAGCTGCGTCAGGCCGAACAGATTGCGGCTGGAAAGCCCTTTATGCTGGGGAGGTAGTTTTGTGATCCGAAGTTTGCTCCGTTGGACCGGATGTGGAGTGTGAAGGACACCTATCTGGACTTGGCAACAAGTGCCGCTGATGCGACCGAACACTTTTGAGATCAGAAAGATTGCGAAGTGGAAAAGATTTTCTGGTCGCAGTTTCGTAATCCAGAGCGTCCACTGGCAGTGGATGATCGTTTGGCTCAGTGGGCCGAAATGAATAGGTTGTCCGGACTCGTCATGAAGTACGTCATGGATCATCTGTGGCCGGGGAGATCGGAGCCGAAGAGTTATTTCAGCTTGGTGCAGCAATTCCTTGACGCGGTGCCGCGTATAAATGCAATTAAGAGGTCAGCATGCATAGAGGGAGTTAGGATGGCTCTAGCCCGTGTTAAGACATACTAGGCAGAGATGGAGACCACCGTTGTTGCGTCTCGAGATTCGGACCAAAGCCGAGTACCTTCCGAGCACTATTTTCAGGAAGTTCTTGAAGGCACTCGTGTAATAGAGACGCAGTGCCCGAAAGATGCTATGTTATGATAGCATATGTAATTATAAAGTAATATTTTGATAAACTGTAGTGGCTTATTTTATACTTGTGCCTCCAAGTATTGTAAACACCTTCTAATCGGCCGTTTATATCTATGTATGTATAGAATCTGAAAGATGGCAGTCGTTGGCTTCAGCGCCCACGCACATAGTGCGGGGGTGCTCGCGGAAGACGCATTTTCACACTTAACCCAACATCTTGGTCCTACAAAGGAGGTGATAGCGCAGCGGGCCAGGCAACCGGACTATAATGCTTTAACACTTTCACTTGGCCATAGGAGTTTGAAAATGAGACTCTTTAGGTAGCTCCTTGGTGGCCACTGTGCTCGTCCGAATTCGGGGCGCGTATGTGCCTGACCGGGAAGCGGTCCTTCGTCAAAGCGGAGGAATCCGATAGATTCCGATCGATCATCGAGTGGCTGACCAGTCTCACGCTACATCATGACAGTCAGTTTTCGGCTTTCTCTACTTAGGTGCTCGGCCTGGCCGAACCGGGGGCACAATCGCAGTAGTTCTCCTGGTGCTACCTTAGCCGATAGAGCGGAACGTAAGGTAGCCGAACTCAGGAGCCGGGCAACCCAACATTTGACCAAAGACATGATTCGGAGCTGATGCATATAATGCCAAAACTCACGACGCCAAACACTCCCTAAGGTGTTCGGTCTTTATGAGTGCGGGCCAAACAACACTCTTTATTGAAAAAGCCCCTAGTGTCCAGGTACGTGCAAAAATTCTAACGTGGCCACATGCCAAGACGCCAGCCTCCTCCTTGGTTATATTAGAAAGGAAAAGCAGGGGATGTGTAGCAACAAGAGACAGTAAAAAAGGTTTACGTAGGGTCTTAATCTGAAAAGAATCCTTTAGGACGGGTCCCTACTGCACGTCTGCGCCTGTGTCTCCGTTGTGCCGTATCCTGGACGGGCGCCGCACGACGTTCATCAGTAAAAGAGATGAACTGAGTTCAAAACGAGTCGTGCCGAAAAAGTTTAAAATAAGCAAAGTATAAAGTAAGATATGTAAGTTTGAGCTTTATTATCTCTTATTGTATATGCGTGGAGCCCCTTGTGCGGGGGTATATGGCTTCTAGGCCTGCATCAATGATGATTTTGCACCGAACTCGTCTATCCACGTTCGTGGTCTTTAAATGACCTATTTTGAAGTTTTTTGGCCGGTGAGGCCATTTTGCTGTGGGGCTGTTGAAGCGGCCGCACTATCCTCCGCTTGGGGAGGCGCACTTTAGTGCTTCCCCAACAAAGAGATGATGCCCCGCGGACCGGGCATCTTAAGCGTAAGAGATGCATAATGTGGTATTGCGTTAAATCGAGCAAAAGCTTCTCGTCCCAGTAGTGCTTGATAGCGACTTGAGAACGGGACGACGTGGAAGGTCAGCTTTTCGCGGCGTTGGTTATCGGCAGAGCCGAATGTGACTGTGAGCCGGAGAAAACCCGTACAATGGGTGTTCGGACCAGGTATTACCCCTTGAAAGGAGGTTTTGCTATGGCGGATTCTTGCTGGGTGTATCCCCATGTGCTGTATTGTATCCTGATATATCAGGTTTAGTCCGGTGCCGCCGTCCATAAGGACATTTGAAAACTTAAGTCCGCCAATTATTGCATCAAGTATCAAGGCGGTCCATCCTACATTCTTGATATTCCTAGAATAATCTAGCTGATCGAAGGTGATCGGTTTTGACAACCAGTGGCAGGATCCTTTGGGGATGGGCCGTGTGGTGCGTACCTTTACGGGCACCGCATGTTTTGTTATGTGAAGTGAGTTCACTGTTTTTACTTCTTGTGGGAAGTTCTTTTGTTTCCTGGTGCTCTACTGTTGGGGTTCGTCCTCGTCTTCGCTTTGTGTGTCGAGCCCCTTGTGTTCGACATTGAGTCTGCCGGATTGTTTGAAGACCCAACAGTCTCTGTGGGTATGGTTAGCAGGCTTCCCAGGAGTACTCTGTATCTGACATATCCTGTCCAGGATTTTATTTAAGTTGGATGGATCTTCCCTGTTATCCTGGGTAGGCGATTTTTCCTGATTTTGTCGTGAGCCTTTGAATCCGGCATTGACTGCCGTGCTCTTCGGACTTTTGTCCTTAGTCCAGCGACGGTCCTTGTTGCGTCACGGTCTTCCGTTTCCATCCCTGGTTTCGGATGTACTTGGGTCGCTGGGGCTGCACCTTGCCAACCAGCTATCCTCCCCTACACAAAAGCGGGTCATGAGGCTTGTTAGTGCGGCCATTGTTCTTGGTTTTTCTTGGCCGAGGTGTCTGGCGAGCCATTCGTCTCGGACGTTATGTCTGAAAGCTGCTAAGGCTTCGGCGTCCGGACAGTCGACTATCTGATTCTTTTTAGTGAGGAATCTATTCCAGAACTGGTGAGCTGATTCTCCGGGTTGTTGAGTTATGTGACTAAGATCGTCTGCATCCGGAGGGCGGACATAGGTCCCTTGAAAGTTTTCTCGGAAAGCATCCTCGAGGTCTTCCTAGCTTCCAATTGAGTTTTCGGGGAGGCTTTTAAGCCAATGCCGGGCTGGCCCTTTAAGCTTAAGGGGTAGATATTTTATGGCGTGGAGATCATCTCCTCTAGCCATGTGTATGTGGAGGATATAATCCTCGATCCAGACTCCAGGGTCTGTTGTTCCATCGTATGCCTCTATGTTTACGGGTTTGAATCCCTCGGGGAATTCATAGTCCAGGACCTCATCGGTGAAACATAGGGGGTGTGCGGCACCCCTGTATTTGGGTATGCCGGATTCTGATGATGGCTTCGTAGCGTTGCTTATGAGGGCTTGCTTTCTTGGCCCATAAATGGACCTGACTGGGCCATGATGCGAATCCTTAAGAGGGTCGCATGCCGATTTAGGTGCGGCGCCGCTTGTCGCTTTATGGGGTCGTCTATCCGACCGTGCGGCTTTTTCATTTTTTGAATGCGAGGGCTCTGAGGCCTCCTCGTCGAATTCAGGCAGTAGCTTTCTTTTCGGATAGCTTTTAGTGCGGCGACTATCGCCGTACATATCTGTGGCATTGATTACCTTGCTCCATCTGATCTGGAGTGCATCTTCCGCTGTTTTTAGCTTCCGCTTCTGCTTTTTTAGGCTCCGTGCAGTTGCAACGAGCCTCTCATGGAGATTCTTCTGTTCCATAGGTTTATTTGGCTTGAGGTCGTTCGGAATGCCGTTTTCGCCGGGGGAGGGATGTTCAGTTTTTCTATCTGTGTTGCCCTGTTCGGACGGTTGCTCTAAGGCCTGTTCATCGTCGACCGGCTCGTCCTACTCTATGGCTGGGTTTTTGTCGAGGCGGGGCTTGGGCCGGCGTTTGCGCCGACGCCTTGATTGCTTTTCGGGGGGTCGATCTCTCGTCCTATCCCCTTTCTCCTCGTTGTCGCTTCCCTTGGGGGTGTCCACCATGTACACATCGTGAGATGGGGTGGCTGTCCAATGCCCTATGGGCGTTGGTTCGTCGATATGTCCTCCATCGCCATCCATGCTGTCGATGTCTTCGGAGCCGAAGTCGGGCACGTCGTTTAAATTGTCGGCAGTGGCTACCAAGTGGGTGGTGGGTGGGTTTTGAATTTCCTCACTGTCTGTATCCCACCCTTGCTGACCGTAGTCCGGCCAGGGCTCTCCTGATAAAGAGAGAGACTTAAGAGAATTCAGGATGTCGCAAAGAGGCGAATGCTGAAAGATGTCCGCTGCGGTGAACTCCATTACCGGCGCCCAATCGGATTCAATTGGCAGGGGCGCAGGGGGCTCGGAGTTCGGAGAGGAATCCGGCTCCTTGGAGTCACGGGCCATGCGGAGTGCGGGGCTGGAGTTCGGCTCGATCGCCTCTGAGATCGCAGCCCCTGAGGCAGCGTCCAACCGCTGATCCTCGATCGGTGCAGTAGGTTCTTAATCAATGGTCAAAACCGATGCGTGTGCGGCCTCCACAGCGCTGTTCGGCGGCAGAGCTATATCATGCCCATCGAGACAGTGCGGCACGCTTGGCTGTGGCTCGAATCCGTCGAAGATCAAGTCTTCGCGGATGTCAGCCGTATAGTTTAGGCTTCCAAACCTGACCTGATGGCCAGGGGCGTAGCTTTCGATCTGCTCAAGGTGGCCAAGCGAAATGGCCCGCAGAGCGAAGCTGCTGAAGACGAAGATCTGTCCGGGGAGAAAAGTCTCACCCTGGACTGCATCGTTGTTGATGATCGAAGGAGCCATCGGGCCTAAAGGCGACGACACAGAGGAACTCTCAATGAAAGCACCAATGTCGGTGTCAAAACCGACGGATCTCGGGTAGGGGGTCCCAAACTGTGCGTCTAGGCCGGATGGTAACAGGAGACAGGGGACACTTTGTTTTACCCAGGTTCGGGCCCTCTCGATGGAGGTGCAACCCTACTCCTGCTTGATTAATATTGATGATATGGGTAGTACAAGAGTAGATCTACCACGAGATCAAGGAGGCTAAACCCTAGAAGCTAGCCTATGGTATGATTGTGTATGGAGTTGATTCTCTACGGACTACAACCCTCCGGTTTATATAGACACCGGATAGGGTTAGGGTTACACAGACTCGGTTACAATGGTAGGAGATCTTTGAATATCGCACCGCCAAGCTTGCCTTCCACGCCAAGGAAAGTCCCCTCCGGACACGGGACGAAGTCTTCAATCTTGTATCTTCATAGTCCAGGAGTCCGGCTGAAGGTATAGTCCGGCTATCCGAACACCCCCTAATCCAGGACTCCCTCAGGTCTCATGTAGCCGACGCGGAAGAGGCGGCATGTCCGTTCAACAGAAGATGTTGGGGCCGAGCGAGCCTACTACCGCACACCTCGATGAGCCCACCCTTCTACTCTGCAAATCCTGTTGCCACTGCACATGATGGACAAGAGACATAACACGATAATGTTGATCAAATCGAAGGATAAATCATGTCTAGGAACAAAGAAGGAGCTTAGATAGCTCACATTTCATGTCCTGGAAATCATGTCGAGGTACACCGAACACCACCTATCAATGCTCAGCAGCTGCACCTTGATACACAGAGTGAAAAAAAAGAGGTCAATCACCTCCACAAAGTGCAGCACCTTGAGAAGCAATTGTACAAGGAATTGTGCAAGCTGCCAAAGAAGGAAGGACTCTCTGCTTCATTCATTCTAGACTATTTGCAATTTCAGTTTGGTTCAGAATTAGAAATGAATCTCGAACAAAAAGGAAAAGAAAAGGTGTTCGTCATATTTGTTCTTCATACAAGAAACTGAACCAACAAGTTGTTTCAGTCAGTGCTAACTCAATATTTACGTAGAGAGGCCAGGTTTGCTGAAATCAAATCAAAGTGAATACCTTGATGATCATAAGTTTATTTCAGTTTTCTCTATACTCCTTAAAATCAGAAACTGAATTCTTAGATCAGGATCCATGTCATCTAGATATTAAAATCAGAATGCTCAAATACATATTTTCGAGGCAAAGCTGTTTTTTCTATACTCCTTGTAGTCCTTAAAATCAGAAAGACAATGGAAGAACTTTGAGGCAACTATTTTTTTCTCAAGTTTGTAGAGCTATCACTATATATTTTTGGAGGCAAGGTTGTCCCTGTACTAAGGAGAGAAAGCTAGCTCAAATACATAAGAACACCTTTAAGCTTGTCCCTGTACAATCGTCCTCCTTCGGAGCCGGCAGCTACGCTGGGCTGGGCAGAGGCGGTACGCCCGAGACTGGAGGAAAACCCTCGCCCTCTTCCGCTTTTCACCGCCACGGCTAGATGCCTAACACGCTGTCGTCCAGCGATCTGTATCTACCCGGTCACAGGCCCCTCCGACTGGTAGCTTTGTTTGTGCAAGAGATCATGTGTGCAAAAATTGAGGTGATTTGGAGGTGGTCGACAAAATCACTGCATTCCGGAGGGACCATTTGGTCTCACTTAGAGGATGTTACAAACGACATTCACGCGCCTCTTTCATCCATTCCACAGTCTAATCCAGTCCACTCCACCTATTGTTGACGGTGGTGCAGGTAGCTGGAGAGACGCCGGCATGAGTGAGCTATCAGGAGCCCACGATCAGGGTCTGCGCGCCGACAAGAGGAGGAGGAAGTCGAGGGCGGACGTCGGGACAGAGTTCCTCGGCGTGTCCCACCGACACGACGGCAAGTTTCATGCCAAGATCACCGGTACTACCACTACCAGGGAAAACGTTATACACAGAATCTTAGCAGCAGTGCGATTTAAAAACAGGCGCTACTGCTAACTAGCAGTAGCGAGCTTAAAGGAACCGCGCTACTAATAACTAGATAGCAGTAGCACTCTAGGTGAAACAAGCACTACTACTATAATTGCCACGGATTTGCCCCCAGGCTAGATATAGTAGTAGCGCCCTTCCCTGAACGCGCTGCTGCTAAAGTACTTAGTAGCAGCGTGTTTCTGCAAAACTCACTGCTGCTAAGTGTTGCACCTAATTAAGTTTAGTCCCATACTGCTAAGCGAACAAGGTGTTTACCACCTTAAATACACTATTTAGATTCTACACAAAAAAGATCAATGATGACCAACGTATATTTTTAATGCATGCTTAGACTTAGCAGTAGCGTTTTTCCTGAAAACGCGCTATAGCTACTTTAGCTATAGCGCGTTTCCTGAAGTGCGCTACTGCTAGTTCGACTTAACCACCCGCCCGCTCAAAATTTCGCTAAGTCCTCCTTCCCCCCACTGTTCCCCTACTCCTCTGTCGCCGCCGCCCGAGCCCGAGCCTGCCCTCACCGCCGCCGCCCGAGGCCGCCATCAACCTCACCGCCGCCGCCCGCCGCCGCTCTCGACCTCACCATCACCACCGCCTCCCCCACACCCTCCGCTCTCGACCTCACCGCCGCTCTCGACCTCACCGTCATCGCTGCCGCCTCCCGATCCCGAGCCCGCCCTCGCCGTCCCTACCTCTCCGTCGCCGAGCACCTCCCCGCCACCGTCTCTCCCCTCTCTGTAAGCCCCCCACCCCTCCCCCACCCTTGTTCTCTCTGCTTAGTTAGTACTAGATGTTTTTAGTAGTAGTAGATGTTAATTTAGGGTTCATAGATATTGATTTTTAGCAGTAGTAGATGTTAATTAGTAGTAGTGATGGTACTAGTTAACTATTGTATAATGTAGTTTATTTTTACTGTTTTTAGTAAGTGTTTAAAATAATTAGTAAGTAAATTAATTAACTAGTTGAACTACTTTAGTTGTAGTTGAATTAGTTTAGTAAGTAAATTAATAAACTATTTGAACTAGTTGAATTAATAGAACTAATGTATTTTTAGTAAGATAATTAATATAACTAGTTGAACTACTTTATTTTTAGAAAGAACTAGTTTTGTTCTATTTATAGTAAGTTTATATTTAGTAAGAACTAGTTGAATTAATAAAACTAGGTGAACATGTCATATTTGTTGTTATTTTTTAGTTTAAGCAATTATTCGGGATGTATTAGTGATAACTTATACGGTTTTTGCTTTTGCAGAAATCAAGGAGCCCCTCCATCATCCCCGCCGTCGTCCCCGTCACCGACCCCCTCCGACATCGAGGTGAGACCAGCCAAATATCCATGTATATCTTGTGTTGCTCAAATAGGATATGTGGTTGCCCAAGTGGCCATTCATATTCAGTTTACACCTCCGAGTGGCCTATCTTTTGCCGGAGTGTTGATTAATTTCTGTTCCGGCAAATTTCAGGCGCTCGATATGTCCTTTTTTAGCAAAGGTCATGCCGGATTTTTCCGTGAATTCTGGCATGACTTGCGCTAGAATATGTAGAAAATATCGAGTGGCCTGGATTTTCTCGAAAAATAATGATCTAATTTATCGAACTCCTCCAAATTATGGTGAATACGTGCCGCTAGTACACGTGTTGAACCACGGTAACTTCTATGGAGATACCCTGGTAAGATATTTTACTATTACGAAATCCGTGCATCTTTTGCATACTTCTAAAACTAGTACACCATTGCTAACTACGAAGTTATTACTATGTTTTTCAACAGAAAATCCTGATGGATTGTGTGCCTCATCTGATGTATCAGAATGGTCGCCTTGTAGTTCTGAACATATAGCCAGGTCAATCTAAGGAGCTCACCTGTGCATATCGGATTTCTAAAACCGGTGAACACATGCTAATCAAAGAATGGAAAAAATGTTTGGACATTTGCAAGGAGGTTCTTGGAAGTAACATTAAGCGAAAGGCAAGAATTGGAGACATGATAATCTCCATTCTCCATAATGGAGAGTCAGGGGCTATCTTGTTTTTTGCTATTTTACCTTAGAGAATATAGTAGTTCCTAAGAGAATGTAGTAGGTCCTATGAGGTACAATATGTTTATTATGTGATACAATGTGTTAGAGTTAATGATGAGGAGTACTTGTGATTACGACTAGTGACCAATTTGCTATGTGATGTCTCATTGATGAAAACGATGATCTTGAGGAGGTGTTATATGACAATGATGTATTATGATGATAAGTTGTTGATGATATGATGATGCTGATATTTATTATATCATTGGGTGAAAGAACCGCAGATTAGTTTCAAGTGGATGTCCAGCCACTTGAAACTAGTCCACGGTTCTTTCACCTCGTGATGTAATAACTCATTATGATGTAAAAACAATTTCTAAATTCGTGTTGTATGAAAACTTGTGTAAAGGTGTACGAATACAACATGAAATAAAAAAGAAATAAAATATGAAATAATAGTAGCAGCGCGGGCATGGAGAAGCGCTACTACTAATTACCAGTAGCGCTCCTCCGGGAAGTCGCTACTACTAAGTCGATTTAGCAATAGCGTGGGCGGAGGCACGCTACTGCTATACGTTAGCTGTAGCGCCTTATCACTAGCGCATCGCCCCGCGCTACTGATAGGCCTAAAACCCGCGCTGCTGCTAGGCTTTTCCCTAGTAGTGTACTGGTGTTCTTGGCGGAAGTACCGGTCCTATGGTTTTCTGCACATAACGGTTCGATATTTGTGGACCCTATATAAGGAGGTGCTCCTCCCACCTCTCACTTATCTCTTGCCACTCTCTCTCCTCCATTAATTCCCTTGAAGCTATCTTACCCGATCTCTCTCCCTAGCCACCCAAACTCGTTGATTCACTAGGGATTGAAGGAGGAGACCTAGATCTACACTCCCACCAAAGGAAATTTGATTCCTCCATACTTTCTTGTGTGGATTTTTTTTACTCTTGGGTGCTTGGGCGCCCTAGATGGAAGAGGTCACTTCGGAGCCACATTCCATTGTGGTGAAGCTCCGGGGTTTCGTTGGGAGCCTCCAATTAAGTTCGGGAGAGAGCCCCATCCTTGTTTGTAAAGGTCCGGTTGCCGCCTTCAAATGAACCAATAGTGGAATCACGACATCTCGTATTGTGTGAGGGTGTGAGGGGAATACGGTGGCCCTAGTGGCTTCTTGGGGACATTGTGCCTCCACACCGCCCTAACGGAGACGTACCTTCTCACAAGAGAAGGGAACTTTGGTAAGACATCCTCGTCTCCTTCAGCTCCACTCTTGGTTACTTCTTGCCTTTACTTCTGGCAAGCTATTATTGTGATTGTATCCTTGCTTGCGTGTTGTTGTTGCATCATATAGGTTTCTCACCTAGCTGCACATCTAGGAAACATATTTTTTGCTATGTTTTAATTGGTAAAGAAAAGCTAAAAATTGTTAGTTGTCTATTCACCCCCCCTCTAGTCAACCATATCGATCCTTTCACCACACACAGCAATAGTCGGCCTCCTCCGCGTCAAGCCGCTCCTGCTCCTCCCTCTTCTTCCTCATGCTCAACGTCTCGCGCCGCTTGGCCTTGGCGCGCATGCTCACCTTGTTTTCCCGGCGGAGCTCCCGGCCATTGTCTGCGATCTCGCCACCCCTCGGGGGGCGGGGCGGCTAGATACTAAACATGAAACCTTGAGGATCACTGTCACCACCACCTTCCGGCCTCCTCTATGCTGCCGCCTCCTCTATGCTGGTTGAACTGAAGGGCGGGCGACTGGCAGGCAGGGTGATGGCTAGTGGCTATTGGACTAATAGCTCAAACTTGCTTCCCAGACACGGCGATAGTCGGCCTCCTCCGCGTTGAGCCGCTCCTACTCCTCCCTCTTCTTCCTCGTGCTTGTCGTCTCGCGCCTTTTGGCCTTGGCGTGCATGCTCACCTTATTCTCCTGGCGGAGCTCCCGGCCACCGTCTGCGATCTCGCCACCCCTCAGGGGGCAGGGCGGCTGGACACTGAACATGAAACCTTGAGGATCGATGTCGCCGCCGCCTACCGGCCTCCTTCACCACCTCCTCTGTGCTGTCGCCTCCTCTGTGCTGGTTGAACTGAAGGGCAGGTGACTGGCAGGCGGAGTGATGGCTATTGGCTAGTGGCTAGTGGCTACTGGACTACTAGTGGTATGTGGAGTAATTTATGAGACCGCGCCTGGATAGTATGTGAAGTGCTCCAAATTCATTTGTATAACCCTCTTTACTTTTTGTTGTACATGTCTACTAAACTAGATAAACATTAGCACATAAGATCCTCTTAGGGTTCCCAGGGATACATGCAGAGAACCTTTTGACTTTGGCGCTAGCTGCGATTTGCCACTTGGGTACATCAATCCAAGCCTTCCTCCCCCCGCCTCCACAATTGCGATCGAGCACCGATGCACCATCACGCAGAGAAGGCATATCATGACAAGATCCTTCGCTGCCTTCATTTCAGCTGGGAGGATTCTAGCTAAAGAACCGCATCAGTTCAGATGCTGAAATTGGATGAGAAGGAA